>NC_090933.1:941628496-941931526 GCF_040938575.1 Ambystoma mexicanum | reverse complement strand
GCTTTATTTTTAAGGAAACCACTGTAGTGGAAATGATAAATATACTGAAATCTATGCATCCTACTAATTGTCCTGGTGAACTTCTCCCATCCAAAATTATTTTGGAGCACAAAGAGCTGTTTGCGCCTTTCCTATGTAGATTCGCCAATGCCTCTTTTCGGTTAGGCAAAATTCCCCAGCCACTAAAAAATGTTGCGGTTTCACCATTATTAAAAAAAGTCGGATTAGATCCTTCTGATGCTGCAAACCTCAGGCCAATTACGAATACTTTGTTTCTACTCAAACATATAGATAAGATAGCAACCATTCAACTGCAGGACCATGTACAAACGGCTGATATATTTCATACTAAGCAGTCAGGTTTTAGAAGTTATCATGGCACTGAGTGCGCCCTTCTAGACCTACAGACCTTTATGCTTTCTAAGCTGGAAGAAAGTAGGTCAGGGCTGCTGATTTTGCAGGACTGATCAGCAGCCTTCGACCTGCTTAATCATAACATCCTTCTTGACAGGATGCAGTCGGTCGGGGGCCTCTTTGCAAATGCCAAAGTTTGGTTGAGATCTTTTTTTAGAGGGCAGACGATCCCAGGTATATTGGCGGGACTGTGCCTCTGAACCACAGATACTGACTTGTGGAGTCCCACAGGGGGCATGTCTCTCCCCTTTATTGTTTAATATTTATATTCTCCCCCTCTGTAATGATTTGGAACTCTTTCAGATTTTCTTCTGTAACTATGCAGATGATTTTCAATTGGTCCTTGACATCACTTGCAATCATGATACTGACCAAAATTTGGTGGACATGGTGTATCAATTAATAAAGTGGATGTCTACCAATTGGCTCTAACTTAATGCATCAAAGACTGAGCTTATGCTTTTTGGAGCCCGCCAGGCATTAACTGAACTGGACCAGGCGTACTCGGGCTTTGGGATTGATGGCAGTGATATAAAAGTCGTGCAGAAAGTTAAAACACTAGGTACGTACATGGAGAGTAGTTTAGATTGTGATGCCCACGTTACAGCCATCTCAAAGCGCACCAATTACCATCTCAAAGTGCTCAGACAGGGTGCCCCACTTGTTTCCATCGAAAACCGCACTAAACTCGTGAGAGCTGTCATCTTACCACGTATGGATTATTGTAATGCACTCTTATGTGGGGCAAGTAAAGCTGAACTTCACGATCTCCAGAAAGTACAAAATAAAGCCATCCGCATCATCTTTCAGATTAAAAGTTCTGAACCGATTACTGCTGCCAGAATAAAACTACACTGGCTCCCTGTTGAGGCTTGCATTCAGTTGAAGTTACCATCTGTCATAAATACATTTATGGGACTACACCAAGCTATTGTTAGGCAGAAACCTGTGCAGTTCCCTTAGGGACCACTGCAAAAGGCTTAAGACTACAGGTGTTGGCAGTAAACCCAATTGGTAGCAGTCTGCACCACCCAGATTTACCTGGTAGCTGTGGCTGAGCAGCCAGACTTCTCTCAAGAAGATTTAGACAGTATATAGAGTATACAAGATGGGTACCAAAATACAGTAGCACAAGCAAACACTGACCAGAGCTTTGGTATCAAAGTATATAATTATTTATTAAAAAGACACTTAGAAACACTCCAGCACTATTATTGTAAGCAAGTTCAAAAACAGTCACTAGTAATATATATACATCCCTTATTCCTTATTAGACAAGTCTTAGTTAACACCACTTATTTCCAGTTAGAGGTGAGCGCTTAACTAAAGATGGCACTCCAATAAGTTAAGAAAAAGGGAGGGAAAAGGCAGAATTTAGGAAAAGCACACAGCTGTCACGATGCCTGCCCCCGGAAGCAGGCATCATGCCACTTGAAGCATGCCCAAAAACCCCAGTTAGGGTCTCTTGCTACAGTCCTGGCGCCTATGGCGCCAGGCTCATAAGAATAAAGTCAGTCCTGGCGCCATGGGCGCCAGGCTCATTACAGAAATCTTACCTGTTGCAGACCATGCTGCATACCTACCTGATGCAGACCATGCTGCACGAAGCCACAAGCCAAATGAGGCTTAAAGGGACTACTTTACCTCAGGGACTCCTTTCCTCTCGGGTGGGGCTGTGGAAGAATACTTACCTGGGACTTTTTCCAAGGCTATTTAAGCCACACCCGGACAGCCACACGTGCTTCGCGTTATTCTGCTTGCTGCAGCGTAACGCTCACCGTGTCTTCAGCAGCTCCAGTCTTCAGCCACGCCCGCTTCAGCCCTGGAAAACCTGGAACAAGAAAAGGAGGAGGTCAGAACAAAACCCTTACCTGAATCCTTGATCTAGCACATCGTCGATCTGGAAGAGAGAAGCCTTCTCAGGTGCATTGCCACGCACCTTGCAGCGCCGCGCTGAACTCACCATTTCCTTTACTCCATCGCGAATCCAGCATCTCCAGGCCATTCTTCAACACCTGGGGGAGACCAGAACAGATAGGTGAGCAAGGGCAATACAAACCACCCCCAAAGACTTACCTGATTTACCATAGGGGGGGGTACTCTCCTCATCTTGGGTCGGCGTAGTCAATTCTGCATCACTGCCGCACCCCGGCCCCTAAGGGGAAAACAAGGACAATACAAATCACCCCCAAAGACTTACCTGATTACCACAGGGGAGTACTCGCCTCATCTCGGGTCGGCGCAGTTAATTCTGCATCATCGCTGTACCCCGGCCCCCAAGGGAAGAACCACAATAGACTTGCCAGGATCTTACCAATTGCCGCTTGGAACTCTTCTGGTGGTTTAAATCCGCAACCTGCAAGGAATCTGGTAGAGTGAAGATCAGACTTTTGAACTCCTACGAACAATTGGACTTGGAGTCAATACTGGAACTCACCCATTCCTCCACGCCAGTGAAGTAACTGGTCGTCTACGCACCCCTGCGCTCGACGCAGGATGGAGAGCTCATCTTTCCGAATCTTCAAGTGAGATTAAGAGGGAACTTCAGGAGTGTTCTGTGGGGAGACGAGGGGAGTGGGAAGGCGGGTTAACGCTCAGATTACGGGAGGTTAATTCCCTTTCTCCATTGCAGAAATATATTCGTACGAGTCCAACAAACAAAGCTAAGTGGGTCTGTCCAGTCTGTCATCTCGGCTCTACGTGTGATTCTTGTGGAAGCAACAGCGGGCCAGCCCAGATCGACGCCCCCTTGGGAATCAGGTGAGCGTAACAACAACACAATACTTTAAAAACACTCAGCAAGGCAGGAAAGTCAGTCTACTTGTGAGCAAAAAGTTCAGAGGCCCGGCCCCCTCTTAGAGAGAGTAGGACACCAATGCTCCCAAGATCACACAGTTTAAAAGGCTTATAAAGGCTTGCAGAGAGTTTAAAAAGGAATCGGTTCAGCTCAGAAAAGTTCAGTTAGCCAGCCTAGGGCCAACCCAAGTGGTAAAATGAGGATTTACGAGACACCTCACACAGACCGTTGCGAGGGAGGCCAGGCGGACACAGTAACTTCAAAGTGGAGAGAATCCTCCAGCGGGGGCAGTTGTTCCTGGCAGTGGGTGCAAGTCACGGCGTCCAGAGGAAGAGCAGATGTCGAAGCGGAGGAAAGCTGAAGGTCGTGGCACTGCCAGGGAAGAAACCAGCCGCGGAGTTCTCCGGTTAAAAGGTATTACCCTTTTATTCACGGTAGTGGTAAAACGTGGTATCCCGGTTGCCGGGGTGCTTGGCACAGGCAAGGCGGCCACGAGATGATTCGGGAAGGCGAAAAGGCGGGCAAACTGGTTATCCCCACCAGTCAAAGGAAGAAGACTCTTCAGGATGAAGATCTCCTCTGTCGTTGGGAGAAATGGTGAGTCGGTTCAGCAGGGCTCCACCGGTCGTGTCGTCGTTGCAGGTCGGCTCAGCTTCTCCCTCTTCGGATTCTTTGGTCCTGTGGCGACGTCTCCCGTCAGTCCCCAAAGCCCTGCTTTTATGCAGAAAACCCCCATTCATCAGTCCTAGCTGTCACTCAAACATGCTAAGTGGTGAGCCAGGTGGCTCACCACTGGGCCAATCGCAGAAGAGTGCGACTTGAGCTGCCGAGGCAACTAAGTCCAGGGTGCCTAAACCCCCCTCCCACACATCCTGTAGACCCAGACAGTGGCACCACTTTTGGAGGCTTCTGTGTAGAAGCCCGCCAAAAAGTGGAACAAAGGGCTCGACTTGGGTTGGAGTTAGAGGTTGAACACAAACACCATTTTAAAACCGAGTCCTGGTGAAAAGACCCAACCGGGGAATAAATATTAAATAAATAACCCAGCGGTATCTTTAACATTGCACCAAAAAGTGGTGCGTTTAAAATGAATGGGAAAATCCCATAGTAAACATTCTTAAGGAATATTTTGCGTGGTAACCCCTGCCACCAGCCAGAAACTTGACGAGGGGGGACTGCACAGTGCCCCCTCGAAAAACAGACCGAGGGGCAATCAAATTACCCCTACCAGTACTTCCACAATATGATTGTTTGAACTGGTTCTGTTCCCAATTTAAGACTAGTAAACTCAATGGTGACTTTCCATGCCCTGGGAGACAGTAGTCTGTCCCAGGGTATGGAGTCTGTTTGGGGGTCACTATGACACCCCTGTGTTACTGCACTGAGGGTGTTGTGTAACACACATCACAAAAACACATGAAGCCCTATGGAGTAAAAGACCCGATAGCCCATAAAACACATTTCAAAGTCAAAGGATATCTCAAATCATGCCGGGAGAAAGAGTCCGACTCTTAGCAGGAGAAAAAAATAAACCCCAAAAATCCACCCAAGCTGCTGGAGGACTCACTAGGTTTGGGAAATTAGCCTTAACAGAGAATTCTCCCTAACAGCTATAACCCACAAGAAGACTCAGATCAGCGGAAGATCTCTTAATAGCCCATCACTGCATGAAACGAACCCGCAGGCTTGGCAGAGCGTTTCATATCCAAGGCGCTAGGGCCTGCAATGCCCTGCCAGCTACTCTGTGTAAAACCGGGGACTTGTTTGGGTTTCGGAAACCTTTGAAGACTTACCTCTTCTATTAGTACTTTTCTCTTCACTGGTAGCCGCCGTCTTCTGTCTCTTGGCGCCAGACCGGGATGATAAAAAAGTTGATGCTTGGGCCCGGAAAGTTTTTTTTCTTCGGGCAGCATGGCCCTTAAATAGACTAATGTAACTTGCACTTAAGTTTTACATGCACCCTGTGGGACTGTATCACTTCAGCGGCTGAACACATCCGGAAGGTAAGGAATGGGATGATTTGCTGGCGATAGTAAAAGATGGGAAAGATAGGAAAGAGGCTATGGAGGAATGCCTTCAGTCAGGACTGGACACTGCTGATGGTGTAAGCAGGTCCATGGCATCTAGCATGGTCCTATGCAGATTTGCATGGCTGAGGAAATCTGGCTTTGCACCTGATGTGCAGTCTAGATTACTCAATATGCCCTTTGACGGCTTGAGGCTGTTTGGCAGCAAGGCAGACAAGAGCTTGGCGAAGCTGCAGACCTCGAAAGCAGCAGCAAAATCACTCAGCACCGCTGTAAGACAGCCTCAACAACACTCCTATGCAGGCTCATCTTCCTTGAGGAGTCGCCCCTTTTGTTACTACTCTTTTGGAAGAGGGAGGGGGGGTAGGCCAGTCAAAAAGGCCAACAGAGAAAACCCTTTCATGGTGGAAAAGGGAGAGGTGCTAGATCAGCAGCTGCTACCACCTCTGCCATTGCTGAAGCTGCTGCAAAGCCACTTTGAGGTCTTCACCCACAAGACCCCAGTGGGAGGCAGAATCACTCTGTATCTGAACGAATGGCTGGGCATTACGTCAGATGCCTGGGCGCTAGAGATAGTGACCCATGGTTACTGCCTTCCTTTTCATCAGAGACCTCCAAATCATCCACCGGGAGCCAACTCTGTAAAAATGCCAGACCCGCTCCTTGTGCAGGAGATTTCAACCCTGCTGGAGAAAGGTGCAATAGAACATGTACCTGTAGCGGAAAGGAACAAGGGTTGGTACTCCCCTTATTTTCTCTTCCCCAAAAAGGACGGAGGATTGAGACCCATCTTGGACTTAAGAAATTTGAACAAGTTCCTCAAGAAGGACAAGGTCAAGATGGTGACCCTTTCTCATATCCTTCGGGCTCTACAGCTTCAGGACTGGCTGGTTTCATTGGACCTTCAGGATGCTTACCTTCATGTGCCAATCCATCTCGAGCACAGAAAGTACCTGCGCTTCGCAGTTGGCAGTTCTCATTATCAGTTTCGGGTTCTACCATTTGGGCTGACCTCCGCCCGAGGGTTTTCACCAAGCTGATGGCGCTAGTTGCAGCGAGTATCAGGAGAAAGGGATTCAAGTCTACCCTTACCTGGACGATTGGCTAATCAGGGCAAGTTCACCCGAACGAGCCCAGGAACATCTGACCATGACCTGCCACTTCTTACACAGACTGGGCTTCTCCCTCAATTACAAGAAGTCACAAATTATTCCAAGCCAAAGTCTCCAATTCATCGGAGCAGTCCTGGATACTTCCTCGGGGAAAGCATTGCCTCCCGAGGAGAGAGCTCACCACATTGTGCAGATGGTAACAAAGTTTCAAAATGCCCAACATATGCCGGCATTCGATTTTCTAAGGTTGCTAGGCCTCATGGCATCCTGCATTTTTCTGGTGCCAGAAGCCAGATTGAGGATGAGATCCCTTCAATGGGCCCTCCGGACTCAATGGTCCCAATTTTCAGGGTAGATGTCAGATCTTCTGCAAGTCCCGCCCAGAGTGGCTCAAGATCTTCTATGGTGGACTTGCAAGGAAAATATCCTCAAGGGAGAACATTTTTGGCAACCATGGGCGGAGATAACTGTATTGACGGATGCCTCACTCACGGGGTGGGGCGCCCACACCAATGATCTGACAATCAGCGGTCGTTGGTCTCCATCAGAGTCCAAACGGTATTGGGTAATAAAACTGCGGCAAAAATGTTGCAGGTTAAATAAAATTGCGTCACAAATACTATGGTTTGACTCGGTAACTGTACCCCATTGTACCATTTAAGGGGAGCGGAGGTTGCGTAGATGTCCCCCGCTACCCTTAAATGGTATGGTTCCAGGGGTTGAGGGGGTGTCTGTTCCCCACATCCTTTATGATTGTGGCGGCAAAACCACAGCATTCTTGCCGCAATATTTTGTATACAGAGCCATTTTTGCCGCAATTTTAAGACCTGGAACCGTCCAAACTACACATCAGCCTTTTGGTGCTGAGCGCAATCAGACTAGCGCTGAAGGCTTTTCTGCCCTCTATACAGGGAATGTCCTAATGACGGGCAACACAGTGGCCATGTACTACCTCAACAAAAGAGGAGGCGTAGGATCACTCCCACTGTGCAAAGAGGCAATGCAGCTCTGGTTCTGGGCAATGCAAGAAGGAATCTCTATCAGCAGTTCACCTAGCCGGAGAGCTGAACACGGCGGTGGACGTCTGAGCAGGCAGAGCAGTCTCCCACGAGTGGGAGCTAGCTCAGGAAGTCCTTCAAGACATCTTCGCCCTTTGGGGAACCCCTCAAGTGGATCTGTTCGCGACCGGTGCAAACTGTACTGCTCAAGGGAATTTCCCCCCAAGTGGAGCTCTAGGGACGCATTTGTGGTGGACTGGGTATTTCCACTCCTATACGAGTTTCCTCCAGTCCCCGTGATTCCTCATGTAATCGGGAGGTTGAGAAAGTTCGGGAAAACCATGATCCTAATTGCCCCGGATTGGGCCAGGAGGACGTGGTACCCGGACCTTCTGGACATGTCCATCTGCCCTCCAATAAGTCTTCCACAAAGAGAGGATCCTCTCGCGCACTGTTTTCCATAGGGACAAAGTTATTTTAAAAGTCAAACCACCTTTCTTGCCTAAGATAATCTCTGATTTCCATCTGTCACAGAAAATCACCTTACCTTCTTTTTACCCTCCTCCTCACGCTAGTAAGGAAGAGGAAAGATTGCAGTCTTGACCCAAAAAGGGCTCTCGGTTTCTACATTTCCAGATTGGCAAATCTTCAACAATGTGACCAACTATTTGTTGGGTATACTGGACACAAATTGGTCCTTGGAGTGTCTAAACAAACTTTATCCAGGTGGATCATTCTAGCAATCTCAGAGTGCTATAAATTGGCTGGAAAAGAGCCTCCGTATGGGTTAAGGGCTCATTCAACCAGGGGCATGGCAACTTCCATGGCTCTTCAGAGCGGTGTCCCGTGCAGGATATTTGTGCTGCGGCCACCTGGTAGTCAATGAACACCTTTGTGAAGCATTACTGCTTGGACTCTACTTCATATGAAGGAGGACTCTTTGCAAAAGCTGTCCTTCATTCAGTCCATGATTGAATTTTCTGGTACTCCCTCCTCCAAATTCTTACTGCTTTGGGGGCCTATCTAAGATGAGGAATACGTGGGAGGACACAATCCATTCGTAGAACCAGTTACTTAACTGTAATGTTCTTTCGATTGGATGTTCCTCCCACATATTCCTCATCAACCCTCCCAACCTTCCCCTCTGTACAGTTTGCACCAGTTGCACTTGAACTTCCTTAAGAGCCTGAGAACTTAAGACTGATCAACTGATGCGACCGTGAACACCGTAAACACAACTGAGGTAACGGGCGAGGCTCGAGCCCTTTATACAGCAGATGATGTAGACGCTCGACGGCAGCCCTCGAGGGACTACGACTATGCAGCCTCGAACACGGCACCGTCTGGTGAATTTCTTTTTCGGAAGCTGCAGAGCTGGGAGACAAGATATCTAAGATGAGGAATGCATGGGAGGAACATACAATCGAAAGACAGTTACAGTTGGTAAGTAACTTTTTCTTCTCAATCTTCCTTCCTCTACTTTCCGCCCTCTGCGACTAATCCAGAACTGGACTGCAAACGTTGTCCTTGGTCAAATTTAGGGATTCTGCTCTGAACAAGAGTACCAACAGCAACCCCAGACGCGTGTTTCGGTCTGGTTGGACCTCATCAGTAGGGTGGAACTGTGCCTCTCTGGGGCAGGACAAAGACAGATGTTTTAGATATTTCTCCTTTGTGAAAGATAGTAAGCTAAAGACTCTGGGTAAGTCTCTCGTAACCGGGACTTATGTCCGGCAGAGGAACTCCCAGGACCCCCCTTGTTTTCTCCTGACGAGGAATGCAGTGCCTGGGGTTTTGGCTACAGATCCTGAAGTAGTCCTGCTGCAAAATCATCTTCTGTGCAGAAGTACTGTGCTGGCTGGGGTATTAACTTCAGTCTCTTGTGATTCCTGTGTATCATTGGGATGCTACTGTGATTGGGAGGTCACTCATCCAGTTCACCCAGGCCCACTGCTAGAATCCTCCTATGGTGTCTTCTCCGAAGTCCCTGGACCTTAACTAACTTTCAAAGTGAACTACTTGTTTGCCCAGTCTTCCTCAAACTCTGACATTGCCTACAACTGAGCCCTATCTCACCCTGCCTACTGCTTGCCTTTAGACCACCAGGGACCCTCTTCTGCCACTGAGAGAACTCATGTACTAGAATTGGGAAGGGCTAGATAATTTAAAGAGTCTGCCTTGAAAAGTAAAACGATTGTTGAAAAGTTGACTTACTTGTAAAACAGTTAGTTGGTAACTTTAAACTTACTTTAAAAAAGTTATTTCTTACCTTAGATATGTTATGTCATTCTGAAAAGTATACATAGGATTTACTTAACTTGACAAAGCTGTGTGCCGTCTTCTCAAATAAGTATTCTCAAAGTCTTACTTTACTTAGAAACTGTCTCGCTATTCTAACCGAGTAGATGGAAGGTTAATTTACCTGTGAATAGGGGCCCCCTCTTCCCAAAAGGAATGCAGTTGGTTTCACTTCATTATTCCTGTTAGCATAATTGTATGAGTGTCCCCAATTGGGTCCTGCTTCCCCTGACTTGCTGTTAGCCTGTCCAGGATAAGTCTGCCTACGTCATACTTACATTTTAGGTTGCTGGTAGCTCCTTCCAATGGTATATACGCGTTTACTTACCTTGCATAGCTCTGTGCCATCCAAAAACAAGGTAACATGTTATTGCTTCCCTTAGTCTGTGAACTGAAAAGCAACTGTAATTGAATATTACACACCAAGGTCCAACCCCCCTAGAATAACTCTTATCCTGAATTACAGTTGTAGGTTTATACTGTTCCTGGAATAAGCGTTCCACTCTTCTGATAAGTATTTTGTCTAGTTGACTTACTATGTGATTTCTTGCGGAGCGTCACAGTACAACTGGTAGGGTCTACTATCCTTGTATTACTGTAAGTAATCCAGACGTTAGTATTGGTTTTGAATTCCCTAGAACTACTGTTCGGTGTTCCAAATAAGCTTATATGCGTTGGTCTGTGTACCTTCAAGCATAGTGTTGTGTTTTTATAATTGTGGTTATATATAATGTGATGGTACTTATTCCCCCCAAGATTTATCTGGGCCTACTTGTATTTAATAAACCATTTATTTTTTTACAATACATAGTGTTTCAGTGTTTCTTTGGACCATATGTATATTGCTATTTCTTTGTCGTGAATCTACAGCCCTCTCTCCCTCCCAAGATGAGCCTGGCTGCTCTGTCTATGCTACCCTGAACTCAAGTGGCAGAGCCTTATTCTAAGAGTCTAGACTTGCACTTCCTCATATGAATGGTTTTACTAATTCCTTAGTTGGACTTCAGATAAACTGTCCTTTTTTATTTATTAATTTATTTTCAAGATTTTCAATAATCAAAATATACATCACCAAAAGTACAGACGGAGTATAAAGCACAACCGTCAATTTTACATGGGTATGGAAGCAAAAGAAGTCCGAAGCATGTATAAATATTAAACATCTCAGATAGTAAAAGACAAACTTTGTACCTTTCTCAAAATAAAACACCTAATCACAAAATAACTCAATAAAAATTGCAACACAGAACAGCACAAAAACAAAGACAACACACAGAATACATAAAACAGAACAAAAACAAAACTGGGGGGAAACCTCAACTAATGCACATATGCAATATCAGGTAGTCTGGTCCAATAGGGACAACTAATCGTCAGATATATAGTCACCATATAAATCTGTAAATGGTTTCCAAAGAGCTTGATACTTGTTTTCCTTTCCTTGTCGCACAAACATCACCCGCTCAAAGTTGGACAATACCAACAAATCATTAATCCAATTCTCCACTCTGGGCTTCTTCCTCGTCTTCCACACCATCAGTACTTGTTTCACTGCAACCACAAGGGCTCGATCCATTGTCCATATTGATGAGCAACTGCACAACGCCCCTTACCTGACAACAGCAACACCTGCATAGGCATCCTGGAAAAACGTAAGGACTAGATCATCTCCAGCTTATCCAACATTCCCACACAAAATTCTAACACCCTAGGACAATACCATAACATATGAATCAACGTTCCCTTCTCCTTCCCACACCCCCAACACAGGTCATCCTCAGTTAATCCTTACTTATGCATACGCAATGGAGTCCAATACAGATGTCCTAACACTTTCAAATGAATCAAGCTCAACCTGAGATCCAAACTACTTCGATAACCTCGTTCCACAAAGATTCCCACTCTTTTTCCGTAATATCACAGCCCAACTCCTGTTTCCACCTCTCCAATGCACTCCTGTCAGCATCAACATCCTTAGACCATATCGGCATCAAGCTAGTATAAGTGCATACCATTTGAGGCGATGACAGAAGAATCTGACCACCCGCCAACACCACCTCCAACGGTCCTGACACCATTGCCAATCTTTCACTCAATAGAGCTTTCAACTTCACAAACCTATTCAGTTCCCTCCCTGCCAAATGAAACGTCCTCTCCAACTACTCAAATGACAATATACGGCCATCACGTACTACATCTCTGATGCATAAAATCCGTTTTGAAACCCAACTTCTCCAACAAAAGGGTTTATTAGTAAATTGTAAACTCTGATTAAGCCAAATGGATGCTCTGCAAGTAAAAGTTCCCTTGAAAGAGACTCAACCACCACACCAAAACTTCTTTAGTCACCGTAATAGTCGGAAGTTTACTACTCCTCCCAGGCAGACGTCCCATCGAGGTAATAGCATGCAACGGAAAACCATTCAATTTATACCTCTCAATAAACTGTCCTAACTCACTGTCAGACAGAGCATTAGTGCAAGGACTTTACTACAGTTAAACCCTGTGAAGATGGAGGGGGAGTAAACAGCTATGTTATCTCTTCCTCTGTACTTTGAGTTGCTCAGGGACCACATCAGTGGCTTCCAAAATTGCTGCTGCTCCCCTGTTATCTTTGTTCATTTGCAAGGTTTCCTAGGGTCTGTTAGTGTAAAGGTCACTTTCATTGTCTGGATTTGTGTTTGGCTAGTCGGCAGTTCAGTGCTCTGGCAAGACAGTTCCTGACACTGGACAGCTGGATGCATCTAGCACAATGAAGAAAGGACCACTACATTGTCGACTAACTCAGAGGCTCCAACGGACACGATGCAGAAGTAAATCGGCGATTTCCACCGTGATCCAGCGCTGCGAGTCGACCCTTGTGGCGGAAGAGAACAAGCTGGTCCTGCAGGATACCTCTTCTTGCTGGAGAGCTGGAACTGCAGGGGAGGTCTTTCGTTTTGCAGGTTGAGGGTTTGTGGAGTACCAAGTCTGAACGCTGGGTGGTGACGGATGCAGCGAGGTAGCCCTCGAGGAAGGTGGTAACCCACAGAACGGTTCCAAGACACTTCTGAGGTATCTTTCAAGGGCACGATCCTGAAGGAGGGTTGAGACTTGTTGTTCCTAGCACTTCAGGGATTGAAGCACCGATGAAGGTCTTCTGGAGATCATCAAAGGGATATTGCTTTGCCGGGACACGATGATGCATGGCTGCAGAGAGTTTTGTGTCTTCAGTGAGATGCTATTCTTCAAATGGGTCTTGGATCCAATTACTATGTGAAGAATGGCTTTAGGAGTCCTCCTTTTCTCCTCTTCCCCAGGGTTTGGGCTGGAGTTTGTCTCAAGCCCACCAATGGAAAGGAACTGCACCATTCAAACTAGTAGGGGGTATCTCCAGCATGGGGTCTGGCATGGATTCACATGCTCATGATTATTCCCCGTCAGGCTTGGAATCCTTGCTAAAGAAATAATCAGTTTGTTTCATTTCTGAACTGTCTTTCTACTAATAACCAATCACTGGTCTCTGGGTCATACTGACCTCTACCTAAGCCCCTCCTCTGGCAGCCATCTTCAGATTTTTACCGCACGTTCAAGTGTTGGGAGTCCTCGTGCTTAGCTCTCGAGCTTTTACTGCATATTGCGTTTTTCAAAGAGTTTACTCTTATTTATTCGGTCAAATCGAGCCTCAAGCTCCACCGATTCATCTTCCGATTAACAGGGACCTGTTTGGAAAATCTCTCGCACCTCAAGGGCGGAATTTCATCAAATTTCACTTCTTGGAGGATTCCGGAAGATCTTTGGGGCCTACTCCATGTGGACATGGCCCAAGTCAAAGGAGACTTGATGCCTGTTGGATCCAAGCTGTTCAGGATCTGCATAGGATGTGGACTACAGAACCTCTTTAAGGGGATGAGCACTCCCGGTGCCTCTACTGCCTGCACTCCGACAAGTCTCACGTGGAGGAGGACTGTGCGTTCTGCAAGAACATGTCTGTCCCGACCATGAAGGACCTTCGTACATGACTTGTTAACTGGCTGGAGGCGAAGAGCCCAGCAACAGGTGAGCAGAAGTCTGAGCTGTCTGCTAAGACCTTTGAGGGTGCTCCGGCGACAGGGGCCCAACAAAAGGCAAAGCACGGAGTCCGTGGGCACCGGGAGCTCCGTTGGTTCGGGCTCCTCAGCTGCCAGGCAGGGCGCAATGGCACCGACACAATCATCCACGAGCCAACCCTCTGGCTCGGTGAAAAGGAAGTCTGAGAACCCTGGTAAGCTTTGGGAGAATCCCTGGTCGATCCTGACGGAGACACCCAAGGGGGAGCGAGCCGGTGACCGACCCCCCCCCCCCCTCCCCCCCACGGTGAAGGCCTAGAAGGTCATGAAGGCCCAGACTCACCCGTCTAAGGCCTCGATTGAAGGAGTCGTGGCGGCCCTGGCTCCCCCGAGAGACGAGATGGGACTAGATGGAGACGGCAACGGCGGGGACGGACGACGACGACGGTGGTGACGGGACGGATCTCCCATCACCCCCTACCCGGCCACCCCTCTGTACCCCCATGCCCCCCCACCCCCCCACCACCAGCTATGCCCCAAAGAGCAGAAGGAGGAAGGATTCCTCTACCAACAACGGGAATCCAAGAGGAAGACAGTCCTCTGTCCCCTTACTGGCCGACATCTGGGACGAAGGACTGTCCCTTCTGAAGAACCCGTCCACAGCGAAGAGGGACCGGTACGAGAAGTACCGGGTCCCGGACTCCGCTCCTATGTGCCTCAAGGCACAGCCGTCCCCGTATTCGGTGGTCTCTGTGGCAGCCAAGAAGAAATCGGCAGGGGCGACCGCATCAACTTCCACTTCCTCACCGGACGCCGAGGGGAAGAAGCTGGATGCCATGGGACGGCTGGACATCCTCCCAGATGACAAGAGGGCTGAGGCCCTGGAAATCCTACAGGAATGTGAGGTGGCTTCGGACAACGCCATTACGGTGGCCACGGACATTGCTGACACCGGCTTTCGCCAGATGGGCAACGTTTGCCTTGGTCGACACCGCTGGTACAAGGCAACCGACTTCCGCCAGGACGTGCAGACCAGGGTTCTGGACATGCCCTTCGACGGGAACAACCTGTTTGGCAGACAGTGGACGAGTCATTGCAGGCCATCAAGGCGGACACAGACGGCTTGGGCCTTGGGTGGTGGTCAACGACGGCCGTCCTTTCGGAGCTCCGGAGGCAAGCAAGGTGCCTTCAAAGGATTCGGTGGCGGTTCCTCGTCGTACCGTCAAGCGGCCCTCTCCTTGTCACAGGAAGCCTACAGAGGATGCGGCAAGACAGGAGGATCTTGTCGGCGGCAAGGCCTGCGGCCAAGCAGGACTGAACCGGCCGTGGTGTCCGGCCCCCACCCAAGCATCCCGGTGGGAGGCCGCCTGTCGAAATTCGTCAGCGTGTGGGAGTCCATCTCCACCAACCGTTGGGTGCTATATGCCCTGGCCCGCGGGCATGCCCTGGAATTTCAGGGAAGGTGTCCTCGTATACCACCCGTGGCCAGGAAGGAAAACCACATCACACAACTTCTTCTGGAGGTATGAGCGATGCTAAGGAAGGGAGCCATAGAACTTGCCCCATAAAGGCTCCAGGGCTCCAGAGTGTAGTCGCGGTACTTCCTCGTCCGGATGAAGACTGGCGGTTAGGGACCTATCCTGGATCTTTGTCTAAACAAGTACATAAAGTCTCAAATTCCCGATGGTCAGCCTCCAACACATGCTGGGAAAGCTGGAGGGAGGCGATTTACTATCGTCGCTGGACTTGGAGGATGCCTACTTCCACATCCCCATTCTAGAGGGATGTTATGCAGAAACCTGTGCAGTTCCCTTAGGGACCACTGCAAAAGGCTTAGGACTACAGGTGTTGGGAGTAAACCCAATTGGTAGCAGTCTGTACCACCCAGATTTACCTGGTAGCTGTGGCTGAGCAGCCAGACTTCTCTCAAGAAGAGTTAGACAGTTTCTGATGTTTGTTAATCTGCTTAGAATCACATGCTGTGCATAGTCCGACATCCAGTGGTCACTGCGGAGTATTGCATTTTGTTTTTCGTAGTCTAAAAGGGGACGTCGACAAGGTGTGTCTGTAACACTATCCCTATAGTGACGTGCAGTGTACCCACGACCCCTCACGCGTCAAGGTCCCTCAGATTATTTTTTTCCGCCCAGTTATTGGTCGCCTTTATGCGGAGCTCCTCGAGAGACATTGCAAATTCATTTCCTCGACCCTTGGTCATTATTATTATTATTAACTATCACATAGATCCCTCCCTCGACGTTGCTGCCAAGCTGTTCTCCGCCGAGCAAGAGTGCGTACGTTGCCAGTAAAGACTTGGCACCGCCTAGCGCGACGGTGAGCGATCCCTCGACGGAGAAGCTGATCGCCGAAAGCCTTGCGCGTATAGCTCCTAAAGACAGCCAGAGACGGACGACGGGTAACACGTCGAAAACTGCTCACAAGGCCAAAGAAATGCTGAGGACGCCGGAGGGTAGGCTGGGACAGCTCCCACCGTCGACAGAAGACCCTAGCCAGCGAGAGGGTTTCTCAGAAGGCGAAGGGACTCTATCTTCGACGCTATGGGACAGAACTAAGCAACTACAGGGAGAGGAAGGGGACGTCGACAAGGTGTGTCTGTAACACTATCCCTATAGTGAAGTGCAGTGTACCCACGACCCATCACGCGTCGAGGTCCCTCAGATTATTTTTTTCCGCCCAGTTATTGGTCGCCTTTATGCGGAGCTCCTCGAGAGACATTGCAAATTCATTTCCTCGACCCTTGGTCGTCTATTATTATTATTAACATAGATCCCTCCCTCGACGTTGCTGCCAAGCTGTTCTCCGCCGAGCAAGATCTTCGACGGAGGGACGAGCGGAGGAGATCCTTCGGCGCTGCCGAACACGTGGCCGGGCCTTGCCGGCCTTACACAGTAGGGAGAGTGGGGTTGTTGGTCATTTCTTTGTTAACACTCTGAGAATGCCTTTCTCTTTCCCCTCCCTCTCTTTCGAGGTCATGTCCTCAGCTATGGAGAGGACGCCCTTTAGGTTTTGCCCGCGTTGCAAGGGCAAGTTTACCTGGAAGGACAAGCACAAACGGTGTAACCGTTGCTTGCCCCTCGATCACAAAGAGGACGGCTGTGCGGCCTGAAAGTTACTTAAACCCAAAACTTTAAAGGACCGCAGGGTCAAAAGGTGGGCAGCCTATGCGATGTCTAGGTCTGACTGCTCACCAGCTGCCGCCGCCGAATGTGACGGACAGTGATTATACGGCCTCTGCAACGGAGGTTGTAGACTTCTCGAAGGAGTGTTCCCACTCCTCGTCCGTCCCCGGCTCCGACAAGCCCGGCTCATGCCCCGCTTATGGGGATGAACACCCCAGCGACAAGGACGAACACAGAAAAACACATAAGCACATACCCCACGGCACGCATTCGTCGAAGACGAAGGCAGCCATAGCGTCAACAGAGGCGTCGGGCCCACCGGCGTCTTCCGCCAACCGTAAGGGCCGCAAGCCCTCTCCGCCACCGGCGACTGGGCTCTCTGTAAATAAGGGCGCTAACCCCAAATCCTCAGGTGACGCGCCTCGCAAGAGTGCGTACGTTGCCAGTAAAGGCTTGGCACCGCCTAGCGCGACGGTGAGCGATCCCTCGACGGAGAAGCTGATCGCCGAAAGCCTTGCGCGTATAGCTCCTAAAGACAGCCAGAGACGGACGACGGGTAACACGTCGAAAACTGCTCACAAGGCCAAAGAAATGCTGAGGATGCCGGAGGGTAGGCTGGGACAGCTCCCACTGTCGACAGAAGACCCTAGCCAGCGAGAGGGTTTCTCAGAAGGCGAAGGGACTCTATCTTCGACGCTATGGGACAGAACTAAGCAACTACAGGGAGAGGAACTCCCTTTCCACTCCCAGACCGCTCTGGCCTACCTTACTGGACTGCAGAGAGGTTCCAGTCATGTATGGACAAGCTAGACAGGTTCATGGCCATCCCAGAAAATAGGACACCCAAGAGGCCAAGGGAGGTACTCCAGGAGGGGCCATGGGCTAAATACCCGAAGCTCTTTAACCCCCTACAGGAAGACATGAACTCTTACGACCTCACTGAAGAGGACTCTCACTTCCAGGAAGAGGATGAGTTTGTGAATAATGAAGACCAACAAGAGGGAGAAGGTTTTCATGATGACACTAACATAGGTGAGGAGGGCTACGAGGAGGACCTAGGTGAAGGTGGCTTGCAGCCCTGGCAGTCGCCATCAGGGTCTACAGACCCTGAAATAGACATTTCTTCTCCTCAGACCACACCGGTCAGGAACCCATCTCCAGTAGACGATCAGCCCACCTTCAATGCGCTACTGAGGAAGGCAGCAGTGCATTTTGAAGTTGAAACTGGGGAGGTTACCCCAGATACTGATTTCGTCGAAAGGATTATTAAAGAGATCTCCCACTAGTCAAACTATTCCTATCCTCGCCTCAGTTAAGAGACGACTCACCCCATCCAAGTCCACCCCCGCGCTGGTAAGAGGGGTCAATCCAAGAATCGAGAAATTGTTCTCACCATCTCAGTCAGACCCATTATATATCAGGGGTCACTCAGTCCCGGACTCCTTAGTGGTGACTAACACAAGGAAGGGGGCTGGGGTTCCACTGTCAACTAGCGAGGCACCCCCAGATAAAGAAGGGAAAAAGCTTTATGCCTTGGGCAAAAGAATTTCCGCCTCGGCAGCGTTTTCAATTGGGATTGCCAATAATAATACATTGTTGGCAAGCTATGCCGATGCTCAATAGGGAAAGCTTAAGCAGGACATCGAAGAAGCCCCTGAACCTCTAAGCACTCGCTTATTGGCTACAGTTACAGAAGGAGCTCTGGTCAACCAGAGCATCATTAAGAACACTCTTGATGCGGCAGAAACTGTTGGCCGTTCTTTGGTGCAAGGAATCCTGCTGAAGCGTCACGTCTGGCTTCGCAATTCCGGTTTCAAGGCAGAAACGCAGGCGTCACTCATTAATAAGCCAATAGAAGAGTCAAAACTCTTTGGAAGGGCAATGGACGATGCACTGGAAAATGTGAAGAAAGAATTCGACACCATAAAGACCTTAGACCAAATCTCAAAGCCTCCAAACAGGCGGGTATTTGGGAACAAGCGCTTTTTTCGTGGCCAACGCCAGCAGCAGCAACAGCATTACACTGCGGATAACTGGCCCTCTAATCAGGGTACCAGTAACCAGTATAACCAAAGAGGACAACGCTGTGGCAAGGGCAGAGGCCGGGGCTCCAGCCCCAGAGGCACCCCGTCAAGTAACACCAAATGACCCAAAGGTTCGGGTCCCCTCCTCTGCGTCTCCGGTTGGGGGCCGGATAACATTGTTCCTTTCAGCATGGGAGGGAATAACAGACCGGTGGGTATTGTCAACCGTAGCCCACGGGTACTGTATAGAGTTCAATCGGTCCCCCACCTACAGACCTCCAAGGGGACGACGCTTGTCACCAGAACACCTCATCCTCCAAGAAGTAGAACAGCTGCTACAGAAAGGAGCAATAGAGGTTGTGCCCCTATCTCAGATAATGGAAGGTATTTATTCAGTGTACTTCCTTGTCCCCAAAAAGGACCTAACCATGCGCCCTGTACTAGATCTGCGCCCAGCGAACAAATTTGTAAAACCACAAAAATTTCGTATGGTAACATTACAGGAGGTAATTCCCCTGCTATCTTAGGGGGACTACATGACAACACTAGACATGAAAGATGCATACTTTCATATTTTGATGTTGCCAGCGCACAGAAAATACCTCAGGTTTGTGATAGAGGGCAAACACTACCAGTTCAGAGTGCTACCCTTCGGCATAGCGTCTGCACCAAGGGTATTCACAAAGGTACTGGCAGCGGCCCACCTGTGCAGGTTGTCCATACCGGTATACCCTTACCTTGACGATTGGCTCATAACCGGGGAGTCCTATGAGACATGCTTCTCAAACACCCAGAAGGCAGTAGACCTTTTGTTCCAACTGGGCTTCTCCATCAACGAGAAGAAGTCCAGCTTAGACCCCAGCCAAATCAAACAATTCCTAGGGGCTCTAATTCGAACAATGGACGGCCTCGTCTTCCCCTCCGAGAGGGTCCAAAATATGCTGTTTCAGACCGCTCAATATGTGGCCGGTCGAGAGGGGACGGTACGCAAAGCAATGCGCTTGCTAGGAATGATGGCGTCATGTATTTATTTGGTACCTCACACGCGCCTGCGCATCCGCCCAATGCAAGAGTGGCTCAACAGCCAGTGGTGTCAGGCCAGCGGACATTGGGAGGATCTAGTGGTGGTCTCGCAGGCCCTGGTTCTCTCGCTACGATGGTGGTCGAAGGAAAACCTGGTAATAGGGAAACCATTCGCCACCCCCGCAGTGGAAGCCACTCTAACCACAGACGCATCCCTCACAAGATGGGAGGCTCACCTATACCATCAGACTGCTCACGGAGCCTGGAGTCCGAGCGTAGCTTTCAAGCACAAACTTATTAGAACTACTTGCGGTGTTCCAGACACACCTACAAGGAAGACGGTGATGGTCCTCACGGACAGCACCACAGCCATGTACTACCTCAACAAGCAAGGGGGCACTCACTCTCCAGGACTGTCCAAGCTGTCCCAGAACATCTGGAAGTGGGCTCTCAGACACATGTTCCTATTGTCACAACATGTACCAGGGGAACTCAATCTGCTAGCAGACAAACTCAGCAGAGACTTCCCTCTGCCCTCAGAGTACGAATGGCGGTTACACGAAGACATCGTCTTCGACGTCTTCACACAATGGGGCTTCCCAGAAATAGACCTGTTCGCAACTCTGGAGAACTCACAATGCCTAGATTACGCCTCCAGATACCCACAGAACCGCTCCAAGGGGAACGGTCTCTGGATACCATGGTCAGGGAAATGTGTTTACGCTTTTCCCCCGACCCCTCTGCTGAACAAGATAGTGCACAAGATGCACCAGGAACCAGTCACCATGATACTGATATCCCAGATGTGGGCCCGCCAGCCATGGTTTGCGCACCTGATGGAGATGTCCTTGTCCCCACCAGTGAAACTGCCCTGCCCATACAACTTGCTGTCACAGGACATGCCCTCAGAACATGAACTTAGCAGCCTGGCTCCTGAGGTCATAAAATTTGGTCATTTACAACTCCCTCAGCGATGCATGGACATTCTCAAAGAAGCTAGAAAACCCAACACTCGCCACTGCTATTCTAGCAAGTGGAAAAGATTTGTCATCTGGTGTAGAGGTAAGAGCATCAACACAGTCCACTGCTCTCCCACACAAATTGTCCTTTACCTGACCCATTTACTGGACTCGGGTCTAGTGTTCAATTCTGTTAGTCCATCTAGCAGCACTTTCTGCATACACCACCTCTCAATTTAAGGTGTCATGGTGGAAAGTCCCAGTTATCAAAGCCTTCATGGAGGGGGTAAAGAGAATACACCCTCAGATAGCAAACCCATCTCCCGGCTGGGAACTTAATGTGGTACTTACCAGGCTCATGGGCTCACCCTTTGAACCCATGCATAAGGCAACTCTTAAGGACCTCACCCTTAAGACTGCTTTCCTAATAGCTATCACCGCCATTAGGAGAGTAAGTGAACTACAGGCTCTTTCTATTCTAGACATCTTCGTAACAGTTAACAAAGATAAGGTGGTTCTACGCACACACCCAGGGTTTGCACCTAAATTCATATCGAAATTCCATGTCAACTAGTCAATAGAACTACCAACGTTCTTTCAAAAGCCTTCCAATTTGGGAGAAAAGAGCCTGCATACACTCGATGTGCGCAGAGCTGTCATGTTTTATATGGAAAGAACTAGGGCACTGAGAAAGACTAATCAGTTCTTTGTCTCGGTGGCAGCAGGAAGAGAAGCAGATGCAGTCTCAAAGTCCACTATATCTAGATGGATTGTTCAATGCATCACTCTTGTTACTCTTGCTAAGAGAGAACTTCCCTTCAAGTTAAGAGCACACTCTACTCGAGGCACTGGGGCATCCATAGCATTCATTGCAAACGTTCCCCTTGAGTCCATTTGCAAAGCGGCAACCTGGAGTTCTGTACACACCTTTACAAAACACTACTGTCTAGATGCTCACCCTAGATCTGATTCCCAGGTGGGACAAGCAGTATTAAGACATCTTTTCGAGGGGATTGGGTCCTCCGACGTATTCCATATCTATGACGGGTAATGTCCACAGCTGTGCTGCTTCGGAAAATCTTTGGCTCCTGCGTCGATGCGCTGTCCCCGAGGACCGCCTCCGACGGCCGACGTCACCCGATGTGATAAGTAGGACGCACGACGCCCATAGCCTCAGTTCCGTTTTTCCGCGAACGTGTTCGCTTCGTGAATCTCGGTACGCCTCGACTCGTTGGAGTTTGCTGTTTTCAATTCTCGGTTCGTTGAACCTGTTCGGTTTGTTGTGAAGAACCTGTTCGTGGTGATGTCTTCTTCGTCTTCAACCCCGCGTCCAGGCTTCAAGAAATGCGGGGACTGTGGGTCCAAGATGTCGGTCACGGACTCGCATGACGCCTGCCTCTGGTGCCTCGGGGAGGCCCACGATACGGACGACTGTCGACTGCCAGTCGCTCACGGCAAAGGCCTTGCGGGAACGCAAGAAGAAGGTGTCGGTAGGCCGGGTGTCTAAGCCCCTGAAGTCGAGGTCTGCGCGGCTTTTGACGGATGACTCGAGGGGCGACTCTCTGCGTCATTGTCGGAAGTCCAGTGGCTCTCCTTCCAGGAGTCGGTCTCGCCACTCCTCCGCCTCTTCGACGCATTCCCGGAAGCGCCGGCATAGGTCGCCTTCACCGTCCTCTTCCGGGGACTCCGCCCGTGGGCGGGTCGCTTATCCCTCCATGCATGCGACACCGGAGGAATGGGCTTCCTTCGTGAAGCAGATGCTAGCGATTCTTGAATCGCAGGGCACCAGTCCGTCCGCGCCTCCGAATGGGGTCGGTCGGCACCGGTCGAGAGACACCGCTCGTACGCCTTCGGGCTCGGGTGGTCGGCACGGCTTGCGGGAGAGGTCCCGCTCGGACCAGGGTAGCCGTTCTCGCCATGCCCATTTCAGGTGCCGGTCCTCGATGCGCTCGAGACACGTGTGATCCTGTGCCGTCTTCGAAGAAGACGCCGACGCCTGTGGCGCCGAGGTCGTCGACAATTACACTCGAGGCTCCGCCTCAGAGGGGGTCGTCGACGCCATCGGCTCCTAGGTCGTCGAGACACGCTCGGAGCTCCGGCTTCGAGGCCTGTGTCGACGATGCCAGCGCCGCTGCAGCTGACGTCGATGCTGATTCGCTCGACGTCGACACCTTTTCTGTCGACGCCGGCGCCGACTCGTTCAGCACCCTCAACGCCTTTCGAGGCGGTGGTGTCAGAGGGGCCCCGTGGCACAGGGTTTGCCCCTAGAAAGGCTCTGGCTAAGGTCAGGCACTGCTTTGGTCCCCAGAGGTCTTCCTCTCCCCGCCTGGAGTACATTTCTGAGGGTGATGAAGGCTCTGATGGCGGCTTGGTTCTGGTTCCCGATGAACCTATCTCGGGCCATAGCCAGTTTGATGACCTGCGGCAGTCGCTGCATGATGCCAGTGGACTGGACACCTCTCCGGAGGTGGAGTTTTGTAGGCTGGCGCCTTATGTCTCGGGTCACCGAGTACTTGGGTTGGTCAGCTCCCCCAGGGGAGTTCGTTCAGGATGATCTCACGGACATCCTTGATCTCGGTCCTCCCACTGACCCGGTTTTGCCTTTTCATATGGCTCTGCAGAGACTGGTGGCGGGGGCTTGGACTGCTCCGGAGAGTCTCCCGGCAGTGGGCAAGTCTTTGTCGCGAAAATACCGTCCAGCGAGTAGCGACCCCTGCTACTTGTCTAGGCACCCCACTCCGGAGAGTTTGGTGGTGCAGGCGGCCACGGCCCCGGCAAAGCAGGCGTCGTATCCTACCATCCCTCCGGATAGGGACGACAAACGTTTTGACGGCTGGGCGAAGAAAGTGTTTTCTTCGGGGGGTATGGCGCTTCAGGCGGCCAACTCCATATGTGCCTTGTCTCGTTTCACCCACACACTGTGGAACTGTGTTGCATTAGCGGCTGAACATATTCCCGAAGGGGACGAATGGGATGGTTTCCTTGCTATGGTTCAGGATGGCAAGGATGCCATGTGTGAGGCCGTTCAGTCGGGTTTGGACTTGGCGGATTGTGTCAGCCGGTCCATGGCGGCGAGCACCGTAATGCGCAGGTTTGCGTGGTTGCGGAAGTCTGGGTTCGCTCCTGATTTGCAGTCCCGGCTCCTCAACATGCCCTTTGGCGGTGAACACCTTTTTGGTAGCAAGGCTGACGAGAGCCTCGAGAGGTTGCAGACCTCCAAAGTTGCAGCAAAGTCGTTGGGCGCTGCAGGTCGCCAACCTCTGCCTTTTCGTCCTAGGGGACAGCAATGGAGGGGAGGTTCCTTTCGCTATTACTCCTTCAGTAAAGCGAGGGGGGGGCTAGCAGTCAAAGAGGCCATCGTAAGAGTGCCAGAGGTGGAAATAAAGGTACTCGAGGTGCCAAGGCCGCTCAGGCAGTTGCCTCTTTGCCCTCGGGCAACACCGCAGCCACTACCACTCAGTCATGAGGCCAGGTCCCATGGTTCGCCGGTTGGGGGAAGGCTGGCGCAGCACCTTGTAGAGTGGCAAGCCATTACTTCGGATGTGTGGGTTCTGGAGATCATAACCCACGGCTACTGTCTTCCTTTTCGGCAGAGGCCTCGCGACAATCCACCAGGGAACCTCTCTTTGAAGAGTCTGGATACGCTCCTTGCGCAGGAAATTCAAGCCCTGCTGGAGAAAGGCGCCATACAACTGGTGCCTGTAGCGGAGAGGAACAAGGGATGATCTTCCCCTTATTTTTTGATATCGAAGAAAGACGGGGATTGAGACCCATCATGGACTTGCGCGGTTTGAACAAACTCCTCAGGAAGTACAAGTTCAAGATGGTGACTCTTTCTCAAGTCCGCCAGGCCCTTTAACTTCAGGACTGGTTGGTGTCTCTCGACCTCAAGGATGCTTACTTCCATGTGCCGATCCATCCCAAGCACAAGAAGTACCTGTGGTTCGCGGTTGGCGACTTGCACTTTCAGTTTCGGGTCCTGCTGTTCGGATTGACCTCCGCTCCGAGGGTTTTCACCAAGCTCATGCTGGTGGTGGCAGCGCATCTCAGGAAAGGGGGGATTCACGTCTACCCCTACCTGGACGATTGGTTGATCAGGGGGAGCTCTCCCGAGCAAGTCCTGAATCATCTGTCCGTCACCCGCTACTCCCTTCACAGGCTGGGCTTCTCCCTCAATTTAAAGAAGTCCCATTTGACACCGACGCAGCGGCTACATTACATCGGAGCAGTGCTCGACACGTCCCTGGGGCAGTGTTTTCCTCCTCAGGGCTCTTCACATTCAGCAGATGGTGCACAAGTTTCATTTTGCCCAGGATCTCCCAGCGTCTGAGTTCTTGAGACTGCTCGGCCTCATGGCATCCTGCATTCTTGTGCCAGAGGCTCGTCTGCGGATGAGATCTTTGCAGTGGGCACTCAAGCTCCAGTGGTCTCAGTCCTCCGGCAGGCTGTCGGACCCTGTTCAGGTGCCGCCCTCGGTGGCCCGGGACCTTCTGTGGTGGGCCGTCAAGGGCAATCTGATGAAGGGGGCCCCATTTTGGCTGCCCTGGCCGGAGTTGACTATCGTGACGGACGCATCCCTCAAGGGATGGGGAGCTCATGCCAACGAGTTGACAGTCAGCAGTCGTTGGTCTCCGTCGGATTCCAGACTCCATATCAATCTGTTGGAGCTGAGGGCCATCAGGCTAGCCCTGAAGGCTTTTCTGCCGACTGTGCGCGGAAAGTGTCTTTATTCCAACAAACAACACGGTGGCCATGCACTACCTCAACAAAAAGGGGGGGGGGGGCAGGGTCACTTCCGCTGTGCAAGGAGGCGATGCAGCTCGAATTTTGGGCCATCCAGCAGGAAGTGTCGATCTCGGCTGTTCATCTGGCCGGAGACGACAACGAGACGGCGGACGCTCTGAGCAGGCAGAGTACGATCTCTCACGGATATTCTCCTGGAGATCTTCGCTCTTTGGGGGACCCCTCAAGTGGATCTCTTTGTCTCCAATGTCAACCGGAAGTGTGAAAGGTTTTGCTCGCAGGAATTTCCTCCAAAAGGAGCCGTGTTCGTGGTGGAGTGGTCATTCCCACTGCTGTACGCGTTTCCTCCGGTCCCAGTCATCCCGCAAGTACTGCAGAGGTTACGGAGGTTCGGTTCCCGGATGATCCTCATTGCTCCGGCGTGGGCCCGGAGGACGTGGTACCCGGACCCTCTCGACTTGTCCATCTGCCCTCCACGTCGTCTTCCCTACCGAGACGATCTGCTCTCACGGGAGGGGGGGGGGGGGGTCAGGTTCTCCATCCAGAGGTCAGATCCCTCAACCTTCTCGCTTGGCTTCTGAAAGGTTGAGGTATAAGGATTGGGACCTCCCTGAAGACGTGATGGAGGTGTTGCTCTCGGCCAGGCGGCCGGCAACAAAGTCTCTGTGCCGTTGGAGAAACTTCTGCGACTGGTGCAGAGTTAAGAATGTGGATCCTTTTGAATGTGACATTCCCATGGTTCTGTCTTTTTTGTTTTCTTTGGCCCACAGGGGCTTGCAAGTGGGGACCATTAAAGGTTACCTGGCAGCGCTGTCCATATTTAAGCGCTCGTCTGAAGAGTGTTCCTATTTTAAGATTCCTTTAATTTCTCAGTTTTAGAAAGGGCTCACTAATGTGTTTCCTCCGTCACCTTTTCTGGTGCCCGGTTGGGATTTGAACCTTGTTCTTAAATTTCTTATGGGTGCTCCGTTTGAGCCTTTACATTCTTTCCCTTTGAGACTGCTAACTCTTAAAACTGTTTTTGGTTGCGGTTACTTCCGCTCGCAGAGTGAGTGAGTTACAGGCACTTTCAGTTAAGCCACCCTTCACTGTGTTTCATAAGGACAGGGTTGTCCTTAGAGTTAGTCCTTTTCTTCCGAAGGTGGTTTCGGAATTTCATTTGAGCCAGAAGGTTGTTCTTCCGGCATTCTATCCTCCTCCACATCCTGGTAAGGAAGAGGAGAGGCTCCATAGGCTTGATCCTAGGAGAACGTTTAGCTTTTACATTTCACGCATGTCCCGGGTCAGAGTGGAAGATCAACTTTTCATTGGTTACGCTGGAAAGCGTTTGGGACAAGCTGTGACGAAACAGACTTTGTCTCGTTGGATTATTTTAGCTATCTCCGAGTGTTACCGCTTGGCGGGGAAGGACCCTCTGGCTGGCTTGCGGCCCATTCTACCAGGGGAGTGGCTGCGTCTACTGCCCTGCAGAGGGGTGGTCCTATTCGTCACATTTGTGAGGCAGCCACCTGGGCTTCAGTTCATAATTTTGTACGTCACTACTCCCTCGATTCCATCAGAGGGCAAGATCTGGCCTTTGGCAAGACAGTTCTCTATTCCGCAATTTGATTGGGCATGCTAAATTTGTATTCTAAATTCTTTCCCACCTCCTTGCTTGGTACTGCTTTGGGAGTCTGTCATAGATATGTAATACGTCGGAGGACCCAATCCCCTCGAAGAACAAGTTACTTTTTTACCTGGTAACGTTCTTTCGATGGGATGTACGACGACATATTCCATATCGCTCCCTCCCTGCCTTCCCCGCTACAGAATTTCTTTTGCGATTGCAGCTTGCGTTCCGCAAGGCCTTGTGTGTCTGACTGGCAGAAAACTGGTGGCACACGTGGGAAAAAACTATAACTGAGGCTATGGGCGTCGTGCGTCCTACTTATCACATCGGGTGATGTCGGCCGTCGGAGGAGGTCCTCTGGGACGGCGCATCGACGTCATCGACGCAGGACGCAGACATGACGCAGACGCCAAAGATTTTCCGAAGCAGCACAGCTGTGGACATTACCTGTCATAGATATGGAATACGTCGGACCATCTAATCGAAAGAACGTTACAAGGTAAGAAAGTAACTTGTTCTTCTCTACTGTTCCTTCTCACAACCCACCTCCAACTCCGGGTACTGCTCGCTAGTCTATGCACAGCATGTGATTTTAAGCAGATTAACAAACATCAGAAGACAATGCATTACTTACCGTAAAAGCATTTCTGATGGTTGTATCTGCTTGGATTCACATGCGCCCACCCTTCCTCCCCGCTCGGATGGAAGGAACATAGACATCTTTCTACATTTCTCTCTTTTCTGTACTCACTCACGTATAGAAGGCTCCCTCAGGGCAGAAAAAATACAAACAGAGGGACCTCGACGCGTGAGGGTTTGTGGGTACACTGCACGTCACTATAGGGATAGTGTTACAGACACGCCTTGTCGAGGTCCCCTTTTCGACTACGAAAAACAAAATGCAATACTCCGCAGTGACCACTGGATGTCGGACTATGCACAGCATGTGAATCTAAGCAGATACAACCATCAGAAATGCTTTTACGGTAAGTAATGCATTGTCATATAGAGTATACAAGATAAGTATCAAAATACAGTAGCACAAGCAAACACTGACCAGAGCTTTGGTATCAAGTATATAATTTATTTAAAGACACGCTTATAGAAACACTCCAGCACTATTATTGTAAGCAAGTTCAAAACAGTCACTATTAATATATATACATCCCTTATTCCTTATTTAGACAAGTCTTAGTTAACACCACTTATTTCCAGACAGAGGTGAGCGCTTAACTGAAGATGGCACTCCAATAGGTTATCAAAAAAAAGGAGGGAAAAGGGAGAAATTAGAAAAGCACACAACACTAATACTTTAGAAGTACCCAGCAAGGCAGGAAAGTCAAAGTCTACTGGTGAGCAAAAATTCAGAGGCCAGACTCCCTCTTAGAGAGAGCAGAGCACCAATGCGCCCAAGATCACAGTTTAAGAGGCTTGAAAAAGTCTTGCAGAGTTTTCAAAAAGGAATTAGTTCAGCTCAGAAAAGTTCAGTTAGCCAGCCTATGGTCAGCCCAGGTGGTAAGTCGAGGATTTAATAGACACCCCATACAGACCGTTGCAAGGGGAGGCTAGGCGGACACAGTACCTTTTGAAATGGAGAGGATCCTCCAGCGGGGGCAGTTGTTCCTGGCAGCGGGTGCAAGTCGCGGCGGCGTCCACAGGAAGAGAAGATCTCGATGTGGAGGAAAGCTGAAGGTCGTTGCACTGCCAAGGAAGAAACCAGCCACGGAGTTCTCCCGTTAACAGGTACTTCCCTTTTATTCGCGGTAGTGGTAAATCGTGGTATCTCGGTTGCCGGGGTGCTTGGCACAGGCAAGGCGGCCACGAGATGATCCGGGAAGGCGAAAAGATGGGCAAACTGGTTATCCCCACCAGTCAAAGGAAGAAGACTCTTCGGAATGAAGATCTTCTCTGTCGTCGGGAAAAGTGGTGAGACGGTTCAGCAGGGCTCTACCGGTGGTGTCGTTGCATGTCGGCTCGGCTTCTCCCTCCTCGGATTCTTTAGGTCCTGTGGCGACTTCTGAAGTTCCAGTCCCCAAAGCCCTGCTTTTATGCAGAAAACCCCATTCATCAGTCCTAGCTGTCACTCAAACAGGCTAAGTGGTGAGCCAGGTGGCTCACCACTGGGCCCATCACACAAGAGTGCGACTTGAGTTGCTGAGTCCAGGGTGCCTAAACCCCTCTCCCACACATCCTGTAGACCCAGACAGAGTGGCACCACTTTTGGAGGCTTCTATGGAGAAGCCCGCCAAAAAGTGGAACAAAGAGCTTGACTTGGGTTGGAGTTAGAGGCGAACAAAAACGCCATCCTGGCGAAAAGACCCCAACCAGGGAATAAATATTAAATAACCCGGCGGTATCTTTAACATTGCACCAAAAAGTGGTGCGTTTAAAATGTATGGGAAAATCCCATAGGAAATATCCCGCAGGAAATATTCCGGTGGAATATTTTGCGTGGTAACCACTGCCACCAGCCAGAAACTCGACAAGGGGGGGGACTGCACAGTGCCCCCTTGAAAAACAGACCCTGGGGCAATCTAATTACCCCTACAAGTACTTCCACAGTATGATGGTTTGTACTGGTTCTGTTCCCAATTTAAAACTAGTAAAGTCAATGGTGACTTTACATGCCCTGGGAGACAGTAGTCCGTCCCAGGGTATGGAGTCTGTTTGGGGGTCACTATGACACCCCTGTGTTACTGCACTGAGGGTGCTGTGTAACGCACTTACCAAAAACCACCTGAAACCCTATGGAGTAAAAGACCCCATAGCCCATAAAACACATTACAAAGTCAAAGGATATCTCAAATCATGTCTAAGAGTGGGAGAACGAGTCTCACTCTTAGCAGGAGAAAAAAATAAAGCCCAAAAATCCAGCAAAGCTGCTGGGGGACTCACTAGGTTTTGGAAATTAGCCTTAACAGAGAATTCTCCCTAACAAGGGACATCACGCATTCCTACGATGTGTGGTCCAGGGGCGGCACTACCAGTTCAAAGCCCTCCCCTTGGGATTGAAGTCGGCGCCCAGGGTATTCACAAAAGTGCCTGGCACCAGTGGTGGCGCGGCTGCACCTGCAGGGGATTTACGTCTACCCCTACCTGGACGACTGGTTCATCCGAGCAAAGTCAAAGGAACTCGCCGTCACACACAGCAAAGACCGTCCAACTGCTCACGGATCTGGGATTCTCGATTAACTTTGCAAAATCCCACTTGGTACTGTTGCAAGTCGCCCTGTTCCTGGGAGCCAGACTTGACACAGTGGCGCGATTGGCCTCCCTGTTGGAGGAAAGGACGAAGGCCATCCTGGGCAAGGTGCAACGGCTGTCGACCATGGAGAGGGGGGCCAGGGTGTGGTCCATCAAGTCCCTAATCAGCATGATGTTGTCGTGCATCTATCTCGTGCGCCTATGCAGACTGCGGATGCGACCACTGTAGGAGTTCCTCGACGTCCGTTGGATGCAAGCGGCGGGCAGTTTCGAGGACAGGATCTCGCTCAACGAGACTTTCCACCAAGCGATCCGGTGGTGGAGCACCCGCACGCATCTGGCGGTGGGCATGGACTTCCAGACCCCGGCACCTTAGAAAACTGTGATGACGGACGCCATCCCTGGAGGGATGGGGAGCGCACACCGGAGATCTCCACACAAGAGGCCTGTGGCTCCCAGAGGAGAGGTCCCTGCACATCAATGTCCTGGAGCTCCGAGCCGTGTTCTGGGCCCGCAGGTCGTTCGTTCCGTCCCTGAAGAGCAAGGTGATAAGGATCTTCACAGACAACACCACCACGATGTTTTACATACGGAAGCAAGGGGGGGCACCAGATCCCCAGCCCTATCCAAGGAAGCGCAGGATATGTGGCACTCTGGTGCCCTTCCATCTGGCAGGAATAAAGAACACCGTTGCCGACTCACTCACTAGGGAGCTGCGGCAGGATCAAGTGGGTCTCCTATTTCGACGATGGGGCAATCCCCAGATCGACCTATTCGCGATGGCGACGAACACAAAGTGCCAGAGGTTCGCCAGCAGGTTTCCCCAGCCGGGGAGCATGGGCGATGCCTTCTCATTCCCCTGGGACGGCCTATTCATGTATGCGTTCCTGCCGTTGCCATTTCAGCTGCTACTCATCAGTCAACTCAGACGTTCCCAGTGCTGGATGATCCTCATCGCACCAGCGTGGCAGAGGCAGATTTGGTTCCCGGACCTTCTGGACATGTCAGCACCTCCCCCCTCCCCCCAACCCTGCCCCCAGTCAAACTGCTGACGGACGCAGATTCTCGCCAGAGAAGGAGGAGCCATCCTCCACCACGACCCGGGGGTCACTGAACCTGCAGGCCTGGCTCCTGCAGCACTAGAGTTCGGAGGGTACGATATCCTGGCAGACTGCAAGGAGGTGCTTGCAAAGGCCAGGGCTTCCTCGACCTTTAAGTGCTATGGACACAAATGGAAGAGGTTCTCGGTCTGGTGACGTGCACAGAAGATCAACCCTCTGCGGATTACGGCCCCTCAAGTGCTGCCGTACTTGCTGTCGCTGGCCAAGGCAGGGCTGGCACACACCTCCAACAAAATCCATCTGGCGGCTATCTCCCGCTACAACACAACTCCGGGGTGGTCATCTCTGTGGTCTCATCCGCCTGGTGAAGGAGTTCATGAAAGGACTTTTCCGATCGTTCCCGCCCGTTAAGGCTCCGGCCCCGGCGTGGGAGCTCAACGTGGTGCTGACTTGGCTCATTGGGCCACCATTCGAGCTGCTGCATTCGGTACTGTTGAAGTTCCTGTCGTGGAAGAAGGCGTTTCTTGTGGCCATCACCTCCGCATGACGAGTGGGAGAGATCCAGGCCCTCTCCTGTAAACCTCCATACCTGACTTTCCACGAGACGAGGGTGGTGCTGAGGATGCACCCCTCCTTCATGCCCAAGGTGCTGTCAGACTTCCATCTCAACGAGCCCTTGGTGTTACCTGTTATCTTCCCGTCGCCTTTGTCGCCGGCTGAGAGGACTTTGCACTCACTGGATTTAGCTAGAGCTCTGAAGTTCTACGTGGACCGCACGAAGAGCCTTCGGGAGACATCACAACTAACTTTGGACCTGTGAACCAAAGGAAGGCCCTCTGGAAGGCTTCCATTTCCAGATGGCTCTCCGGCTGCATCATGCACTGTCACCAGTTTGCAAACCGACCGTTGCCCGGCCGTCCGAGAGCCCATTCGACCACACTTAGATTGAATTCAGGGGACCACTCCGGTGGTGACAGTGCGCAGTACAAATAACCTTTAACATTAACAGAGCGATCGCTGCTACCACGGCGTTCTTGTCTGGTGTGCCCCTGCTGGACATCTGCATGGCTGCTATGTGGAGGTCGACGCACACCTTCACGAGATTCTACTGCGTCGACTGGGATTCCAGGAAGGAGTCCAGGATTGGCCAGGCAGTGCTGCGCAACCTGCTCGCCTGAAGGTGGGCCTGGTGAGGAGGTAAGAGTTTCTTAATGTTGACCCTTGCCACCTCCCGTGGTTGTGCGTGTGTACTGCTATGTATTCTTATATTCATGAGCATGTGAATCCATGCCAGACCCCATGCTGGAGAAGGAACAAGTTACTTACCTGTAACTGTTGTTCTCCAGCATGGGTCTGGCATGGATTCACATGCAAACCCTGCCTCCTACCCCCCCCCCCCTTCTCTGCTCTTGGTTCTACTGTCACTTTACATGCTACCAAATCTGAAGATGGCTGCCAGTGGAGGGGCTTAGGTAGAGGGCAGTCATTGGCTGGGGCAGTATGACCCAGAGACCAGTGATTGGTTACTAGTAGAAAGACAGTTCAGAAACAACAAACTGATTTTTTCTTTACCGAGGATTCCTAGCCTGACGACGGTGAATATTCATGAGCATGTGAATCCATGCCAGTCCCATGCTGGAGAAAAACAGTTACAGGTAATTAACTTGTTCGTTACTATGCCACCAGTGCAAATTCCTGCAGTAGGGGCTATCAAAAACGAAACTTCGATATGGTCAACTCAAATTTGAACCTGATTTGAACAAACAGGACTGTCGGTGGCTGGCGCTGTCCTTGCGTGAGTCTTTTGACACGCTTAAACAGCTGGGCAAGCCCCTCTAGCTCCTACAATAGTTTAAAATGTGTGAGTTGGAACTGAGAGGATGCTTTAACCTAATGCACAATGAAGAATTAATGAGATACCTTGCTCTGTTTGACTTTGTATTCATACAGGAAACGTGCTCTCTATCTGAACTGTGCTGTGAAGTCTTTATTATGACATCTGACTGTGCTCATGGTGCAAACAGGGGCCGTCCTAAGGGGGGCCCTCACTATAGCTACCAAAGACTCTAACAATTTGACAAAAACTGGAGAATGGTGTTTTTCCGGTCATTTCCTTGTGGCCTCTTTTCAATTGGGGGCTAGCAAAGAATGCTTGTCTATACTTATTGTATATTGGAATCCCAGTGAATTGACTGACTCACAACTTGCAAAAGAACTAACTGCTCAGGGGTCCACTATTGAACTTTGGCTCTTTGAGAATCCTGGTGGACAGATTGTAATAGCAGGTGATCTAATTGCCGACTGCTATGGTGATCGCATGTCTGGCGATTTTGTCTTAGCAAATTCTGGCACACAGGATACATTGGGGAGTAATCCTAAACTGAGTGGGAGAATGTGGACTCATTTTACTGAACTTTGGGGGTTTGGATTTATTGCAAAAGGCTCACTATACTTGGAAGGCTCGAGGTCTTGTGTCGATCATTGACTATTTTTTTTCCTCTCTGTTGGCCTTTCAAAGGGTATGTATAAGTCCGAAATTAAGGATTCAAGATCCAGTGACCATTGTTTTCTTACTATTGAAACAATTGTTAATGTCCATAGGTCAAGTGCAAATATGTATAATCAAGGTTTGCTGTCTAGCTTTAAAGGCAACAGAATCAAATGGACCCATGGGAAACATGTTAAATTTACAGAAACCATGGTGAAAGACTATGATTTATTGTCACACTACCAACGGTTGGATCTTTATTCTGCCCAAACTTTTACACTTTATATCAATTGCACTATTAAGAAGACGGTTGAATACTTAGGCAGGAAATTCCGCACAAATAAAGTACATCCAAACCATAGTGACATTGAAGTATACAAACGAAAATGTTCTTATAGAAATGAACTTGGGCATTCACGAAAACTGGGTTTATCACAATCCAAACACTATGATATTGAAAAAGAAAATCAAACAAAGCTATAAAAACTGGCTAATACACCATAGAGGAAGGAGTTCACAATTGGATGGTGAAGCAATGTCAAAATCTCTGCCGGGCCCCAATTGTACTAATTTTTGGAACCTAATTAACGAGTTAGAAAGACTGCAGAAGGACAGTACCTTGAATGTAATAAATGAAATTGTATGGTTGGGTCACTTCTCTAAACTATACACCAATAATACTATGGAATCTTTTAAGACCATCTGGAGTTCACATTGGACTCTAAATTTCACTAAAGAAGACATAGCTGGTCTTATTAAAAATTCCAAAAATGTGGGTGCCCCTGGCCCTAATAATTTTTCAAATTGTTGACATTGATCCAGTATTCTGGGCTGATATTTTGGTTTTGCTCTTTGAAAATATACTTTTATGTAAATCCATCCCTCAGTCCTGGAGAGTCTCGATTGTAATACCAATATTTTAAAAAGGCTCTTGTCTGTGTCCATCCAGCTATAGACCGATCGCAATTGCTGATCCGGAGTCCAAACTGTTTGCTTCTCTAGTCTTATTAGATTTACAAAAATGGATCACGGAAAAACATATTCTTGACTCTAAACAAATCGGTTTCAAAAAGAAAATTGTGACTGACTGTGGTGGCTTAATCTTAAAATCTCTAATTGCTAAATCAATGAAAACAGGAAATAGACCGATTTTTGTCGCATCTATGGACTTGAGTTCTGCCTTCGACTTGGTCGATAGGAAAACCCTACGGCAGTTGTTAATTGATCTTAATATCCCCAGAAATTTACTGGAAATTGTGATGGCCCTGTACTCCAATACCAGGCTGAAGGTTCGACTCAACTCTGAGGGACGACTTTCCAAAGAACTTATTATTCCAAATGGTCTTACACGGGTATGCATGTTGGCACCCACCATATTTAATTTATATGTGCGTGGTGCAAATAAGGCGTTAGATAACAAGGGTGAATAATGTTTTGTGCTGGATGGCTTATGCGGATGACTTCCTTTTAATGGATAACACGAAGATTGGTCTCCAAAGACTCTTAAAGGCATTTGAGATGTTCATATCCAGTTTACTACTTAAAATCAACCCATCTAAAACGGTAATTGTTCGTTTTGTGAGACCTAATAAGAGGGAAAATGCCTTTTCTTGGTCATGTGGAGGTAAAATAATCAAAGCTCAACCTGCTTTTCAGTACTAAGGTTATCATTTTTCAGGGGTTGGTGCGATTATTCTGAATAAAAGCCAGCTCTAAACTAAAAGCGGAAGTTGCGATCAGGCAGATGCGTGCTGTTGAATCAAAATTCGGGAAATTCTCTATGGTACCAGTAAGATCTTATGTTAAAAAAATACCTTGACTTATGGTATGGAACTATTCTCAAATGAGATGAATGAGTATTTGAACTACATAGGATGTTTTATTTGGAAGTCTGTTATTTTCCTTACCGAAATAAATTCCCCTTTCAACTGATAAAATATGAATTTGGTCTAACATCACTTTCCAACTATGCCATCTGGAAAAGACTGTGTCTCTGGAGAAAATGTAAAATGGCGGATGAGGATAGTCTTTACGCATGTGCTGACGGGGATTCTACCAACCCTTTTGCACACCCTTTACATGTGGAGTCAGTGCAATGTTTTGTCAAGATAGGTATGTCTGCTACATCTCTGCGTAAAAATCCTAATAAAATCAAAGTAAGTCTTATGGGTTTTGATTGGCAGAAAACTAAGAACAACATTTCTGAATCTAAACTATATAAATCTGCATGCTCTACATGGAAATGGTTTCCTTCTATGGAATGGTATTTAAAGAGATATCCCAGTAAGAGACTGTGTAATGATTACATGTGTTTCAGATTTAATGTAATCTTAACCAATCAAATTAACTGCATTGGAAATATTAACTCTGCTGACTGGTTATGGTGTAGATACTGTAAAAAGGAGGGTTTAGTGGAAACATTGCAACACATCCTTTTTGTATGCCCAGGTCTTATGTCTCTTAGGATAAGGTACTTTGCCCAATTTGTACGATCAACTCAGGATGTAAATAGAGAGTTCATATGGTATAGAATGCTGCATGAGAATTCCTCCAAATTGAATATTCGGATAATCTACTTGAGAAATGTCTGTGATCTTAGTTAATTTTGGTAAAGGTTGTAACTGTTGTAACTTCGTATTTCTTCTTTGTTTTATTTTCTTTGTGCCTTTATAGTATTTTCTTTTTCGATCTAACTCAATGAGCTGAGTTCTTAGAATGACTTGTCAGTTTACATTTTAAGCAAGATTCTTGTCAGATATATGCTGCTTCATTTTTATCGATCTTTTTAAAATGTGTATTAATTGTGTAATGAATTTGTGTATAGTCTCTTTTGTAAAGGTGTATAACAAACCAAAACAAATATACAAAAAAATCGATTGTTGAGGCACTCTTACCACTAATTCTATATATATACATATAGGACCGTGCCGTCTCGCCATTACAATTACCATTGAACATAGTGAAGTTAAACCTGGAGAACAAGTTTAAATATAGTTTCCCCTGAGTCTGTCACCATTTTGGACGGGAGATTTGTTTCCATATGGCAGAAAGGTGAAAAGGATACCATCATATATTCATCCTTTGAAATCCCCTAATGCGAACTCCGGGATGATGTTCTAATTAGATTCAAGAATATGCCTCACGGTTTCGCGATTTGTTTTAGTGGCTCCTTTATTATGTGGGTCATAGATGTTTATAATTATGATGTCAGGGATGATTACAGTCTATAACTTCATTAGAACCACCTGTATCATTGCTGAAGAATGGATAGATGTCGAGCAAGGGGTGGTGCACCAAAACTAATAGACCGCCTCCTGGATGACCAATTTGGCCTTTGGTAGCAAGTACTTGCATTGTACTACGCCCATCAATTTCACACATTTCCATTAACATCTCTTGAAGAGCTGTTATATGAAATAAGTCAATGTTATCTAATAACCCCTTTTCCGTAGACAGATGGTTGAAACCTCTAGTGTTCCAGGAACACACTGGGCAACTATTATCGCGGAGTACCTGCAAAGTGTGTTTTTTAAAAAAAAATTTAAAAAAAAACGCGGGTAACCACTGCCCTTAACCTTCTTTATTATCAGGTTCATCCATTTGCATTACTTTGTTTGCCACGCCAGATTCTAAATTAACAGCTTTTTTTTTAAGGAATAGGCAGCTATTTGACTCCTAGTGTTGGGCAATATTGTATGCAGTACCCTTTGGGTGCACTAAAATAACATTGACCACCTGGCAATAGGGACCCAACCTTTGGTACATGTCTGAACTACATAGGTTGGTAGTGTGGCTGAGCAGCAAGGCTTATTTTAAGAGGGGTCAATATGAGCAGTAATGTTGTGACAGAGTTTCACTGTAGAAGTTATTCAAATAAACACACAAGGTTTCTTGATAAAACAATTATTTATTTCACAGTCAGTTATATAAGCCTTCTTCAAAGGGGAGCAATCTACGTAACACTTGTAATGCACTTCAAAACACTTTGTTTTTATAAATCAGATGATACCCATTGGCGCTAACAGACACTTCCTACATCCTCCGGTAACTTAAATAGGTAGGACACTATAGACATTGATTTATCACTGGTACATTTAGAGTAATACTGAGTTTGGTGTAAAAGATAGAAGAGTGGAATAAAACAAAGGTTAATAAATGATTCACAAACGGGTAAGTACTTTAAAAAAAAAACTTCCACTGTCAAATACGTTTAACCCTTTCCTGAAGAAAAGATAAAGCACAGATTCAAAGTGAAGAAGTCAATGTTAATTGCAGAATGTCTAGGGGAGCTGAAGATCTTCTTTGCAGGTAGGTAAAAAGTCTTGCACAATGTTTTTAGAAATGTTTGTAGAAAATGGAGCACTTGAAGGGCCACAAGCTGGGAGGCTTTTGCGGGGAAAAGCTATAGCAACTCTGCCAGGTAAACCAGACCAGTCTCAGCTGAGAGTAAGTAAGGCTACACAACAAGAGGTAAGTTCTTAGACGTTACAGTACCTCTGGTTAGAAGAAATGGTTCCCGGCTGGCTTCTGTTCCTGTGCAGCTATGCAGATCCCGTTATTCGTGAGCCTCAGTCGTGGGGACAAGAAGGAGGACGTCTGGGGACTCCTGCTCTGCAATGGGAAGGTCAGCGGCAGCAATGAACAAACTTCAATTCAGTGGTCCTTCTGTGTTTCAGCTCTTCGCGTCTGACAGCTAATAGCAACCCTGCGGTTCTCGGCTACCACTCAGACTTTTCTCGCATATGGGGTCCAGCACTCTGTTGAGGTGGCTCAGGCTTGGTAAATCCTGCTTCAGAAAAGTCCGGGTCATCTGCTTGGCGCTCGGGTCCAACTTAAAAGCAACGCACACAATCTGTTCGTCTCCCTGGCACATCGGTTCCAGCAGCAGTGGAAGTACAGCCAGCTCAGAAAGGATGTCCAGACGGGCTTACTTTGGAGTTGATTGCTCCCACCAACTCGAGGGGAGAAGTCGTCCTTGCAGGGCTTCTCTAGTCGAGGCGAATTCGGAGCTTCAGCACAGCAGCAGGTCTTCACCAGGCAAACCAACGGTCCAGGAGTTGCAGCAGATATCTCTTCCAAGTTCTTCTTTGGATTCCTTCTTCCAGTGGTCAACTCTGCCTTCCAAGCCAAAAAGCCTCGCCTTTTATGCAGGTTTCTCCCATTCATTCCAACCTAGCTGTCAATCACACAGCAGGGTGGCTGTCCTTGACGGACAGCCAGCCGGCCAATCACCTTTGGGTGCATTCCTGGATTAAGCAAAGGGAGGTTTGGGCACCTCCTTCAATTCCTGCCCCTTCCAGACATACTGGAGCCAGAGGCATGCTTCATTCGCGAATCCCTCCAAAGACAAAACAAAGGGACCAAACCTGGTTTGGCACGCAAAGTAAATCTCAAGAAGGACCTTTCCAGTAAGAAATGGTGAAAAAGGACCACTGCCATTTTGACGAAATGGGCACCCATGGGTGCCTTACTTTGGCTGCGAACTCAGCCCGTGGTAAAAATTCACAAGGGTAGTAAAAAGTAATCCACTGCCACCAGCCAATTGTAGAAAGGGTAACATAAAAATGTCACATGAGAAACTGGATAAAGGGGATACTAAGTAACCCCACCAGCACCCTATGGTAAGATGGTGTGTGCTGGGTCTAGAAAGTTACAAAATGGAACTAGTCAATTTCACTTCACTGTTCTTGGAAACAGTAGTTTCACCAAGAGAACGTATTTAAACCTTTGGGAAATCTAAGATTTCCCTGTGCCACTGCACTGAAGGTGATGTGTGTCAAAATGCAAAGATGATGCCTATGGAGTTTGTCAGACTCCAAAGTTATAAAGAAACACAGGGTCAAAATCGCACAAAGAGTGGGGAAAAAAAGGGCTCACTCTCTCCAGGTTAGAAATTAAGTCCTGAAGTCCAGCAAAAGAGCTGGGGGTCGCTAAGGTAGAAAATAATAACACTTAGCTAATGGTATTTTAGGGGTAACTGTTGGGTTATTAATTTTTAAGCTTTCTTTTGGATATTTACATTTCTGCATATACATTTCTTTACAACTATAGCCAAGTTGAAATCAGTTTAATATTTTAATAGATAGGCTATAGTCGGATTTGATTTAAACCATACGTGCGCTGTGACTTGATGTTTGTCTTCCAATTTCACTCCATAGAAAAACAGCTGTTTCTTGCTTTAACTTCTGAATTTCGTTTTCCTTCTGCTAATCATTCCACTATTAAGATGTCCTCAGATGGTCTCATTCTCAGAGGAATTACTGTATTCAAAATACTCATTAGTGTAGTTCTATTTAAATGCGGATTACTATATTCCTGTATCTGCTTTTATTTCTAGTACCTTTACCATGACTGGAGTGCAACTTATAGCCATCTTAATTACTTTTTAATTGTTCTGCTCATTGTTAGTATTCATAGGGTCTAAAATGACTTGTTTCTACAGTTGCTTTGTTAACACTCACAATAATATCTGTTGCTGAACCTATATCATTACTTGTCAGCTCATTAATTTTAGAGGTGGCTGATGAACCTAGATCTAAATCAATGATACCTATATGTTGAACCAAGCTAGCATTGCCTTGAGACTCGCTGTGTCTGGGTAGGTTAGTCTGTGATTCTTGGATCAGTTCACGCAGATAATTACGGATGTCATTTTGGCATATTTATTTTACTGGATCACTAGCAGATCGACCTGCCTCTATATTGGAGCGGTTATCTGTATTTGGAGCGCCATGTATATTACTCTTATTGGCTTCTGTGTTCGATATCATCTGCTCAGGATTGTTCAATTCACCATTCTCACTCACTTGTATTAAGATACTCATTTAGATTCTTGCAACCATTCTTTTTTCGCTACCTTTTTGGACGAGTACATTCGAGTGATATCACTTTTAATTATTAGGTTTGAGCTTAACTTTTTTCTAGTTTTACGGAGAACATTCTCTTTAGAGTTAGATTCAATACTGGGAGATAAGTTCTGTTAGTTGCTCCATCTTTACATACTCGTTTAGTGCGATTGATGCTTTTATTTAGTAAAAGCGATTGCACATCTATTTTCTTTTCCAGTCTTTCACAATTTTTTTTAGACTATTTTCTACAATTTCAAACATATCTTCCAAGACAATGCTTGTTACTCTAATGTTCGATACATCTAGATAAATTATTTATTTGCATTTTTAAAGCGCTCACACAGCCGAGGGGCATCGAGGCGCTGTTACAGGAATAGGTCTCTTAGTTGCGTATTTATAACACGCTTAATACCTGGAGGTTTCTAAGCGTGGACCCGGGGATCAAACCTGTGTTGCTTTGTGTCGTCTTGTTTCCAAGGAGAGCACGTTGCCGCTGAGCTATCCTCCTATAGTGTGTTCTACTTGGGTAGATCTGGTTAGAATACCTGAAGGATCAAAATTCGCAGCTTCTTTCGTTGTACAGGAGACATTGGTCATTTTCGTCATTATTAACTTCCTCACAATCATCTAAATGAGATCGCCTGGTGGTTAGCATAAGATTGATGTCTTTGTTATTTATGTGACTATTTACATCTATAATCATCGATTCTTCTGTTCGAGGACTGAGCTTGATATTTCCAGCAGGAAGTATCAGTGTACTTGCTCTGGATGGGCCATTAGTTTGAGCCAGTGTTGTGACATTATGGGAAGGACTTTGACTTTTCAGAATCTCCTCTCCAAGGGGGACCTCATCCCTATAAACCTTGAGAGATTGAGGTCATTCTCGTATTAGTTTGCTAGTCAAACATGAAAGCAGGTCATTTAATTCTTTCTCCATCTCTTTAGCAGCAACTTCTTTATCAATATTAGTCAAAATGGCAGATGCATTAACCTTGTTTAAGAATACTACTTTTCCCACATTATCAGTCTCTGTAATTGGAATACTCGAGACTGCCTTGGGAAAATAGTTGGTCATTTCAATTGATTTTGTAGGGATCACCCCTGTTTGCAACCCTTTAGTTTCTATGTTTATATCTTTTAAGCTCCCACTGCCACGTTTTTGTTGCAGGCTGGTTGTCGTAAGGATTTTGGGAATACAAGTTAGATTACCTCGTCATGGATAGTGCCGACCAGGCGGAGGTGAGAGGGCAATATTTGATGGATTAATTGCCTTTTATGTATGCCCTATAGTTTCGCGATGAATCAAGACTGACATAGTCTCAGTGTTAGCACTTCGAGTGCTTGTCAATGCTTGCATGTGTGTGTGGCACTCATTTGATTCTCAAATTTTTCATCAGGCTTGAGATATCAACACTGTTGGTCTCTATGGTATGACTAGTAATATCTACTGTGTTGCAAATTTCATGCAGACTCATTTCACCTTCCATCATATTACAGAGAAGAGAGCACATAGTTAAGCCTACCGGTTGTGGGAACAGGGATGCCGCTGGCAACAAAAAAATACAGTAGATCCCATTCGTCAAGTAATCACTATAGTGCTACTCAGAAGTTCAAAAACATAAACTCGGGTACAACAAGCAATAATCGCTCTCTCATCCGATATTCATATCTCATAAGTGAGCACCTTGGAGAGGAAACACTTTGTAAGAACAATCTCTACAAATATGGACCGCTCAGTGTTGTCAAGGAACACTATGCCTTGTAGTTGAAACGTTAGGTACTCCTGGAACAGCTCTATGTAATTGCAGGCACTATTCAACAGGAGGCTCAGTAATTGGACTGCAAGATACTTACAGGCAAGAGTGATATCATTCACACATCACTACACATGTATTTTATATTTCCCCAACTTTTCCCGTTTCCTTTCGGTAACTCTGGTGTGGATTCATAGAAATAGCTATTAGCGGAAACGGGTCAAAATATTACGCCGTTCTGCTTACTCGTGTGTAGTACGGTGACATACGCTTCAGTCTACTGGAAAGTTATACCATTCACTGTAATTCTATACAATGAGTAATCTTATCGTGGTTGAGATGACAGTTATGCAGGGATTGACGATTGCAAAATTCACTGCCTGTATCGCTCAGAGCAGCGAGAGATACTCTCCAAGATGTCACCTATACTCAGTTAACATTATGCCGACAAGCGTGACTGAAATGGCGCACTGTTTTCAACAGTGACATAACTCACTGAGCTCTGTGATATGCACAATCAGGTTAGGCAGTATTACTGCAAGGGAGACCAAACTGTCATGCTTGCGACCGAATAGGGCAGACGTTGAGGCTCTTAATCCCACCACCAGCAGAACAGCAAAACAGCACTTCTGTGCACTTCCTCTGTGCGTGCTCTGGTTCGGGCGAATGCTGGGTTATGTAGGCTGCGATCCATGCAACGTGCGGGGCCTCACTCCTAAGTAGCCCAAACAAATTAAAATATCTATGAAGAAATTAAAAGTGCAATGTCCATTTCTATAAAAAATCAAGATAAATGGTGGAAACCACCCATGTATAGATGAATGTAAAGTCAGTCTCTGCATGTTTTCCACTCAATGGGTAGCAGCGTCGGGGGCAAAAGACCAATGTCTCCAACAACACAAATATGAATCTATCAAAGATACCAATGCTGGAGAAATGCAGTTACAGGTAAGTAACTAAGACCTCTTCAGTGTGTTACCTCGCTAGAACAGTCGCCGTTCCCGGTTTGCAGCTGGAACTTTGGTGGTCGCCTGCATGTAGTATGTCAACTTCCTGCCAATTTTAGCCTCCCAGCTTAAAGCGATCCTGCTCTGGATGAACTTCTAAAACCCTGACTTGAAGGATGCTTGCTGTCTTCTTTGCAGTGGTCGTTGCTGGAACTACCCGACCACCCCCCGACCCCCCTCCCTCCCTCCTGTCTAGTCCCAGCCCTCATCCTTGATGGCAGAACGTCTGCTTCTGGGGAGGATGTTGGGAAAGAGTTTTCTTTCTGCAATTTTCCCATCCATAGATTCCTATGGAACTCATATTCCTTTTTGTATTTATTTCTTTTCGGTTGCATCATCTGACTTGCAGTAGCTGCTTTTTGCAGAGTTGATTTCTGCCCTTCACAAGCATAACATGTTGAGGCCCAACAGTGATTTCTTACAAACTGTAACATTGTGCAAAACTTTTCTGCTATCTAAAGTAGTGCCCCAGCTCCATAGACATTGTTCAAATTGACTTTGGCTGTCCTGGCTCCCTGCATTGACTTTGATTCGAGCTGTCCCTCTTTGGTGTGCCTAAGTTTAACTTGTATTGCTTGGAAATATCTAATCCAGACTTAATTGGGAGATTGAAAATTGCTCACATATTCTGAGAACCTGTTAACCTTTTTCCTTCCTTTTCCTTTTTTCACAACCTCAAAATTTATTAAGTCCAAAAAGTGATATATAAATGCCAATACTGTCCTAGCAATTGAAGTCCCCTCGGGGTGTAGGAAGTGTGTGTAAGGCATCACAACAGAGTATCTACTTGCGTAACCTAAATCTGAGAAAGTGTTATGAAGTGCGTTTTGATTGTTGCATATTGCCCTTTTTAGGGAAGGCTTATTCAAAACTGACCATGAAACAAATAATTATTTTACTAGAAAACCTTGCGTGCAAGTGTTATTTGGATACTTTTATGTGTGGATTTCGATGCTACAGCTCACATTTACTCCTCTTGAGATAAGTATGGCTGCTCAGTCACTCTACCAACTTGTGTAGGACAGACCTATACCAATAGGTGGGTTACCTAATACCAGGAGGACAAGACTGGTGTAGTCTCGCACAGGGTTACTGCATTCAGTCTTGCCTAACAATTGTTCATGTTGTTTTTCCAAACTATGTTGCAAAATTAAAAACAAAATATAATTTGAAAGGAAAAGAAAAGCCTCATCTCCAGATTCATAACACTGCTATTCTATCCAAAAAGGCACACTACCAGAGGTACAGGGGCTACCTTAGCTTTCATTGTAAACGTCCCTCTGGACACCATGTGCAAAGCTGCTACATGGAGTTCATCCATACGTTCACACATTATTACTGCATTGACAAACATTCTAAAGCATATTCACAGGTGGACACAGTTCTAAAACATCTTTGCTGCTGTACCTTCTAGTTTACCACCTCCTTTTCCAGAGACTGCTTGCTAATCTATGCTCAGCAATTGATCTAAGTAGATCCACAAGCTACTGAAGGGATACATTACTCACCGTAATTGTATTTCTGATGCTTGTATTTGCATAGATTCACACGCGCCCACCCTTCCTCCCCAACATCTGTACTCACGCTATACTTCATGCAAACTGATGTCAGAAAAAGAATCTGAGGGACCTCGACACGTGAAGTACCATGGTTACAGTGCACATCACACTAGGGATAGTCTTACTGATCACGGCCAGTCGACGTCAGTTTTCGAGTTTCGAAAACAAATCTTGGAATACTCTGCGATTTCCACTAGATGTCGGACTATGCAGAACATGTGAATCTAAGCAGATAAAAGCACCAGAAATACGATTATGGTGAGTAATGTATCCCTTATAGTAATTGTGCGACAATACTTACCTAAAGTCCTCATGGCTAAGCGTGTATTTTTAAGGCCTAATAGATTATATATATTTGTACCTTTTATGTCTAGAATTATTGCAGTGCTCTGTCTCACATTGTCTACCTAGATCACTGTTGGGGAGGTTTACAAAAGTCCACCTTCGGTAAGACTTTGGAAGTATCAATCTTGGGAAACTCGGATCCAACTCTACTATAGCCTTCAACCAGTATGTTGGTTGCAATGGTTGACCAGGAAAGAACAGGGATGTAGGTGGTACAAAGAACTGCACATAGGCCAAAGAAACATGGGCACACAAAGTTATATACAAATAATGGTTTATTTTAAATGTACACAAAGGTAAAGTTAAATGTTAAGTACTATAACACAGTAAGCAACTTTAGGAAAACCAGTGCATTATTCAAAGTAAACCACTTTGTAATACTTTTTGGAATGGAAGTATGCAATTCAAAGGCAAGTGAAATACTGTTTTAATAACTGTTTCAGGTAAGATAAATGAAATGAAACAAAACCAACTCAAGATGAGTAAATACTTGGCAATATTTTCTCAGAGGCCTAACACTTTAAAAGTCTGTCCCTATCTAGTTATGAGTGTCTCAGAGTCAGTTTGGAGGGCTAAACCGGTAAGGCACGTTTATAGAAAGTTCAGAGGTTCTGTCATGATTCCTGCCCCTCATGTCCCCAGCCCTCCAAGATGTCAGGCTGGAGCCAGGCCACGATCACCTACATGGCCCTCAAGGGCCTCTCCATCCCTCCAAAGACCCACTTGGAGTCAGACTTGGCGCTTGTGGCACCAGACTCACTCACTCCCAAAGGATAACATTGGGGATTGGACTTGTAGTGCATTGATGGGGACAAGATGGATGCCCCCACTTATTTCGGTTCCCAGAACTGCATGTGCGGTCTAGTCTCTTGGGTGTGGTTCAGCCCAGAGACACCTGGGATACCCAGTGACTATTTAAGCCACACCCAGGCTGAGAAACATGCTTTGCGTTTTCTGCAGCTGTAGCGTGACACTCACTGTGTTCGGATCGGTCTCCAGTAAGCCTGCATCTTTCTTCTGCGATCAGCTCCTGCAAGAACAAAAACACTGTTGGGAACAGCCTTGCGGCGCTTCTGCCCATTATTCATCGCCCCTTCTGTTCTGCGGGCATCTTCAGCGGCGCCATTCCCATCCTGGCATGCCGCTTCCTAAGGAAAAGGGAAAACAGAAAAAGGGCATTAGTAAGCATTCAGCAAATCTACGCTGCACAAGCTTCAAACGCTTACCTGAATCCCAGCCGCTGTTGGGGAAACTCTGTCTCCGGAACTTCTCATCCATCTGCAAGAGGGAAAAGACACTCCAGGTTAGCGTGGAAACATCTAGAGGCTCCGCATACCGCGCTTACCCACCGCATTTGTTCTTCATAACCGGCATCCACGCTGAAAACGTTGCAGCACCTAAAAGACACAGAAAAAGAACTCCGTTCAATGCAAATACGAAAGGGGTGCATCGCGCTCACTCACCTTCAGCGCTACTCATCTCAGCAGCACGCCGCCATCCCCGGACGCCGGCCATCATCTAAGGAAGGAAAGGAATGAAGTTGGAGAACTGTTCAAAAGACACATTATACTTACCTGTTGGGCTCTTGCCAGTGAAGTAACTAGGCAGCAACGAGCCTGCATCAATCAACGCGCCCCTGCGCTGAAAGCAGGACGGAGAGCGCACTATCCAAGAAAACAAGGTGAGCTGTGGACCCCGGGGAAGAAGGGGCTCAAGCACACCGAGACAATAGGGAGTTAAACTCTTCCAATCCTGTGTTTCAGGCCCAGTCTCCAATCGAATAGCCTCCAGGGAAGGGTTTGAGGTCGTAAGAGGTCAGAACAGGCTGAGTGATGTCCCCGTGGATACCAGGTGAGTGTTACAGGTTCCTGTGGAAGTCTTCTGTAACAGCTAAGTAACTTCTTTGTTGGTGAAAAGGTTCAGTGGCTTCAGAGAAGTCTCCCTGTACGCTAACAGGCGTTTTGCCTGGGCGAAGGTTTATGGGAAAGCCCCACACACGAATCGTCACTTCAGAAATATAGGAGCGACAATGCTGCTCTAGGTAAGTTCTATCAAGAGTCTCGGGACCTTACTGTTGGGGAGAATTGTCATTTCTGTGCTAATTCCCTTCAACCTTAGAGAGCCCCATCTCTTTTGCTGGACTTGGGGCTTGTGATTTTTTTTTTTTCTCCTGAGTGGACCTTTTTCTCACTCCATGTATTTTTCCTGACTAGGATTTTTGTGTTACTGTTTCATGGAGTCTGACAAATCCATAGGCATCTGCATTTTGCATGGTCTCTCACACAGCACCTTAGGTGCAGTGCCACCCAGAAGTCCCGTGGACTTCTCTCAATGTTTAAATTGTCTTGGGTGAACTATAGTTCCCAAGAATAGTAAGATGATCCTGGTCTTATTTACCTTTTCCTTTGTGGAATCAGCACACACCAACCTATCGGGTGGGGGTTCTACTTAGTAATTCCCTATCCCACTTCTCATGTGACATTTTTTGTTACACTAACATACTTTAAATGGCTAGTGACAGTGGTTTACTTTTACTACAAGTGTGCATTTTTACCGCAGGTTAAACCCTCAGCTGCAGTACAGCACCCATCGGTGACAATTTTTCCCAAAATGGCCCGGTCTTCTTTTTCCCGTTTTGCGTTACTTAGTTCCTTCATGGATTTGACTCTGTTAGTTGAAACAGGTTTGAATCCTTTGTGTGTTTTGCCTTTGGTGGGCTTCAGCCATGAAGCCCGCCCAGGCTCCCGTGTGTCTGGAAAGACCAAAAGTGAGGGATGGATCCCGGAACGTCCCTGTCCTTTGTGTCTAGGTGTGCCTGAGTGAAACCAGTCGTGATTGGCCAGCTGGCTGTCCTGAAATGACAGCCACCCTGCTGTGTGACAGCCTAGGCTGTGAATGAATGGGAAATTGGATACAAAGCGAGATTTCTGGGACTATAGACAGTCGACCACTGGATAGGAACATCTTAAGCAGAAGACTTGATGAGATGCCAGCAGCACCCTCCTGGACCGTGAAGTGCCTGGTAAAGCCCTGCAGCTGTACTGACCCTGTTTTCAAATAGACTGGGAAGACCCGCACAGGACGACTTCCCCCCTTGGGCTAGTGGGACCAACTCTCCTCAAGCCAATCTTCCATTTGGCACAAACCCTGACTTGCTGCGCCTCACCAGAGCTGCGGAAGCCCAATGCCAGGGGTCTTGTGACCATTGACAAGTGCATCGTATTGCGAAGTGCAAATCCGGCCAAATCTTCGTGAGCATCCAGAGGACCCTGTAGAAGCAGGAAATCTTGAACCAGAGTCCAGGACGGAGGGAGCGAGCCACTTGTAACCAGAGCTTTAGATGTTTATTGGTGCCATAGAAAAGGCACCAAAACACTGTATTGCCGCTGAAACAAAGTAAATCAATTGCTGGGCAGTCCCTCTCCCGAGTACTGCTGCAGGAGCCCGCCAGACTTCCTCTCATCACCAGGAACAAGCGTCTGCCAAGCTGTAGCTAGGACGAATCCAGCTGGCACATCTTCAAATCACAGGTACTGTGGGGCTTAGGGTAGTCGCCTTTTAGCCATACGTTGTGCTTCCTGCCTTGGGAAGTGCTTTATGGAGTTTATCTCCTGCACTCGCGTAACGGCTTGTGCTCTCTACAAAGTAGCTCACTTGAGGTAGTTATTTCTTCTGAACTTACTTTGTCAAGACTTTATCTAAGAAGAAGTGCATCCAAACTATTGACTTTGGCTGTCCTGGCTCCCTAAAGGTATTCATCTGAACCTACTGGCTTTGGAAGTACTTTTCCCTCACAGGTTTTAATTGTTGATACTATTAATATTACGCTCATAACCTATGCATTCACTTTGACTCCTCTCTCTTTCTCCCACCATATCTCTCACTTCTCGTGCCTGTTGCTTCCACCTCTTCAATATTCACAAAACCTGCCCCTCTGTCACATGTCATGCTATTAAACTTCTAATCTCCTCTCCTCTTGCCTTTTCTTCTGCTCCTCCTTACTCTTTGGTCTACCTACTTCTCATCTCGCCCCCCTCAAGTATATCTACCACTCTGCTCTCCGTACCCTCTGTCTCCTTACCTCCCGCGACTCCATCTCGGCTTCCCTCTCCTCCCTTGGCTGGCTTCCATTTCACTCTCCTTAAAATTCACTTTCTCTGCCTTGTCTTCAAATCTCTCCATGGGCTTGCTCCCCCCTTCCTCCCTACTCTTTCTACACTCCCTACTGCTCCCTTCGTTCAGCTGACCACTTCTTCACACTGTACCTCCGTCCCCTCTCCTGTTTCTGCTCCTTCCAGCCCCTAGCTCCCCTGCACTGGAACTCCATACCTCTCTCAATCCGTTCTATTCCTACTTTCTCATTTTGCACCTCCCTTAAATCTCTACTTCTCCACCCCTGCCTTGAAACTCCCTCCCCTTCTTGCTCCCCCTCCCTCCCTTCTTTCTGCTTCCCTCATTTTCCTCCCCCCACTCCCTCACCACCCCACTCTCACCCTTTCCCCTCTTGCCTCCTTCTCCCCCCCCCACTTCTCCTTCTCCCTCACATTCCCACTGCTCTGCTCTCCCAATTCCCTTCAGTTTAATTGCTCTTCTTACTGGTTTGTTTGATTCATAACTGTAAATTGTTTCTACCCTTATATTGTTTTATGTTTTATGTGCCAAGTTGTTCAATTGTGCAGCGCTTTGGTGTAAAGCGCTATATAAACAAATATTATTGCATCCCTTTGAGAGATTGTAATTTTACAAACTGTTGAAAGTGACCTTTCCTTCCTTTAACAACTCTAACTGAGTTGGTAACTGAAATAATGGGCTTTTACTGAAGTCACTCCGTGTGCTGGAACATGTGTTGGCATAAGAACATTCTTTACCAACTTGTATTGTCTTTTAAAAACTGAATCCTAACTTTGTTTTAATGTTAATAGTAGATAAACCTTTTTAAAGAATGCTTATTTAAACCTTGTGTATATTATACATGAATATTTATATATAACCTTTGGTTACTTGTACTTACTGATTTCAATTTTACAGCACTATAGCTCACGCTACCCCTCTAAAGATAAGCCTGGCTGCTCAGTCACACTAACTTGTGTAGTACAGGCCTATATTAAAAGGTGGGTTACCTAATACCAAGCAGATGGGTAAGAGTTGTGCTAACAATGTTTAGACAAATCATGAGTAATAGATCCATACCGGAGTCTTGGAAGGAGGCCTTAATTGTGCCCATTTTTAAAAAGGGCGATAGGTCTGATTCCAAAAACTATAGGCCTATCGCCCTTTTGGATGCAATGGGAAAGATTTTTGCAACGCTTCTTCTGCACGACCTGAAAAAATGGGCGGAAGGGAATGGAATTTTGGACCCTAGGCAAACGGGTTTTGTAGGGGGAGTGGGCACCTCCTTAAATCTCTTCCTATTGAATTTACTAAAAGAAAAGAGCTTGGAGAAGTGATCAACACTGCTCTTGGCCTTTATGGACCTCGAACAGGCGTTCAACACTATTTGTGGGCATAATTGCGTATGTGGGGTTGTCCGGTGGATCTGGTAGAAGCTATTGAAGCCCTTTATACCAACACTTCGGTCCAAATTAGGCTGTGTGCAAGTGGAACATTATCTAGTAAAATGCTCACCTATCGGGGCTTGAAACAGGGGTGTGATCTTGCGCCACTCCTGTTTTGCCTATATATTTGAATTGGGATTGTCTCAGGTGAATGTTCGTTCCTTTCCACTGACAGTTAACGGAGCACAGGTACCGTGGATTCTCTCTGCGGATGACCTGGTCTTCCTTGATTTTACCGCCATAGGACTTCAGCGTCGTCTCCAAGCTTTTGAATTGTACCTCAAAAGCAATGGTATGAAAATGAATGCAAGGAAATCTAAGATTCTCCCGATGAAGAACGCAAGACGGGTAAAGAAAGAGAAATGTACCTGGATGTGGGAGGAATCCCCTTAGAGACAGTGGATTCAATAGTTTAATTAGGGGTTACTTCAATAGAAATGCTAATGAGGCTGCTCACTATGAATACCTATGGCAGAGAATGATTCCTTTGGTCAATCAGGGCAGGCCGATCCACTGGAAATTTGGTAAATTCACGTTAATACAGATCGTTACCTTTTACAAGCAGAAGGTGGCACAGATTCAAACCTATGGAGCTGAGGCAGTTTTCCTCCTCTCATATGATTGTTGGGAGAAATTGGAGGGTCATTTTTGGTGTAAGATATTACATCTGATGGTCTGTCCTGACATATTTTCTGGGGAATTAGTGGAATGGATTTTGCTTTAGCTCATGGATGGTTTTTGGAATTGAAAGTCTAAAGGTTCATTTTTGGTGTAGTGGATTTTGTTGTAGTTTGTGGATGTTCTTTTTGGAACAGAAATGTTAAAGGTTTATTTAAAGTTAATGATTGTTTTATACATATTTGACTTTTAACCAATAAAACATTATAAAAAGAAAAATACCAAGCAGATAAGTCTTGTGTAGTACCACACCAGTTGGACTGCGCTAATACTTACTGGTAGGGAAAATTCTCAGAAATGTGCTAATTCCCTTCTACCTTAGAGAGCCCAGCTCTATTTGCAGGACCTTAGGAACCTGGAGAGGACCTTTTTTCCACTCTGCCATGTATTTTCCCATTGATTTGAACACTTTCTTGTTTTTGGAGTCTGACAAACCCCATAGGCGGCATCTTTTTACATTGTGACACACAGTACATTCAGTGCAGTGGCATAGGGAAGTCTTCCAGATTTCCCCAAGTTTTAAATACATTATCTTGGTTAAATTACTGTTTCCAAGAGGAGTGAAGTGAAATTGACTTTACTTACATTTGTAACTTTCTAGACCCAGCACACACTATCTCACAATAGGGTGCTGGAGGGGTTACTTAGTATTTCCTTTGTCTAGTTTCTCATGTAACGTTTTTGTTACCCTTTCTCCAATTAATGGCTGGTGGCAGTGGTTTACTTTTTCCTACCATTGTGTGTTTCTACCGCGGGCTGCAATTGCAGCACCCATGGGTGCCCATTTTGTTAAAATGGCCCTTTTCGTCTTTTTTCACATTTCTTGTTGGGAAGGTCCTTCTTGAGATTTACTCTGCGTGCCAAACCAGGTTTGGTCCCTTTGTCTGTTTTGTCTTTGGCGGGATTCACTGGTGAAGCCCGCCTCTGGCTCCAGCGTGTCTGGCAGGGCAGGAACTGAAGCAGGTGCTCGAAACTCCCTGTGCTTAATCCCCGTGGTTACAGGAATGCACCCAAAAGTGATTGGCTGGCTGGCCTTGGAGGACAGCCACCTTGCTGTGAGTGACAACTAGGCTGCAAATGAATGGGAGAAACCTGCATAAAAGGTGAGGTCTTTTGCTTGGAAGGCAGAGTCGACCACTGGACAAACAAATCATAAGAAGAACTTGGAAGAGACGCTTGCTGCAACTCCTGGACCGTTGGTTTGTCCGGTGATGCCCTGCTGCAGTGCTGAAGCTCCAAATTTGCCTCGACTAGAGAAGCCCTGCAAGGGACGACTTGGGTTGGACCAATCGACCCCAAGACAAACCGATTGCCAGGGAGAAGAACACCAGAATAGAGTGCGTCATCCTCAAGTCGCACCTGAGATCCAGGAAGATCCTCCGGACTCCCATAAAGAGAACTCGAGCCAGAGTGCTGTACCCCAGATGCGAGGAAAGTCCATAAGGTATCCGAGAACCACAGTGGTGCTGTTCGCGAGAAGCTGAAACCGTGAAGTGCCGCTGATCTGAAGTTTGCCCATTGCTGCAGCCAACCTTCAAATTGTAGTGCAGGAGTCCCCAGACATCCTCCCTCTTCTCCCTACGACTTAGGCCTAGGAACAGGATCTGCCATACTACAACTCGAACAGAAGCCAGCTGGAACCAATTTCTTCAGACCTAAGGTACTGTAAACTAAGGTGTACTTGACTCCTGTCGTGTAGACTTGCTAGCTCTCAGTTGAGACTTGCCTTGGTTGCCTTTTGCAGAGTTGCTTGCAGTTTTGCCCTTCACAAGTCTCCCATCTTGTGGCCCAACCGTGATTTCATTTTTTACAAAGATTTGTGCAGGACTTTGTACTTACCTTCAAAAAGTGCGTCTGCTCCGCTGGACATAGTTCAATTGACATGGCTGTCCTGGCTCCCTGAAAGACTCTGACTGGTTTTGATCTGTCCCTCCAAAAAGTCACACATTCTATTACTTGTGTAGCTGGGAAAGGGTTAATCTACATTGCATTGGGCGATTCAAAAGTACTTACCTGCCTAAGGATATTTGTTAACCCTTGTTTTATTCCCTTAACTTTTCCTTTTGACACTAAACTCACTATTGCTCAAAATATCAATGTCAACAGTGTCCTAGTTATTTAAGTCACTCAGGGTGTAGGAAGTGTCTGTGTGCCATCCCAAATGGCTATTTACTGATTTATTTAAACAGAGTGTGTATTTATTGAAGTATATTTTTGTTACATATTTGCTCCCTTCCAAGGAAGGTTTATTCAACTTACTGTTAGATTAATAAATAATTGTTTAATCACAAAACCTTGTGTAAGTGTTTATTTGGATACGTGTCACTGTGAATATCTATAACTCCTTTACTGCTCACATTGACCCCTCTTGAGATAAGCCTGGCTTCTCAATCACTCTACCCACTTCTGTAGTACATGCTTATACCAAAGGTCGGGGTTAACTATTGCCAAGAGGACCAGGCTGGTGCAGTCTCCCACAGGGTATTGCATAGAATCTTGCCTAACACTCAACTAGCTCTTGGGAGTGAAGAAATTGCATTATGGTGCCTATACAATGCAGCTACGGAAGACCTGGTCACCAGATTCCTGATCAGGCAGACTAAAGGAGGGACAGTTGATCTCGCAGCAGCAGTCGAGGGAAGAGGCTTCCATCAAAGGATTCTTAGTTTCGTCTTGCGGCTCTGATTTTTGGCACCCTTTTCAGGATATCAAATGAATGGTTGTCACCCGATCGATTCACCTCTTTCTCGGTCCAGCACTCTGGTGAGGGGACTTCAAGGAGTGGCATCTTGCCTCTGGATGAGTCCATCAAAGTTTCGTGAGGATTAGATCTTCAGAAGAATCTAAAGGGGAGAGTCGTCCTTTGGAGGTCTACTGACGCTTGGAAGGCTAGTTCAGGCAGCAGCGGTTACTTGGAGGCCTTCTCCAGTCATCTGGAAGTGGCTGCGGAAAGCTTCTCCTTACTCATCGATTCTTCTGTTCCAGGGCTTGACTTGTCTTCAGCTTCAGGATCCATGCCTTTTATGTAGGCATCAAACCAATTGGCACCCATATGCAGTTCAAACTCTGGTTGGTGTCTGTCCTTTAATACAGCCAGCCCCCCCCCCCCCCCAGTTGGAACTGGTTCCAAGCATGCACACCAGACGACAAAGAACAGCAAGAGTTTCAAACTCAGTTTCCTGTCCTTAGATTGGGTGCAGCCTTGGCGGGCTTCACAAAGGATTCCTGCCAAAGCCAAAAGTCAAAGCAGGACATTTCGCACCCAGCACAGCAGAAGGACCGATAAGGGACAAGGAAAAGAGAAATGGTGAAAAAATACAGGCACAATTTTGGGTCAATGGTGACACTTCGGTGCACTGCCGCAGCCTTGAGTACAGCTGGAATGTAAGAAATACACATAGGTAGGATAAACCCACTATCATCGACCTCAAAATGAACGCAGACTCAAACACTACCTCAGCCCTTATTCTGCTCGACCTCTCCACAGCCTTTGACACAGTGAGCCACGACACCCTGACCAGAAGACTAGAAGACATAGGCATAACAGACACAGCCCTACTCTGGACCAAATCATTCCTAGCAGAAAGAACAGAAACCTTATGGATTAAACCATTCAAATCCACTCCACGAGTCAACGACTGTGGAGTGCCACAAGGATCCTCACTATCTCCACTATATTTCAACATCTATCAGACTCCGGTCATCAGAATCTTAAAAAAAATACAATATTACATGCTACAACTACGCAGATGAAACTCAAATCATCTACAAAATCAAAGACGCTGATCATTCAACCCTAATCGACTGCCTAAAGGAATTCTTCATTTGGATGAATGCCAACAACCTGAAAATCAACCCAGGAAAGACAGAAATCATGATCGTATCCAAAGACCAAGAGAACGAAACCACCATCCCGTGGCCTACGGAAATGGGAAACGCACCAACACCATCTAAGGTAGTAAAAAATCTGGGAGTCCTAATGGACAACACCCTAACCTTAGAACCACAAATAAATGCAACAGTGAAGAAATGTATTTTCTCCTCCACACGGCAAGAAGAATTCTGCCTTTCCTCTCCTTCACCCACAAAACACTCACTATCGTCTGCCTAATCATGTCAATAATCGACTATGCAAACAGCCTCTACCTCAGAATACCAGAACACCTCCTGAAGAAACTGCAACGGATCCAAAATGCAGCAGCAAGACTAGTCCTCAAACTATCCAGAAGAGACCACATCACCCCAGCCCTAAAAACACTACACTGGCTCCCAGTTAAACATCGCATCACCTTCAAAACAATGTGCATAACGCACAGGGCAATCAGTGGACAAGGAGCATATTTCCTACAAAAGAATCTACAAACCAACAAGACTTCTCCGATCAAGCATCGAAGTCCGCCTGGAAATCAAACCATACCTTACGAAAAAACTTGGAGGGACCTCCTGCTACCACTTAGCCGCAAACATTTGGAACAACATCCCAAAAGAAATAAGAAACACAGAAGATCACCTAAAATTCAGGAAATTACTAAAAACCTGGCTCTTCAACACCACTGATTCAAACTGAAAACCGAAACAGAGAAAAGGACTAAACTGGAAAGGACACGACAGCCCCAGATATGACGGGGAAGCTCCCACGGCACCTGGACGGGTGACACCGGATAGACTGGAACTCAGACGACACGCACGGAGACCGAATCAACCACTCCACCAGGAACCACAGTGTTGTGGAATTGCCGAGATATTGACAATTAGTACACAACCTGACTCGTTGACATTGGCAGGTGCACTGGCCACAGGAGTATGAAGGGAGGACAGGTGGGCTATGAGAGAGCCTGATAGAGGTGGGGACCAGAGGAGTAAAGAACCGTGAATGCCACAGAAACCCATATCAGGACTGGCGCATCAGGGGAGACTACACAAGCCCAGCTCCTCAATTCAGCATAGAGATGCCAACTAACCAACTCCACTAACAAATTTGCCTCTGCATACACCTCTCGCATTCCAAACCGACACAACCAAAACCTACAGCACAACAAACTGCACTACATTGCAACAACAAAACAAAAAAAGACACTTGCACAACAGTACATGACGACTACCGGCTGCAAACACCCCAGGCCCTGCCAACGGACCCACCGGGCTGAGGCCGCCAACAGCACACCACTATCTTGCACTTTTCCTGCTTCCTCCCACTAACTCAACCTCCCCTCCTCTTTCAGAGCCGCCAGAGTGCCAGGGGACCACTCTGGTGGCGATAGTGCGTGGTACAAATGTCCTTTACCATTAACATCAGCCACTCAGTTTAGCTTTTCACTGGAAACAAAAAGTTACAGGAGCAGTTGGAAAAAGCATACTGTGTAACCCCTCAGCACTCCATATAAGGTGTGGTGTGCTGATCTCATAATATGTAAGTGTTGGACACGATTGTATGCAGTACCCTTTGGGTGCACTACAACAACCCTGACCTCCTGGCAATAGGAACCGAACCTTTGGTATAAGTCTGTTCTACACAGGTAGGTAGCGTGTTGTGCAGCCAGGCTTATCTGAAGAGGGGTCAGTGTGACTCTCTCTCTCTCTCTCTCGCGGTCTCGCGGTCTCGCACTCGCTCTCTCTCTCTCTCGCGGTCTCGCACTCGCTCTCTCTCGTGGTCTCGCTCTCTCTCTCTCTCTCTCTCTCTCTCTCTCTCTCTCTCTCTCTCTCTCTCTCTCTCTCTCTCTCTCTCTCTCTCTCTCTCTCTCTCTCTCTCTCTCTCTCTCTCTCTCTCTCGGTCTCGCACTCGCTCGCACACATATACACATACTTTCTTGAATGAACAATTATTAATTTGTCAGTTACAAAAAACCTTCTTTGGAAGGAAGCAATATGAAAGCAACACACAAATGCCGTCCAAAACTACATACTATTTTCACAATAAGTAAAGATCCTTTTGGGATGGCCCACAGTCACAACCTACACCCCCAGGTGACTTCAATAGTTAGGGTGCTGGGGACATTAATATATCACTGTTGCATTTAGAATCAGAATAAAGAGTTTGTCAAAAGAAAAATGTTGTTTTGACACATTAGATCAGCAGTTAAGTACTTTTGTAAAACCCCCAATGCAAAGTTAGTTAACCCTTTCCTGGAAGGAAGAACAAACACATTCACAGAGGGAAGAGGTCATTCAGGATGCCAGTCTAAGCCAAAGTCAATTGAGCAAAAGTCTAGGTGAAACTGAAGCACTTCTCAGAGGTAGGTAAAAAGTATTGCATAATGTTTTAAAAGTCTTTGTAGATAGAAGAATTCAAAGTAGGGCCATAAGCTGTTTAGGCTTGTGAAGTAAAGAAGCTACAAGCAACTGTACACATGCAACAAGCAAGTCTCCAACGAGGACAAGTGGCTACACAACAAGAGGTAAGTTCTCTTTAACTTTATAGTATCTTTGCATTGAAGAAAAAGTGCAGCAGATGACTCATGTTCCTGTGCAGCTCTGCAGATCTCACTATTCCTGGGCCTCGGTGGTGGGGAGAAGAGGGAGGACTTCCGGGGACTCCTGCAATGGGACGGTCACCACTCGCAACCGGCAATCTTCAAACAATTGGCACTTCGGTGTTTCAGCTCCTCGCGTCTACCGCAAATAGCAACACTGCGGTTTCTGGCTGTCAAGATGGGCTTTCCTTCCTTCCTTCTGGGGTCCTGCACTCTGTTGAGAGGGCTCAGGCTCGGTCAGTCCTGCTTCCTGGGAGTCTGGAGGATTTTTCTGGAGCTCTTGGCCAACTTAAAAGCAATGCACACAATCTGGTGTTCCTCTCCCTGGCTATTCGGTTTCCAGCAGCAACCAGCTCCGAGAGAATGTCCAGGTGGCTCACTTTTGAGTTGATGGGTCCCACCAACTCAAAGGGAGAAGTTGTCCTTGCAGGGGCTTCTGTCGATTCAAATTTGGAGTTTCAGCACAGCAGCAGGGCTTCACCGGGCAAACCAACGGTCCAGGAGTTGCAGCAGGCGTCCTCTTCAAGTTCTTCTTCCATTCCTTTGTCCAGTGGTCGTCTCTGCCTTCTAAGCCAAAAGCCTCACCGTTTTATTCTGGTTTCTCCCATTCATTCCAGCCTAGCTGTCAATCACCCAGCAGGGTGACTGTCCTTGCCGGACCGTCAGCCGGCCAATCACTACAGAGTGCATTTGGGTCTCCTAGAGACTAAGCGCAGGGAGTTTCGGGCACCTCCTCACTTCCGGCAGACACCCTGGAGCCAGAGGCAGGCTTCACTTGTGAATCCTGCCAAAGGCAAAACGAACAAAGGGACTAAACCTGGTTTAGCGCGCCGAGTAAATCCAAGAAGGACCTTTCCACAAAGAAATGGCGAAAAGACTGTGGCCATTTTATCAAAAATGGCACCCTTGGGTGCTTTGCTGCAGCTGCGAAAGTGAGAATTCTCCCTAACAGGAAGTTAGAAAGGACATTACCTATTCCCCTGCCCTTTGGAACATAGGTTCTCCCAAATAGTCACACAAAATAAAAAGGGACGCCCAATGAGCTCCCAGCCACACTGCACAGAGCATGCAGTGTGTAGTGATAGGGAGAATTCTCATAAATGGTTGATTTCCCTTACCTAAAGAGTCCCCCAGCAGCTTTGCTGGATTTCTAGGATTTCTTTTTTTCACCTGGTAAGAGTGTGAGCCTTTTTTTCCCCACTCTTACATTTGTTTTGCTATGTGTTTCTACTTTTTGTGTGATCTTGGGCACTGGAGCCTCACCTACTCCATGTGCACCACTTTTTGTGTGTGCCACAGCACCCTCAGTGCAGCGACACTGGGTTGTCTTTGTGACTTCCCAATGACTCAATTTTTCTGGGGCTGACTACTGTCCCCCAGAAACAGGTGAAGTTGCCATTAACTTTATATAGTCACTTTAAACTACAGATCCAGTACACCCCATCTTACATGGACTACTGGAAAGGGTTAACTCTTACTCCTTTTTGTCTGTGCCTCTTGGAGCCTTGTTTCGCTCCCTTAACATTAAGACTTGGCTGGTGGCAGTGGTATCTACCCTATCTTTTCCACTGCAATTATCTTATATAAATGTGGTAATGTTTTAGGCTATTATATTAGCCTCGAACATAAACCTGAGTGACCAAATATATTTTATTTTGCCTCCGGCTGGGTTTAGTCGCCATTTCTTCTTGTTAGTCTTTCTCGTGTTTTCCTCTGCGCGCCTGGGGATGACTCCTTAGTTCGCCATCTTTTCGCGGGCTTCTGCACAGAAGCCCTCCTTTAGGCGCCTGATAGTCTAGGTAGGCAGGATGTGAGGGAGTGATCTTCGGACCCCTGCCATGGGTTCCCTTGGAAACCCAAGTCGCACTCTTGTCTGATTGGCTAAGGGGACTGGCCTTGCCAGGCCAGCCACCCAGCTGTGTGATTGACAGCCATGCTGTATGAATGGGAGAAAACTGCACAAAAAGCAGGTCTCTGGGACTGGAAGAGCAGAGTCGCCACTGGAACGAAAGAACCAACGAGGAACTGGAAGAGGAGGACCCCTTCAATGACTGAACCGCCCGATGAAGCCCTGCTGCAGTTCCGAATCTCCAAATCCGACGACTGAGAAAATCCTCCAGGAAACTTCTTCCCTTGAGCTGGTGGGACCAACCAGTTCGTCCAAACTACAAGCCAGGACCCCTCCTCTGGTCGAATTTGCTGTACCGTACAGTGGGCCAGATTGCCAGGAAGGTCGGACCCTGCTTGGGTTTTAAGGAGCGCACCTTTTATTCGTTGTATGGCGCTGCTGCTGGTTTCTTCCCTGGGTAGTGCAGGACCCTCCAGTCTTCCTATTTCTGATCAGTCCGACAGCCGTTTCAGGAACCGTGAGCCTGCAGGAACTATCAGGAACGTCTGCCTCAGCTACAGCCTCCTCTCTGTTTTAAGGTACTGTGCAAATCCGGTTGTTCATTTCGTTCAGCCGCGGTGAAAGTGTTTGAAATCTTTCTCCAGTCCGAGGGCTTGTCCTTCTCTTCTCTTTGAACTAACTTTCTACCTACCAACCTCGTCCTGTGTGATCTTGAGCAAAAGACATTTGACCTATTGACTTTGGCCCTAAGCCTTTTCTAGCTGATGATCTCACTGTAGTCTCTTGTTCAACTGCTCAAAATACTTACCTGTTGGTTTTGCCTAATTTCTGATAACTTTATTTCCCTCCTTTTAAAAATTGCTGGAGTGCCATTTTGTTCCCACTTCATTTTGTGAGCTTAACTTGTCTGGAATTTAAGGGAAGTGGTGTGGTGTATTTATGATTGTGATTTTGACTTGCTTAGAATAGTGAAATGTTATACAACTGTTGAGTAAATAAATATATAGTCTTTTACTTGAAAACCTTGAGTCACTGTTTGCCTGAATCCTAGTAATTGCTATCCTTTGTAACTACTTGTACTGCTCACCTACTCTTGAGATAAGTCTGGCTGCTCCGCTACTGCTACCACTATAATGTGTAGGACAGGCTTGTAGTAAAGGTGAAATTGTACTGTCACTTGTAGTCTTAATTGTGTGTAGTGGTCCCAAAGGGTACTGCATATAATTCTGCCTAACATGTAGCAAAATTCAATGTCAGATGCCATATAACTTGGAGAGAAGCATTTCCCCAAAAAGAAATCCAAAGTATCCCACAAGATTGGGTAAAAGAATGAATGAATGAGTGTGGAAAACGTTTCCCACTGAAACAGGGAACAGACCAAAAATCCACAAGTCCAGCTAATGATGCTGGAGGATTCGCATGTGGAGGAGATTATGCATAAAAATGAGTCTACCCTAACTGCCAACCCCCTTCTTAGTCCAAGCCATGCCACTCTGGTATATACTTTGACCTCACTTCAGTGTCTTTCCCGTTCACGATAATAGGCTGTCCTCCCAAAATCCACCCCAAGGTGGATTAACAATAACAAATGTCCTAATATTCAGAATGCACAGCAAGTCTTGAAAGAAAAGAACCTCTGAAATTGCTATGATAAAAGAAATTGGGCACATATATGCTTACAGATGTGTGGAGTATTACATTTTTTCACGATCACTGTTCTATTTATTTTGTCAGGTGTGCCTCAGAAATAATCCACTATATCATGCTGGGGCAGTAGCATTTTCTGTTAATGCTGGAATTCCTAAAGTTGGTGTCCTAATGGAGTCAGTTTGGAACATGAATGACAGCTGCAGATTCCAGCTTCGTTCACCTGAGAGCTTAAAAAACCTGGAGAAGGCTAATAAGACTACAGAGATCAAGTAGGTTTGTTAAGGTTTCGGGTCTATGTAATCTGTTATGTTAACAGAATCTATGAAAACAGGAAGACACATATTTGAAAGTCTTTGTTTGTGTGAACAGTAATCAAAGAATGTTGCTGTGGTAAAATACTTGGACTCAATGTACTTTGGGTTGAACCTACAGCAATTAACGGAGCACTGTGTACATATTTAATGTCTTTACTGTGGTTACGGTTATGTAATGCTGCCGGCACACTAGTGTGAAGACTTCGAATGGGTTTATTGCTATTGATGTACAGCAATCTTTGGTTGCTCCGCTATTCATGCTTCCAGTCCAACTGACTTGCAGAACACAACCATTCCAGCACATTACACTGGAATGTTCTACTCCCAACATTGTGCATTGAACACAGTGCAAAGCCAAGTCAGAACATCACTTGCCTCCCCTGTTGCATGCATACAATCAACCCTTACAATGTACGGTAACAACCATATCTGTCCTTGCATCACATAGGACAGCAATTTTGCTTCAGCCTACTTCTGCAGGAGTCTGTCCTAATACATTCTGGTTTCACCGTCTTGTGGCCAATGCTGGATTTGACTTTTATGCACTTTTGATTCACGGTGCGTCACCCTTTCTCAACACTCATGCTGGACTTGCTTTGCATCTTGTACTCATGGTGGCCCTGAATCATGCTGTTCCTATCTTCATCTTGATTCCCTGCTTGCAACATTGTGTTACTACTGACTTCTGCGATTATATTCGCTTTGCCCTCTTGCTTCTCCACTCTTTTTGACTGCTTACTGTGTTCTTTCCTCCTCTCCCTTTCTCCATTTTCCAATCTCCTCCCCTCACTTTCTTCTATGCAATTTTCAGAATTGTTCCTGGACCTAGTATGATAGAAACCTCATCTATCTCCTCTCACCTCCCTTAGTTGTCTCGCCCCCACCCCAAAGCTGTAGAAGATGCGTTAAAGTCAGCCAAGGAGGAATATGATATCCTAAAGTCTCTAGGCCAGCTGACGATCAAACCACCATGCCAGGGAGGCGGGAGCAATTTACGCTAGTTTCGTGGCCAAAACTCCCAAAAAGGCTTGGGTTATGGACCAGCTCGGGGCTCTCCCTGTGGTAACAACCAGGGTGAATCCTCGCAGGGATTCCAGAGAAGCCAGCGATCTCGTGGCCTGGGGAGGTCCTCCACATACAGAGGGGAAGGTACAACTCCTAAAGAATGACAACCCGCTTCAGGTCCCGTCCCATGCCTCTCCAGTAGGATGGCGTATTTCACACATTACACACACATGGGAGGGAATCATCACAGAAAAGTGGATGCTATCAACCGCAGCGGAAGGTTATTGCATGGAGCTCATCCAAAAACTATCGAACCATCCCTTGCGACAAAGGAATTCAACGAAGGAAGAACTCCTACTTCTCAACGAGGTCACTGCGCTGCTATTCAAGGACGCCATAGAGGTCGTATCAGCGAACTAGGTAAACAAAGGTATTTATTCAACATACTTCCTTGTGCCAAAAAAAATCTACCTATGCGCCCAGTGTTAGTCTTACGCTCGGCAAACACTTATGTAAAGCCACAAAAATTCTGCGTGACAACACTACAAGAGGTAATCCCTCTGCTAAAGTGGGGAGACGACATGGCAACACGGGATATTAAAGATGCCTATTTTCATATTTCAATGTTCCCAGCGAACAGAAAACTCTTGCGTTTCAAGATGGCAAACCAGCACTACCTATTTAAGGCGCTGCCCTTTGGAATATCGTCTGCACCAATGGTGTTCACCAAGGTACTGGCGGTGGTGGAAGTGCACCTGCGTAGGGAGGCAATCCCAATGTACCCCTGCCTGGACGACTGGCTGATCAAAGGGTAATCGCCCCATCTTTGCAAACAAAACATGCAAAGAATCATAAACCTTCTCTTCTAATTGGGCTTCTCGATAATCGAGAAAACGTCAAGCCTTGTGCCAAACACAAACCAGTTCCTAGGAGCTGTCTTAAACACAGAAGCAGGGTTAGTCTTGCCATCTATGGAAAGGGTTCAAAGCATGCTACGGCAAATACCTCCTGTATGAAGCCGGTCGCCAGATAAGCATACGCAAAGCAATGCATTTACTAGGCATGATGGCATCGTGCAGGTACCTGGTCCGAAACGCACAACTGCGTATGCGCCCCATGCAGGAGTGGTTGCGAAACAATGGTTTCAGGCAAACGGTCAGTGGGACGAACTAGTGGTCGTTTCGCCAACACTAGTACAAAACCAACGCTGATGGATGAAGGAAAACCTGTTAAAGGGAAAACCCTTCAACCCGGCAGTGCAAGCTATCTTTACAACAAACTCATCACTCTCCGGGTGGGGAGCACATTACCTGTGGGCTCACATCACAGCACAGAACCACATCAGCCTGCTGGAACGCCTAGCGGTATTCAAAGCGCTTCAAGCATTCGAAGCGTAGCTGACGAACCAGTCGGTACAAATACTAACAGACGGCACCACTGCAATGTTCTCAATCAACAAGCAGGGGGGCCACATACTCTCCAAACCTGCCCAAACTGGCACATAAAGTATGGAGATGGGCACTCAAGCGATGTTCCTATACTCCCAACACGTTCCAGGCATACTCAACACTCTAGCAGACTCTCTGAGCAGAGATTCCTTACCAGAAAAACACGAGTGGCAACTAGACTCAAGCATCATAGACCACATCTTCTCACAGTGGGGTTACCCCACGCTAGACTTGTTCGCTACAAGAGAAAACGAGCAATGCTCAGACTTCTGGTCTAGGTTCCCCCAACCAGACTCAAAGGGGAACACCCTATGGATGAGCTGGTGAGGGAACTTTGTTTACGCTCCCCCCACTCCCCCCAAACTCGCTTAATGAGCAGGGTAGTGAACAAGATTCTCAGAGAACAAATGACGCTCATCCTAGTTGATCCTTTGTGGACAAGACAGCCATGGTATCCACATCTGTGCAAACTGGCGATGTGCGGTCCCATCAAACTCTGTGCCAGACCAATTTATTGACCCAACACGGGGGAATAACAGTACACCCTCAACCACACTCGAACTTGGCAGCATGGCCCCTGAGATCATAGAGTTCGGACATCTTAATCTACCACAACTGTGTATGGACATCCTCAAGGAGGTACATAAACCAGACAGTTATTTCGACAAGTGGAGAAGATTTGTAATTTAGTGCCAGTCCAAACAAACCCCATAGAATGTACTCCTTAACACATCCTAAATGATATGCTCCACTTGCTAGACTCCGAGTTAGCTTTCAACTCTATAAAGGTCCGCCTGGCGGCTTTATCAGCTTACACCACCTCCCAAATTAAACCGTTGTGGTGGAAGGTGCCAGTCATTAAGGCATTCCTGGGTGTAAAAAGACTCCACCCTCCAATTTCCAACCCTCCGCCAGGCTGTAATCTTAATGTAGTACTCAAACCTCATGGGCCCCCCACACCCCCTTGAGCCTATGCAGAAGTCAAGTCTTAAACAACTGACATACATAACTGCCTTTTTATTGGCCATTACTTCCATAAGAAGAGTTAGTAAATTACAAGCATTGTCAGTGCAGGACCCTTTCTTTGTCATACACAAGGACAAATTGGTTTTACGTACACACCCTAGGTTTTCCCCTAAATTCATTTCCAAATTCCATGTGAACCAATCCATTGAGCTTCTGAGTTTCAGAATCCAACTAGCTCAGCTGAGGTAAAGCTCCATACACTAGATGTAAGGAGGGCGGTTCTTTACTATGTAAAAAAGACCAGACTGCTTAGGAAAACAGACCAATTGTTTGTCTCAGTAGCACCAGTTAGAGAAGAGACCACATTTTCAAGAATTCCATTTCCATATGGATAGTCAGATACATACAACTATGCTATTCATCATTATCAAACAAGACACTGCCTTTCACACAATAGCTCACTCCACCAGGAGCTACTTTGGCATTTACCACAAATGTCCTCTTTGCAGACATCTGCAAAGCAGCAATATGGAACTCAGTACACTTTTTCACTCGGCACTATTGCATTGACACTCATTCCAAAGCAGATACACAGGTAGGACAAGCGGTTCTAAAATATCTATTTGCCGCTGAACCTTCTCACAACCCACCACCTTCTCCTAACACTGCTCGCTAATCTATGCATAGAATGTGATCTAAACTGGTTCCACAAGCCTCAGAAGGGATACATTACTCACTGTATTCGTATTTCTGATGCTTGTATCTGCCTAGTCACATGCGCTCACCCTGCCTCTCCTGAGAGAAGGTGCATAGATGTTATAAGCTTCTCTAATACGTATCTGCTTGGATATACCTGTACTTGCGCTACACTTCATGCTACCTCTTGTCAGAAACGAAATCTGAGGGACATCGTCGCGTGAAGGACCATGGGTACAGTGGACGTCACAATAGGGATAGTATTACTGGCACACCCTGTCGACATCCCTTTTCGAGTTTCGAAAACAACTATCATACTCTACAGCTTCCACAAGATGTCGGCCTATGCATAGCATGTGAATCTAAGCAGATGCAAGCATCAAAAATACGATTGTGGTGAGTATTGTATCCTATATATACACAAGGCACACAAGCCAGTCTAAAATGCAGCAACTAGTAACATTAAATGTGAAATGAAATCAATGTATATAAGAAACACAGTGACGTCAATAAAGGTCAGTATCCGTACTAATATGTATATACCCTTTGCAATATTGAGATTGGAGGGAACTGTTCAAAGTAAGTCAGAACACAACCAGCAACTGTAAATAAAGTACTGTCTCCCAGAGGGATATAAGCACGGTTTCCTAGAAATAAGTGTTAAAAATTAAAACCTATGGAGGAACTAGCATTGCCAAAGCAAATAGGATCCAGAAGATGGACTGTTGGGGAGAATTCTAATTTCTGTGCTAATTCCCTTCAACCTTCAAGGCCCCAATCTCTATTGCTGGACTTTAGGACTTATTCATTTTAACCTAGAATTACTTAGCCCTTTTTCTCACTCTTGCGTGTATTTTGATCTGATTTCTATTGTTTCCTTTGTTTTTGGAGTCTGACAAACTCCATAGGCATCTACTGTTTGTATGGGGGTGCCACAGCACCTTCAGTGCAGTGTCTCGGAGAAATCCTTTCGATTTCTCTGAAGGTTTAAATACCGTTTCTTCTGAGTACTACTATTCCCAAGAATAGTAAAGTGAAATTGACTTGGCGTTTCTCTTTGCAGTTCCAGCACACACATTGTTATATGGAGTGCTGGGGAGTTAATTAGTAGCCCCTTTCCGACTTACTCATGTAACATTTTTGTTACCCTCACTACTTTAAATGGTTGGTGGCAGTGGTTTAAATTTCCTACCATTGTGCTTTTCTACCGCAGGCTGAATCCTCAGCTGCAGTATAACACTATGGGTGATCATTTTCTTGGTTTTACTCTACGCGCCAAACCAGGTTTAAGCCCTTTGTTAATTTTGATTTTGGCGGGCTTCAATACTGAAACCTGCCTCTGGCTCCAGTGTGTCTGGCAGGGCAGGAAGTGAGGGAGGTGCCCAAAACACCCCTGCCCTTTGTATCCGGGAATGCCTGAATGCAACCAGTCCTGATTGGCTGGCTGTCCTTTCAGGACAGCTATACTGCTGTGAGTGACAGTTTAGGCTGTGTATGAATGGGTGAAACCTGCATAAAAGGCGAGGCGTCTTGGACTGAAGACAGTCAACCACTGGATAAAACATCCGATGAAGGAATCGTGAAGATAAGCTTGCTGCATCCTCCTGGACTGTTGAACTACCCGTTGAAGCCCTGCTGCTGTGCTGAAACTCCTTTTCCTAATCGACAAGAGAAGCTCTGGAAAGGACTTATTTCCTTGGGTTAGTGGGACCAACTAACCCTGAGATGAACTCTGCTGGAAGACCTTTCCCCACTGGCTGTAGTTCTTTGCTGCTGCTAGAACCGAGTGCCAGGGGTCGAGAAAACTGTGCTAAAGTGCAACGTCTGTAAGACTGCCAGTCTTCCTCCTGAAGCAGGATAACCCAAGCTCGATTCATCTCACCAGAGTGCTGGACTCGAGGCTTGAACGAAGCCCAAACTGTGTCAAAGATCCACGGTGGTGCTGTTTACCGCGCGCTGAAACCGCGAAGTGCTGTTGAAATGAAAAGAGCCCGTAGATGCCGCTGACCTCCGAATTGCTGTTCAGGAGTCCTCCAGACTTCCTCTTGTCCCCATGACTGAGGCCTAGGAACCCATGATCTGCAAAACTGCAACCAAGACTGAAGCCAGCGGGTTCTCCAGCTTTTGGTCTGGCATGGATTCACATGCTCATGAATATTCCCTGTAGTCAGGCTGGGGGTCCTTGGTAAAGAAAAAAAAAAATCAGTCTTTCTCCCAACAACCAATAACTGGTCTTTTGGTCATACTGCCCCCAGCCAATGACTGCCCTCTGCCCAAGCCCCTCCTCTGGCAGCCATCTTCAGATTCATACCGCACATTCAAGTGTTGGGAGTCCTCGTGCTATAGCTCTCGAGCTTTTACTGTGTTTTGTGATTTTTCTAAGAGTTTACCCCTATTTTATTCAGTCAATCGAGCCTCAAGCTCCACCCATTTACCTTCTGATTAACGGTGACCCGTTTTGGATTCTTCAGCGCCCCTCAAGGGTGGATTTCTGTCGAGTTTCTTCTTGGAGGATTCCAGGGAGGAGGAGGAGGAGGAGGAGGAGGAGGAGGATTCTAAGACCTTTGAGGGAGCCCCTCCCGCGGGGGCCAAACATAAGGCCAAGCACCAGGAGTCCACTGCCTCCGGGAGCACCGTTGCAACAGGCTCCTCTGCGGCCTGGGCGAGTTCAGCGTCTCCAGCACCTTCGACCACGATCCAACGCTCAGGTTCTTCAAAGAAGAGTAAGTCGGACCATCCAGGCAAGCTTTTGGAGAAGACCCCAGACGGAGAAGGCCAAGGGGGAGCAGGGTCACGACCCTCTCCCTAAGGTGAAGAACATGGTTAGGACCGTGAAGGTCCAGGTGCATCAGACAAAGAGTACTTCCATTGAAGTGATAGCAACATCCCTGGTGAAGGCCGCCGGGGCAGATTTGCAGGGCACGGCCCCTAAGGCAAGGGTATCCCTGCCTGCCAGGATGGAGTCCTCTTTCCAGCCCATCAAGAAGACTCCGGAAAAGGTGTTGCCCATCATTTCACCGAAAGTCTCCCCTGGTCGCAGAGAAGGGGGGGGGCACGGTAGTCCTCCAGGGCACAGACCTTTCCTGAGAGGAAGAGATCACCAGCTTCCCGGTTCTCCAGCAGGGGAGATGCGTCGAGAGCAGGCCCTACGGGGGATCTCGATGAGGGTGACGAAGGTGACGATGAGGAGACAGACTAGGAGGAACAGGCCGGTGATGATGGAGCGGATCAGCCTAAGCTGCTAACGCCCCGATCCCAGTCGCCTCCACCCCAGCAGCCACCTGGGGATATCTCAGTGGACATTCTTGCGCCTCTGCATACCCTGTGCTCGGAAATCCGAACAAGGATTCCTCTTGTGCCGGCTGCCCTTCCCGTGGCGCCAAGGCCATCGGAGGGACCGCCACCCAAGACGAGGTGAGTTCACCTCCCCCCTCCCCTCTGCCGTTTCACCCCTTACCTCCCTCTCCCCCACCAAGGGATGACATGGAACCGGATACGGCGACGATGGGCACTGGCACGGATGATGATGATGATGATGGCGGCGGTCTGGGGAGAGACGTGCTATCTCCTGTGTCCGACAGCCAGATCTTCACTGCCTGGCGAGATTGCCTCGTTCCACGCCATGATCTCCAGGGCCTCAGATTTTCCAGCTCGTCCCAGAGGAGGAAAAGAAGAAAGAGGGTTTCCTTTACCAGCACCAGGAGCCGAAGCGGAAGACTGCACTTTGATCCCGTTATTGGATGACATTTGGGATGAGGATTTGTCCCTCATGAACAAACCTTCTTAAGCTCCGGCCAAGAGGGATTCCTACGAGAAGAAATGCAGAGTGCTGGATTCTGCACCAAAGTGTTTACGGTCCCAACCGCCTCCAGACTCTGGTTTCAGCGGCGGCCAAGAAGTCGTCTTCGGGCTCATCCTCGTCGGCGGCCTCCCCTCCTGCCCCCCCGGATAGCGAGGGGAAGAAGTTGGATGCCATGGGGCGAAGAGTGATTCGTCGGCAGCAATGACCATCAAGGCTGCTAATGCCCTCCCCATCGTGGCGCGCTACGACAGGGATCTCTGGTTCAAGATAGCCCCCCTCCTGGACTTCCTTCCCGACAAGCGGTCTGAGGCGTTAGAAATTCTACAGGAAGGCTAGGTGGCTTTGGACCACGCCATTACAGTGGCCACGGACATTGCCAACACAGGATTCCGCCAGATGGGCAACAGCCTGCGAGGCTGGCTGAGGGCCACTGAATTTCCTCCAGGATATTCAGTCGAAGGTGTTGGACATGCCCTTCGGCAGGGACAATTTGTTTGGAAAGACTGGACGAGTCTCTCCAGGCCAGAAAAGCAGACACAGAGACGGCTCGTGCTCTGGGCACGCTTCAGCAACGGTGCCCGCCCTTTCAGACTTCTGGAGGGGAAATTCCAAAGTTCCTCTAAAGGATTTGGAGGTATCATCTCGTCCTACCGTCTGCCCTGTTAAGGAGAATTCTTAAAAATGTGCTTATTCCCTTCATTTTAGAGACCCCAAGCAACTTTGTTGGATTTTGAGGACTTGATTTTTTTTTACTTTGAAAGAGTGTGAGCCTTTTTTCCCACTCTCGTATTTTGATGTGTTTTTTACTCTTGTGTTCTTTGATTATGGAGTTTTAAGATAGCCCCATAGGCATCTTTTCATGTGTGTTTAAGTTTCAGCTTTGCAACCATGCAGTGACACAGGGATGTCTTTTTAGACTTCCCAAAGGTTTAAATACCTTCTCCGGGATAGACTACTGTTGACTTTACTGGTCTTTTCAATTTCCTAGACCCAGCACACCCGATCTTACTATAGAGTGCTGGACGGGTTACCTAGTATCCCCTGTGTCTTCTCATGTAGTAGTCAAATGCTACCCTTTCCTCTCAAAAAGGCTGGTGGCAGTGGTTTTACAACAAACTACCATGATTTTTCCTGACCGTGAACACTGGTAGCGTTAAATCGCGGGAGCCTTGTTTTTCAAGATGGTGTCTGAGCCCCCTTTGTTTAAACAGGTTCCGGTATTCTTTTCGCCATTTCTTTGTGGAAAGGTCCTTCTAGAGTTTTGCTCTGCGCGCCCAACCAAGTTTGGTCCCTTTGTTTCATTGCCCTTGGCAGGCTTCAGGACTGAAGACCGCCTCTGGCGCTCGATTGTCTGGGGTGGGCAGGAAGTGAGAGAAGTGCCTGAAACTCCGTGATTAGTCTCCTAGGAGACCCAAATGCACTCTGTGGTGATTGGCCGGCTGACTGTCCGATAAGGACGGCCACCCTGCTGGGTGACTGACAGCTAGGCTGGAATGAATGGGAGAGAACTGAATAAAAGTCGAGCCTTTTGGCTTGGAAGGCAGTCGGTCACTGGATGAAGGAACCGAAAAAAAACTTGAAGAGGACGCCTGCTTCAACTCCTGGACCATTAGTTTGCCCGGTGTAACCCTGCTGCTGTGCTGAAGCTCCAAATTCGTATCGACAGAGAAGCCCCTGCAAGGACGACTACTCCCCTTGAGTTGGTGGGACCAATCAAATCCAAAGTAAGCCACCTGGACATCTACCTCGGAGCTGGTTGAATTTCCATAGAGTTGCTGCTGGAAACCGTATAGCCAGGGAGAGGAACACCAGATTGTGTGCGTTGCTTTTAAGCTGGCCTAGACCTCCAGAAAGATCCTCTGGACTTCCAGGAAGCAAGACTGACCGAGCCTGAGCCCCCTCAACAGAGTGGGACCCCAGAAGCAGGGAAAGTCCATTTCGACAGCCAGGAACCGCAGTGTTGCTATTTGCGGTAGACGCGAGGAGCTGAAACACTGAACAGCCACTGAATTGAAGATTGCTGGTTGCGAGCCGTCCTATTGCAGCGCAGTAGTCCGCAGGAATCCTCCCTCTTTTCCCCATGACTGAGACCCAGGAACAGTGAAATCTGCAGAGCTGCACAGGAACAAATCTGCTGCTGCACTCTTTCTTCAATACAAAGGTACTGTAAAAAGTCTGAGAGAACTTGCCTCTTACTGTAGAGTTGCTTGCATCTTCTACTACTCGCAAGTCTAATCAGCTTGTGGCTCTATATCTGATTCTTCTTTTCTTCAAGCTTCCAAAACACTTTGCAAAGACTTTCTACTTACCTGCAAAGAAGTGCTTCAGCTCCTCTAGACGTTTGCCTATTGACTTTGTCTTAGCCTCTTTCACTGAATGACTCTTATTGGGGATCTGAAAGTATTTGCCTGCTTAAGAATGTTTGTGGTCTCTTGTATGTTCTGAATATTTTTCTTTGCCTTATTACTATATGATTCTAAATGCTACAGTGTTATATTAATGTCCCCAATCCCCTAGCAATTGAAGTCACCTGAAGGTGTCGGCAGTGTCTGTGGGCCATCCTAAAAGGGTATCTACTGATTAAGAGTGTGTATTTCATGAAGTGTATTTGAGTGTTACTATTATATTGCTCCCTTCTGAAGAAGGATTATTCTAACTGATAAATTAATAATTGTTTATTCAAGAAAACTAGAGTGTAAGATTTTATTTTAATACTTGTCACTGGGAATCTCTGTGTAACTCCCCTACAGCTCACATTGACCCCTCTTGAGATCAGCCTGGCTGCTGAACACGCTACCAAAACTGTGTAGTACAAGCTTCTACCAAAGGTTGGGTTTCTTATACCTGTAGTCAGTTGTTTGTAGTGTTCCCAGAGGGTACTGCATACAAACTTTGCCTAACACTGAAGCCCGCAAACGGCAAAACACTTGACTCAAACTTGCTCTAAACGATAGAAGAAACGCCCAGATGGAACTGACAAATGCAAAATGGCAAAAGACGGGAGCCCATTTTGAGAGAATGGTCACCCATGGGTGCTGTACTGCAGCTGAGAAACCAGCCTGCTATTAACCTGCACAAAAGGTAGCAAAATGTAACAACTGCCATCAGCCATTTAAGTTAGGCAGTGTAACGGTTTTACATGTGGAGTGGGTGAAGGAGTTGCATTGTAACCCCCAAAACACCACATAAGGTGGTGTACTGGACCCAGAAAAGAAAGTCATCTTAATATTCCTAGGAACAGTAGTTCTAACAAAAAAATGTATTTAAACATAAAGAGATGTCCAAGGGACCGTTCAGTGACACTGCACATAGGGTGCTGGATGTCACAAAGCAAAAAGCAGATGCCTGTAGTAAACGTATGGAGTTTACCAGACTCCATAAAACAGTGAAACTAGAAATTAGTCGGAGAAAAAGAATGAGTGGTAAAAAGTTCCACTCTCTCAGGAGATTAAGATCAAACTAGTCCTGAGTCCAGCAAAAGTGCTTGGGGTCTCTCGTAAAAGGAATGTACCATAGAAACTGAAAATGCTCCCCAACATGTCTTTTTCCCCCACCTTCTGACTAAGGAACAGGAGGATTTAATCCACTCTTGGTTGAATCTCTTGTTCCAGTCGTTCATACTTCCTGGAGAGACCATCAGCATTCTGATGATTGGATCCTGACCTATGCTCAATATGAAGTCATACCTTTGGAGGCTGATGGACCATCTGAGCAGTTTAGGATTCACCCCCCATCCTCCTCATTTCACGAGTTTGTGGTCTGTTTGAATAAGGAAAGTAGAACCATACAAGTATGTCCTAAACTTCAAAGACCACACAATGGAAAAACGTTCTCGCTCCGATTGCCCACCTTGTTTTTGGTCCTTCAGTTTCCTATTGATGAAGCAAATAGGGTGTTCGCTGCCTTGCTCATCCAGCTGACTCAAGACTGCCCCCATTCCTTTATTAGATGCATTTGTTTGTACAATAAATGTTTGAGTGTAATCAGGAGCTCTTAGTACTTGGCTTTTGCATAGGGTATCTTTCAGCGCTTCAAATGCCTTGGCACACTCTTAATTCCATCACACTTTCTTTGGAAATTTGGGTGAAGAGATGACATTCAGTGGAGAAGACATGCTCCCATAGTTCACTAGTTACAGGTAATACCCTGTGAGACCCAGGAATGCTCTTAATTGGGTTTGAGTAGTGGGGGTGGCCCAGTCTTATGCAGCTTGTACTTTACTAGGCAAGGGCCTAATCGAACCTCCTCCTACCTCATGTCCAAGGTAGACCACCTAACTGACCAATTTGACACTTGGTTGCCTTTATGGTCAGATGGGACTGTTCCAGAGCCTGCAAGACATAGCCTAGGTGCTGAAGATGTTCTTCCCAAGTGGACCTGAACACTGCAATGTCACCCAAGCATGCCATGCAGAAGTCTAACTCATTCAGATCATTGTTCACCATCTTTTGGAATGTGGCAGGTGCATTCCCAAGTCCAAAGGGCATGGCCTTGAATTGCTACAAGCCTCCAGGGGTAGTAAATGCAGTTTTGTCCTTGGCGCATGGTCTGTCGGAGCTATTTTCCAATAGCATGAAATTAGATCAAATGTACTCTGGATCTTGGCAGCTCCAAGTTTGTCCACCAGCTCATCTGCCCTAGGTAAACGATGGGCATCAGTCTTGGTGACTGCCATGCAGAATCTCAACTCTTTGGTTCTTGCTTTTGGCACTAGTACAACTGGACTACCGCATGGACTATAACCCCAAAGTCGAGCATTGTGTTGACCTCTTCCTTTAGAAGTTCTTACATGATCAGATATTCTGTAGCCCCTCCTTTTGACAGGGAGACTGTCCTCAGTCACGCTGACCCCTGGGGGGGGGGGGGGGCGGGGAATCAAGCCTGGTGTCAGAGAAAATAGATAGGCAAACTGAGTTAACACAGCTTTGCACTCTGCTTGTTGCTGCAGTGTCAGATCAGAAGAGTTTTACTCCTCCTATAGTTTCATCTACAAGCTGTCCCCTGAGGAGATCAGGGAGAGACTTGCTCTCATCCTCTTCTCTTGGCCTGAGGCTAGAAGCAAAGCTCCTAGTTCTGGTGTGGAGACATAAGCCTTGAGTCGATTAGTGTGAAAGACCCTAGGGGCCTCCTTGGGGTTGCCCAAGTCCACTAAATAATTGACCTCTCCAAGTTTGCCTACAACTTTGAAGGGACCTATCCACTTGTCCTGCAATACTGTTTTATGGAAAAATTAACTAGTACTAGCTCTTCTGGAATAAACTCCACCACGTTGTCCTTCTGGTCATGCCAATGCTTGGCCAGGACTTGACCATCCTTGTTTTCAGAAGCTTCAGTCCTGCATTGCACCATCCCCTACCGATGCCTAGTACATATTCAGTTACACGGACTGGCTTTAAGGGCGGCACACTCTTCAATCCTTCTTTGATCAGAGCCAAAGGGCCTCTGACAAGATGACCATTGAGGAGCTCAAAGGGGCTGAACTCCACTCCAGCTTGAGGCACATATCTATAAGCAAAGAGATGGCATGGCAGTATAAGGTCCCACCTCTCATGGGTTCTTCTAATGTACCGATCATGCTCTTCATTGTACAGTTAAACCTCTCTACCAAACAGTTTGTTTGAGGGTGGTAAGCAGTTGAGAACTTGCAAGTAACTCCAGTTTTTCCAAATGGCCTGCATGTAGTGGAACATACAATTTGACCCCTGTCGGAGATTACTTCCTTTTGGAAACCTACCCTGGTTAAAATACCAAGAACGGCCTTAGCCACTGCCTGATATGTAACAATCCTTGTAGGTATAGCTTCAGTGTACCTGTGGCATGGGCTACTACAACCAATATGAAAAAGGTTGCCTGAGAAGGTTGGAGGCTCTAGGGGACCAACAATGTCAATCCCAACTCCCTCAAAAGGAACTCAAACCACAGGGAGGGCCACTAAAGATGCTGTGTTAGGGGGAATTCTCAGAAATGTGCTAATTCTTCTCTACCTTGGAGACCCCCAGCTCTTTTGCCGGACTCTAGGACTTAGATTTTTTACCTTTAGAGAGTGAGACTCCCTTTTTGCCCACTCTCTTGTATTTTTATGTGATTTGAACTCTGGGTTTCTTTTGGTTGTGGAGTCTGACAAGTTCCATAGGCATAATCTTTTTACATTGTGTATCACATCACCTTCAGTGCAGTGACACAGGGAAGTCTTTCAGATTTCCCCAAGGTTTAAATACCTTCTCTTGGATAAACTGTTTGCAGGAGCAGTGAAGTGAAATTGACTTTACTTACATAGTAACTTTCTAGACCCAGCACACACCATCTTACAATAGGGTGCTGGAGGGGTTACTTAGTATCCCCTTTGTCTAGCTTCTCATGTAACATTTTTGTTACCCTTTCCTCAATGAATGGCTAGTGCAGTGGTTTGTTGAACTACTGCAGTGTGCATTTACCGCAGGCTGCTTTCGCAGCTGCAGTAAAGCACCCAAGGGAGCCATTTTTGTCAAAATGGCCCCAGTCTTATTTTATTGCCATTTCTTTTTGGAAAGGTCCTTCTTGAGATTTACTGTGCGCGCCAACCCAGGTCTGGTGCCTTTTGTTTTGTCTTTGGCGGGATTCACAAGTGAAGCCTGCCTCTGGCTCCAGGGTGTCTGGCGGGGGCAGCAAGCGAGGGAGGTGCCCGAAAATTCCTGTGCTCTGTCTCCTAGGAGACAGGAATGCACTCTTAGGTGATTGGCCGGCTGGCTGTCCGGCAAGGACAGCCACCCTGCTGGGTGACTGACAGCTGGGCTGGAATGAATGGGAGAAACCTGCATAAAAGGCCAGGCTTTTTGGCTTGGAAGGCAGTCGATCACTGGACTCCGAAGAAGAACTTTAAGTGGACGCCTGCTGCAACTCCTGGACCGTTGGTTTACCCGGTGAAGCCCTGCTGCTGTGCTGAAAACGCCAATTTCTTTTTGACTAGAGAAGCCCTGTATGGACAACTTGTCCCCTTCAGTTGGTGCGACCAATCGAATCCAAAGTAAGCCACCTGGACATCCTCTTGGAGCTGGTTGAAATTCCACTGCAGTTGCTGCTGGAACCGAATAGCCAGGGAGATGAACACCAGATTGTGTACGCTGCTTTTAAGTTGGCCAAGAGCTCCAGGAAGATCCTCCGGACTCCCAGGAAGCAGGACTGACTGAGCCTGAGCCACCTCAACGGAGTGCTGGACCCCAGATGCAAGGAAAGCCCATCTTGACAGCCAAGTCCACAGTGTTGCTTTTTGTTTGGACGCGAAGAGCTGGAACAGCAAAGTGCTGCTCAATAGAAGTTGGTCCTTTTCTGTTGCCGATCGTCCCATTGCAGTGCAGGAGTCCCCAGACGTCCTCCCTCTTGTCCATACGACTGATGCCCAGCAACACGGGATCTGCCGATTAGTACAGGAACAGAAGCCAGCCATAGCCCTTTGTCTTCTTACCAAAGGTACTGTACAGTCTAAGAGAACTTGCCTCTTGTTGTAACCTTGCTTGTTCTCTTCTGAGACTTATCTGGGTTGCTCTGTAGAGTTGCTAAGAGCTCCTTTACTTCACAAGCCTAATCCGCTTGTGGCCCTGCTTTGATTTCTTCTTTTCTACAAAGACTTCCAAAACATTGTGCAAGACTTTTACTCGCCTGCAAGAAATGTTTCAGATCACCTAGACTTTTGCCCAATTGACTTTGGCCTAGCCTGGCTCCCTGAATGACTCTTCTTCCCTCTGTCAGTGTTTGGCCTTTCTTCAAGGAAGGAGTTAACTAGCTTTGCAGTGGGGGTTATCAAAAGTACTACGCTGCTGAAGAATGTGTTTGTGATCTCTTGTTCTGTTCTAATAACCTTTTTCCTTTGACCTACTTCTGTCTGATTCTAATTACTAAAGTCACCTGAGGGTGTATGCAGTATCTGTGTGCCATCCCAAAAGGGTACTTACTGATTTGGAAATATTATAAGTTTGTATTTTGGAGTGTATTTGTGTTACTATTATATTCCCTTCTAAAGAAGGCTTACTGAAACTGACTTTCTTTTAAATACATGAATAATTGTTTCATCAAGAAACCTTGTGTGTAAGTTTATTTGAATACTTGTCATTGTGAATCTCTAACTCCACTACAGCTCATATGGACCCCCCTTGAGATAAGCCTGGTTGCTCAACAAGCTACTAACCTGTGTAGTACAGACTTATACCAAAGGTTGGGTTTCTATTGCCAGGAGGTCAGAGTTGTTGTAGTGCACCCAAAGGTTACCGCATACAATCTTGCCTAACATGCTGCATTCTTGGATCCCCATTTACCAGTGATCTGTGTGGCAGCTTCTACAATGTTTGTCAACATCTGTACCCATCTTGAGCCAGTAAAAGTACAGTGAGTCTCTCTTGTCACTTCTTGTAACTCAAGTGACCAGTCCGAGGGATCTCATGAGCTATTTGTAGAAACCTTTGTCTTATCTTTTGGGGTACTACCAGTCGACTGACGTCCCCTTGAGTAGACTATGTAGGCTCACTGAAGAGGAGTCCCTCCTCCCAGTAGTCCATGCTTCCCTGGCCCTTGGCCTTCCAGCTGGGAAGCTGTCTGCTAACGCAGACCATCTAGAGAGGGACTGTTCAATAAGATTTACAAAGCAATGATACATATTCCTGACCTGTGTCAACCCCTGAACATTTTGCTGGACTTGTAGAATTTTTTTCCCTATACCTCAGTGAGAGGGAATCTTTTTCCACACATTCTTTTACTCTTTTTATGAGTGTCATTTTTAATTGACTCCGTAGTGTCTTTTAAAAGTTATCCTGTTTGACAACATTTTGGCAATAAGTGCCTATTGTTGCTGGTTTGCCCTAGGGGCTCCCCTCTTAACTTTCTCTGGCTAACCATGTGTGAACTACTGTTCCCAAGGGTGGAAAGGATCTTTGGATTCCTTTTTAATTTGTTTGGTGAGACCAGCACCCCCACCTTATCGGGAGTACTGGGGAGATGCTGAGTATCCTCTTTCTCATTTTAAATGTAAAATTTATGTTACAAGGACAAACTTACCTTTTAATGGCTGGTGGCGGTGAACCTTTTTATTCGTTGCACCTTAACCATTGGCGGTTTCCACAGCCCCGGCCGGTAAAGGTACCCTTGGGTGCTCATTTTACCAAAATGGCCACTGTCATCTTTTTTCACCATTTCAGCGTTCTTTTCCTCTCTTGTTCCTTCTCCTGACATCCAGGATGGGAAATTCCTTTTACATTTCTCAACAATTCCCACCTAAGATAAAGTTATTGTTTTGCTTCATCCCCTCCAATAGTGAGACCCTCAGCACTTTTTGATGGACTTATGGGCCTTTTTCTTTTAATCCTCATTGAGTGGAGCCTTTTTCCATTCATTCTTGTTGGCTGTCTTTTGGAACTCAATGCTTTGTAATCAACCTGTACTATGGAGTCTGTCTGCTCCATAGCTCTTAAAGGCACCTGTGTTTTACTGCTGCAGCACACCGCTCCTTATGTGCATTGTTGCTGGGGACCCTTGGGGTCCGCCTTTAAGATTATTTTTCTATATTCCCTAGTAACTACAGTTCTTAAGGATAGAGAGCTACTTGGTGTCTCTCCCGAAATTCTATAGTCTGAGAGATTGGCAGACAGCACCCTTAGTGGAACGCCAAAGGAATACTTGGTATCCTCCTTCTCTCTTCTCCTATGACTTTTCAGTCACATAGACAATCGCCTAGTTATGGCTGGTGGCAGTGGACGTGTTCTGACATATTTTGTGTATTTTTTTTATATCGCAGGCGATGTCAATGGTCTCGATAGTGCATAATATAGGCACTTGGGGCCAACTTGGGGCCTCCCTTCTTTTTTCACAATTACCAGCGTGGTTGTTGTTCGTTAGCCCTTCTACCATTCTTTGAGGGAGAGGTGTGTGTGTGTGTGTGTGTGTGTGTGTGTGTGTGTGTGTGTGTGTGTGTGTTTTTTGCCTTTGGCTGGAACCAGTAGGTATCCCCGCCTAGGCTCCAGAGTGTCTGGACAGACAGGAAGTGGGGGAGGAATCGACTCGCCCAGACCCCCTCACCAGAGTGTGGGACTGCAGGAAGTGAAGATTGACGGGGCTAGGCGTGTCTATATCGCAGAGTGAACCAAGAAGTTGCTGAAAGTCGTGCTACAGGTCCTCCCTCGAGACTGCTGCTGAGAGACACCGTCCATTGTCCTGCCTTTCATCACCAGACCAAGGAATCCGGAGGTTGGGTCCAGAGCTTCCACATCGTGGAGGTGCCAACACGAACACTTTCTTCAAACCAAACATTCTGTGGGGGGAAAAAGGTATTGCTTACCTGATTACAATAAGTCGCTCCAGAGCGTTGGAGTACACATAGAGGTGTCCAGAGCAACCCTCTTACCTCTGACCCAAGCCACTTCTTGTGGCCCCTTTTTAAGGCCTCCTTAGTTGCTAACTTGCTGCTTCAATAACTTTAGACACTGGAAGAAATCCGCAGGAACTCTTCATTATTCGCTGTTTGTCAAGACTTCAAGCCCTCTCCGAACTGCCTTTAGCTAGGGTTGCATTCTTTGGACTTCAAAGACTTGCCAGGCGCAGAAACAGTCTCTAGAACCTTGAACTAAGCTCCTTTGCACTAATCACTTATGTTTTGCCCATTAAGTGACTTTTCTCTGTTTGCAGAGTAAATGCATTACTATATGACCTGTTGAAAACCGTATCAGTGCACAATTACCGATAACATAACCTTGTCTTTTCCCTTTCAAACGTTGCTACAGATGTAATCACAAACAAACCTAAAAGTGAAAATGCCCTTTGTTAGGCAAGATTTGGAGCACTACCATTTGGGTGCACTAAAACAACCTTGACCACCTGGCAATAGGAACCCAACCTTTGGTACAAGTCTGAACTACACAGGTTGGTAGTGGGGCTGAGCAGCCAGGCTTATCTCAAGAGGGGTCAATATGATCAGTAATGTTGTCACAGTTTCACAGTACAGTTATTCAAATAAACTTACACTCAAGGTTGATAAAACAATTTATTTCAGTCAGTTGTATAAGCCTTCTTCAGAAAGGAGCAATATATTTAACTTATAATACACTTCAAAACACACTTAGTTTCTCTAAATCAGATGATACCCTTTGGAGATAGCACACAGAAACTTCCTACCCCCTCAGGTGATTTAAATAGCTAGGACACTGTGGACATTGATTTATCAATGGTATATTTAGAACAATACTGATTTTGGTGTAAAAGATAGAACAGAGGAATAAAACAAAGGTTAACCAATAATTCACAAACAGGTAAGTACTTTTAAAAACCTTCCAATTTCAAATAGGTTTAACCCTTTCCTGAGGAAAAGATAAAGCACAGAGTTGGAGGTAAACAAGAGTCTCGCTTGGAGCCAGGGCAGCCAATGTTAACTGCACAATGTTCAGGGGAGCTGAAGATCTTCTTTGCCGGTAGGTAATCATCTAGTCTCTGCTTCCCCTTTGAGGAGGGCACCTGAGCCGCATCTGGCCCACCATTGGCTGTTCCCTCTCATATTCTAACCAACCGGCTACCCGCAGGCGCAAGCCAGCTTTAGCACGAAGGTGTGCACTAAGGCAGTTCGCCTGTCCATGCCTGTCATTGCCTGCTCACTTGCCACTTGCCAGGAACTCTATCCGTGAACCACACCTGAGACACCCAAGGTACTGTACTATTCCTTCCCCTGATTGCCTATTGTCTGCCCACACTCATACTACCTCAATACAATCAGATGTGCACAATCTAGATATTGGTGGATTAAACCGTGCGAGACTCGCCGTCTACAGTCACTACGAATGCTTCATTCATTCCCATTCGCTCAAATGCCTATTATGATTGTATATGCACAGTGAAATATCTTGTCCTGCTCCGCATCTTACTGATCAATCCACTCACCCGAGCCACATGTATGCAGCATCCGCATGCTGCTAGGCTCTGTATTTCGCTTCACCAGCAAGCACATTTATCTCCCTGCTTTTTTCGGCATCCTGTGTCCACTAGAGCCAGCTCCCTGGCCCTGCTCGCTTTGCTTCTGACAATCGGCATATTTGATTTGCAACTGAATCTCGCCTGTACTTGATCAGCAGCATACCTGCCCGCCCTTGATTTTATACTTCGCACACGTGCTAGTAAGATCCCGATGCCTGCTAGGCTGCCTTCTACTAATGGTAACCACCTTACTGGCTCCATGGGAGTTCTATGCGCCTTCCTATATGTATGCTTGACCTCAGTACCTAGCACCGTCCAACATAGTATGACTCTCCGCCCACGCATTAGGTCGCTCTCTTACGTTGTATGAATGTTGATGCTTGCTAGGCACGCAACCTAACTATAGTATCTTTTAAACGTGCTTCGCCTATTGCCTTGTAGCTCACATTGCACCTATTCTGTACTTTGACATCCGCCCGCACCTTATCAACTAGGTCTGTTATGTTACTAGGTCACCTATGCCTAGCCATCAACCGTTTTTTTTTTTTAACCTACTGTGTTCGGTACCTGCTCGCTCTAACTACGTCATAGTGTGCCAATCGCCCTCGGGCGTATTTGCTTCCTCCATCCCCCACCCAGTCCAGTGTGACCTACTGTGCACCTCAGACCTAATCACCCACCATGCACCTTAGGGTCCCACACATCCTCTACTACATCTTCTCCCTACTGACTGCCACCATAAGTCAGATACTCATTGCGACAATACTCGCACTTCCCCTTCGGGCGCCACCTACTCAGCTGCCTATTCATACTACCCACTGCAGTCAGCACCGTCTGCCTTTGACTAGTTTGACCTTCACAATGGGCTACCCTGTGATTACCTCCACTGGCCAATACCATACCATCAACCACATCAACCAATACCTCAATAACCCGCCTCTCTGGCTGCATCACTTTGCCAGGAAACCTATCCCCAACCAACCCTGCTCCCTGCCGCTCAGAAATCTGAGACTAGGTTCTAGATTCCGTACACTACATACCCGTAGTAACAAAATTATGCAAACATCACACTTGCCACCTTGCCCTCCTTCCACCACCACCTCTTTGAACTCTACCTCCACAGTTGCCAAGCTGCCCCAGATCAAAGGCGCCCTGATCAATGCCAGATCTCTCCCAGCGCACGCACTTGACATTGCAGACCTCATCACAACCCTAGACCTTGACTTCATCGCCATATCAAACGTGGCTACATGCAGCGTCTGGACCTTCACTGTCACTTGCCTTAATGCCAGATTATGGCATTACGCGATGTGATCGCAGCACTGCCCAATCTAGAGGCGGCGGAGTGGCCTTCATACACAAAAACTCGCTTGGCCTAAGAGTATCGTCTCACCGTAAACTTGAGTCAGCCGAACTTCTGTCAGTCAAACTACCACTAACACCCAACCAAACGGCCACCATCCACCTTATCTACAGGCCCCCAGGTCCAGCACCCTCATTTGTTGGCGAATTATCTACTCTCCTCCTTGACAACACTAAAACCAATTTGCAAATTATCATACTAGGTGACCTTAACCTAGGACTTGGTGATCCGAATGACTCCACTGCAGCTGACCTTGAACGTGCTAACTGATTTCAGCTTCTCTATGCAAGTCCAAGAACCTACCCACGTCAAAGGCAGGACCCTTGACTGGCTTGCCGGTTCCAACTGCAGTGTCAACGTCCTCTCCAATTCCCCTCGCCTATGGTCCGACCATCACATCATCACCTTTAATATCGAAGCAGCCCCACGTAACCCGAGTGAGATGGCCCCAGTCTTACCCACTAGGAACAAAAGGGACATAACCAAGGAGAAACTTCTCCCTCTGCTACTCCCATCTCTCAACATGGCCACACACTCCTGCACTGATCCCTCTTCCCTCGCAGACACCTACAATCTTAATATGCTCAGCCATTAATGCCATAGCCCCCATCAAACTGAGGAAATCCAAACCACGCGCACATCTCAACTCCTGGTTTACACCACAGTTAAGAGTGCTTCGCAAAGCCAAACGCTGCACAGAAAACCGCTGGAAAAGCTATCCCTCTGATAACCATAAAGACGAATTTTACCTTGCTTCCCTTACCTATAAAGATGCCATTATCACGGCGAAAAAAGAATCCCTTCATAGCCGCATCTTGCAAGCAAACTCGAACACAAAGGAACTTTTTAAGATCCTAAAGGAACTCGAATCTCCAGTCACCCCTCCGGACACCTGCACTAAAGATAGTAAATGGTGCGCCAACATCCAGTCAGCCTTACTAAATGAAATTTCTACGCTACAAGATGAAATCATAGTAAAACAAGACAGTCTCAAGTTGGACAACCATCCACCCATCCCTGTTAGGGTACTCACACCGAACATCATACCTTTTGCATTCTCCCCTCTCACTATTGCTGAGGTGGAAAACATCATCCTAAGAATGAAACCTTCCAACTGTCGGGGTGACCCTTGCCCTGCTCCAATCATCAAGGAATCCGCCCATGAGCTGGCCCCTTTCATCACAGCCTTCATCAACTCCTCCTTTAAAACCAGCACTGTCCCCGACAACCTGAAAGAAGCATGGGTGATTCCACTGCTTAAAAAACCCTCACTTGACCCAAATATACCCACCAACTTCAGACCCATAACCACTGTCCCGTTTCTACTCAAGATCTTGGACCGTGCAGCATACCTGCAGATCCAAGACTACTTGGAATCAAATAATCTTAGGTCTATGGCAATCTGGATTTCGCCCGAGACATGAAACCGAAACGGCTCTGATGGACTTAAAAACCCAAATCAAGGTCCTGAAGGACAGGGGGAAATTAGCTATGCTACTCCTCCTCGACCTCTCAGCGGCTTTCAATTTGGTCAACCACCAAATCTTATGCAGGCATCTGCACTGGGCGGCCCACTTCTCCACCTCAGCCTAAGCCTGGATCAAATCCTTCCTGAGCAACAGATCCATGAGCGTCTTCTCCCCCACAGCAGCTGCGGACCCCGCTCCGATCCTCTGTGGAGTCCCTCAAGGATCATGTGTGTCCCCAACACTCTAACTTTTTTACCAAACCACTCTTTGATGCACTTGACTATCTGGGTGTCTCCTACACAAACTACGCGGATGACACCCAGATACTCATCCCCATCACGGGAGACTATCTGGTTCACACCAAGGCCCTTAACGACATCTACCTGGTCATTCAGGCCTGGATGGCCCAACACCAATTATGCCTCAACGACGACAAGACGAAGCTCCTCATTCTAGGCTCTGCGCAATGTCTAAGCAAACTAGATCCTTCCTACCGGTCTTTTAACATTGATGGTAATACCATTAAAGTCTTAAAAGACACAAAAACATTAGGCTTCTACATTGACGCCACTCTTACACTATCTCGACAGGTAAATGCAGTCAGATCTGTCTCTGCATATACCTGCAAACTCATTGAAGCCTGCAGACCATACCTGACGACCCCTAACAGTGTCACACTAGCCAGAACCCTCATGTCTAAAATTGACTATTGTAGTGCCCTTTACCTTTGAACTATCCAAGCGAACCTGAACAAACTTCAAATCACCCAAAACAATGCTATTAGAGCAGCATTAAACATCCCACGGAACCACCACATCTCCGAATCTAGAACTAACTTACATTGGTTACCCGTCAAGCAGAGGATCTCCTTGAAAACTCTTGCCCTCACACACAAATGCCTGGCTAACAAAGCCCCTCCTTACCTTAGTAGTCGGATCTCACTTCACTCGTCAACACGACCTCAAAGAACTGCCCAGACCCATTGTCTCTCGATCCCAAGATTCAAACTCCAAATGGCTGGGGGCACGAGCTTCCCCGTCCTTGCCTCCTAGCTTTGCAACACCCTCCCCGTTACCATTAGATCGGAAGACTCCTTTAACTCCAAGTCTAAAACAAAATCTTGGCTTTTCAACCAGAACTGAGACACTCTCATATATGCTTCCGCATACCCTTGCCTTATCCACATGCTCGACCCTAAACCCAATGACCAACATAGGGCAACCCATGTACTCTGACTAATCGGTATCTTCTCATGTGCTCTTGCTCTTAATGTATGTATTGTATATAATTCTTTCGTATTGTACTCATGCACATAATGTATGCATTTCACATAAGTCGCGTTGTAACCCTTGCACAAGTAACTTGTATATAATGTATGTATAAATATAATCCTGTATGTAACAACTGCTCAAGTAGCGCCCTGATGCCTCCGGGCCGGATGGTGCGCGTTTTAAATAAATACAAATAAAAAGTCTTGCATAATGTTTTTAGAAATGTTTGTAGAAAATAGAACACTTGAAGGGCCACACGCTGAGAGGCTTGTGAGGGGCAAAGCTATAGCAACTCTGCAAGATAACCAAGACAGGTCTCAACTTGGAGCAATCAAGGCTACACAACAAGAGGTAAGTTCTCTTAGACCTTACAGTACCTCTGGTTAGAAGAAATGGTTGCAGCTGGCTTCTGTTCCTGTACAGCGCTGCAGATCCTGTGCTTCCTGAGCCTCAGTCGTGGGGATAAGAGGGAGGACGTTTGGGACCTCCTGCTCTGCAATGGGGAGGTCAGCGGCAGCAATGGGAAAACTTCAATTTAGCAGTTCTTCTGCGTTTCAGCTCCTCTCGTCGGACAGCAAATAGCAACACTGCGGTTCTCGGGTACCACTCTGGACTTTGCTCACATCTAGGGTCCAGTACTCTGTTGAGGTGGCTCAGGCTTGGTCAGGCCTGCTTCAGGGAAGTCCGGAGGATCTTCCTAGCGCTCAGGTCCGACTTAAAAGCAATGCACACAATCTGATGTTCCTCTCCCTGGCACTTCGGTTCCAGTAGCAGTGGAAGTACAGTCAGCTTTGAGAGGATGTCCAGACGGCTTATTTGGGAGTTAATTGGTCCCACCAACTCAAGGGAACAAGTCGTCCTTGCAGGGCTTCTCTAGTCGAGGCGATTTCAGAGCTTCAGCACAGCAGCAGGGCTTCACCAGGCAAACCAACGTTCCAGGAGTTGCCGCATGTGTCTCTCTTCCAAGTTCTTCTTCGAATTACTTCGTCCAGTGATCGACTCTGCCTTCCAAGCCAAAAAGCCTCGCCTTTTATGCAGGTTTCTCCCATTCATTCCAGCCTAGCTGTCAATCACACAGTAGGGTAGCTGCCCTTGCCGGACAGCCAGCCGGCCAATCACCTTTGGGTGCATTCATGTAACCATGAGGATTAAGCACAGGGAGTTTCGGGCACCTCCCTAACTTTCTGCCCATGCCAGACATACTGAAGGCTGAGGCGGGCTTAACTTGTGAATCCCGCCAAAGACAAAACGAACAAAGGGACCAAACATGGTTTTGCGCGCAGAGTAAATCTCAAGGACCAGCAAGAAATGGCGAAAAAAGACCAGGGCCATTTTGATGAAATGGCCACCCTTACTGCAGCTGTGAACGCACCGCGCCGTAAAACACACAATGGCAGTAAAAAGTAAACCACTGCCACCAGCCATTAATTGTAGAAAGGGTAACATAAAAATGTTACATGAGAAATTAGACAAAGGGAATACTCTGATGAATGAATTAATAATTATTTATTCAAGAAACCTTGTGTGTAAATGTTTGTTTGAATACTTGTCACTGTGAATCTGTTTAACTCCCGTACAGCTCACATTGACCCCTCTTGAGATAAGCCTGGCTGCTCAACACACTACTAACCTGTTGTACAATCCTATACCAAAGGTTGGGTTCCTATTGCCAGGAGGTCAAGGTTGTTGTAGTGCACCCAAAGGGTACTGCATACAATCTTGCCTAACACGCCCCGGGCTAGGAACGTGCCGAAAGCACAAGAACAAAACTTCATTGGCCTGCTGATGGCTGCATGATTGGCAATCGCACAAAAATAGAAACAACAAGCCCCACCATCAATTTAAGGCTGGCTGCAGAAGGTTTGGTCATATGTCACAATAGAATGGCTAACCTATAAGATTCCGGGCAGTCAAAATAACTGCCGGAAGGATTGGGGGGGGGGGGGGGGGCAGTGCTTGCCTTCCTACCAAGTGACTATATGGTAAAGTGGTGCCCACACAAGATCAGAATTTTGAACTTATTCAGCTCATGACTCGCATGCGTCCACCGAAATGGAAGGAACTCTTGTTTGGTTGTTCGGCAGAGGGGGCTGGGTGGGTATGTTGGGGGGGAAATGTTGATGTTAATATTGAAAACCACTAAAAATAAGTGAAAACAAATGAGTGTTCAAGAATTCAGCCTTGACCCCCTCGAGTACTGTCAAAAGCCATGCTCTGGCCGAAGACCCGATAACCATAAGAGCCCTGCGCCTTCGGGCCCAGCAGGCAAAACCTCTCGTGTGGTCTAAGGGTGCCTTGAGTCGAGGATAAGTCCCTTCATGGACTGAGTCGTTGACGCCATCGCCGCCAAGAGACACTTCGACTCTGTTGATGCTGAAAGCACATGAAAAGCAATCAACGCATCGGGCTTCAAGCTCCTCGATGCTACAGGCGTCGAAGTCATCGATAAAGTCCTCGACACTTGACAATTTCAGCACCTTTGTCGACATAAATATTAGGACGCCATCGGGTACTACGGAGAAAACCTATTCCTAGGGCTGACTTTTTGAAGTCTTTCCTCCATTTATGAGGACTAAGAGCCATCCTCGGATGAATCTAGACCTTTTGGCCTCCAGTATAGTACGCCATCAGTCCCTGGGTCCCTAATTTCTGAAGAATCCATAATTAAAGATCTTCAAGAGTGCCTGCATGATGCCAGTGGTTTGGACACCTCACCAGAGGTAGAGTTTGGCAAGATCGTTCCATCTGATCATGCAGAGCTTACCTGCAGGCAGTTGATGTCAAGGGCAGTTGAATATATGGGATGGTCTAGACCAAGTCCAGTTTTCGAACAAGATGACATGACTGACATTTTGGACAGGGAACCTCCGGAAGACCCAACTGTTCATTCCATGGAGCTTTGAAAAAGCGTGTAGCTACCAATTGGGAGGCACCTGAAAATCCGTCTGTCAACAAGAAACTGACCTCTAAATACAGGATGTCAAGCAGTGATTCCTAGTATTTATCAAAATACCCAACTCTGTAGAGTCTGGTGGTACAAGCTGCCACCTCAACCACTAGACAAAATGCCTACCCTACTATCCCTCCTGAGGGGTATGATAAGTGTTGCGACGCTTGTTAGATGAAGTTTGTATGCAGTACCCTCTGGGAGCATTACAGACAACTGACTTCAGGTATAGGAAACCCAACCTTTGGTATAAGCTTGTACTACACAGTTTTGGTAGCGTGTTGAGCAGCCAGGCTTATCTCAAGAGCGGTCAATGGGTATTGTAGTGGCGTTACACAGAGATTTACAGTTAGAAGTATTCAGATAAACTCTTACACTCAAGGTTTCTTGAATAAACAATTATTAATTTATCAGTCAGTTAGAATATGCCTTCTTCAGAAGGGAGCAATATAACAGTAACACTCAAATACACTTCATGAAATACACTCTTTATATCTCTAAATCAGCAGATACCCTTCTGGGATGGCCCACAGACACAACCTACACCCTCAGGTGACTTCAATTGCTAGGGTGCCTGGGGACATTAATATATCACTGTTGCGTTTAGAATCATATAGTAATAAGTCAAAGGAAAAGGTTATTTAGAACATACAAGATACCACAAATATTAAGCGGGCAAATACTTTCCGATCCACCAATAAGAGTCATTAGTGGAAGCGGCTAAGCCAAAGTCAATAGGCAAAAGTCTATATGAGCTGAAGCATTTCTTTATAGGTAAGTAGAAAGTCTTTGCACAGTGTTTTAGAAGTCTTTGAAGATGAGAAGAATCAAATGGCGACTCCTGCACTGAAATGGGACGGTCACCACACAAAACCGTCAATTTTCTATTCAGTGTCTGTTCAGTGTTCCAGCTCCTCGCGTCTACCGCTAATGGCAACACTGCGGTTCCTGGCTGTCAAGATGGACTTACCTTGCTTCTGGCGTCCTGCGCTCTGTTGAGGGGGCTCAGGCTCGGTCAGTCCTGCTTCCTGGGATACAGAGGATCTTCCTGGAGCTCTAGGCTGGCTTAAAAGCAACGCACACAATCTGGTGTTCCTCTCCCTGGCTATATGGTTTCCAGCAGCAACTCTGTGGAAATTCAACTAGCTCCGAGATGGATGTCCAGGTGGATTACCTTGGAGTTGATTGGACCCACTCAAAGGGAGAAGTCCTTGCAGGGGCTTCTCCGTCGATACAAAATTGGAGTTTCAGCACAGCAGCATGGCTGTACCGGGCAAACCAACGGTCCAGGAGTTGCAGCAGGCGTCCTCTTCAAGTTGTTCTTCGGTTCCTTCGTCCAGTGGTCGACTCTGCCTTCCAAGCAAAAGCCTTGCCTTTTCATTCAGTTCTCTCCCATTCATTCCAGCCGACCTGTCAGTCACCCAGCAGGGTGGCTGTCCTTGTCGGACAGTCAGCCAGCCAAACACCACAGAGTGCATTTGGGTCTCCTAGGAGACTAAGAACAGGGAGTTTTGGGCACCTCCCTCACTTCCTGCCTACCCCAGACACCCTGGAGCCAGAGGCAGGCATCATTAGTGAATCACGCCAAAGGCAAAGCGAACAATTGAACCAAACCTCGTTTGGCGCACAGAGTAAATCTCAAGAAGGAACTTTCCACAAAGAAATGGCGAAAAAAGACGACCGGGACCTGTTACAGAGGGGGCTTAGCCGCCATCTTGAAAAACATGGCTCCCGCGATTTGACGTTACCGGAGCTACGAATAGTTTGCGGTCGGGAAAAATCATGGTAGTTCGTTGTAAAACAGCTGCCACCAGCCATTCTGAGAGGAAAAGGTAGCATTTGACTGCTACATGAGTATCTAGACACAGGGGATACGAAGTAACCCCTCCAACACTCTATTGTAAAATAGGGTGCGCTGGGTCCAGGAATTTAAAAGACTAGTAAAGTCAATTTCACTTTACTTAGTTTATCCCAGAGTAGGTAGTTAAACCTTGGGAAAGCCTGAAAGCCTGAGGGTGCTGTGTGTCACAAATGAAAGGTTGCCTATGGAGTTGTTTAGACTCCATAACCAAAGAAAACGCAAGAATAAAAAACACATCAAAATACATGAGTGGGAAAAAGGGTCACACTCTCTCCAGGCACAAAAAGAAAGTCCTCAAAATCCAGCAAAGTTGCTTCGGGTCTGCAAGGTGAAGGATGAGCACATTTTTGAAAATTGTCCCCCCCCCCCCCCCCAGACTAGGGGACAGGAGGATTTACTCTACCCCTGGATGACTATCCTTACTCCAGTCAGTCCTACATTCTGGAGAGACTATCACTATTTTGGTGATTATACCCTGACCTGTGTTCCATGGTAAAATCAAACCCCTTGTCATGCCTACCCCCGGGGCACCAGATCAGGTCCAGCAACCCCGGAAGCAGGCTTCAAGTTATTTTGAGCAAGCCCAAAAACCCCTGCTAGGGGCTGTTAGGGTGCGGTCCTGGCGCCAATGGCGTCAGGCTCATATGGAGTCAATCCTGGCGCCTATGGCGCCAGGCTCATGGAGTAGAACTTATCTGATGCAGACTATGCTGCAAGCTTACCTGATGCAGAACATGCTGCAGAGCTCCAAGCCAAATGAGGCTTGGAAGGGACTATTTTACCTTGGGACTATTTTTTACTCGGGTGGGGCTGGGGAGGAATACTTACCTGGTACTACTTTGGAGGCTATTTAAACCACACCCGAAGAGCAGCACACGCTTCGCGTTATTCTGCATCCAGCAGCGTAACGCTCACCGTGTCTGCAAGCCTGCATCCAGTCTTCTGCCACGCCCGCCTCGAGTCTGCAGCTCCTAGAAAAAGGGAGGAACAGAAGAAGAGGTTAGAATAAGAGTAAAACCTTCGATCCTTACCTAAATTCCGGATCCACCGCGCCTTCGAGCTGGAAGAAAGAAGCATTTTACGTGCGCTGCCTCGCCTGCTGCAGCGCCGCGCTGAACTCGCCGGCCTTCGCAGCATCCTCACAATCCACTGCATCCTACTGTGTGTTCCCACCGCACTCTGGCACCTAAGGGGAACACAAGAACAGCAAAGGTGAGCCAAGGGAAGAAACGGAGGCAATAGTAACTACCCCCATAGACTTACCTGATTACCGCCGGGGGTACTATTCCTATTCACGTGTCGGCGCAGGCTCCGTTGCATCCTCGCCGTACCCTGGCCCCTGAGGGGAACAAAGGACAAAAAGGTGAGACAAAGGGACAAACGAGGAACGCTTCTCACCACAATAGACTTACCTAATTTTACCGCCGGAGGCATTATTCCCCGAACTTCATATTTTCTCTCTACACCTGAATAAGGGAGCAAGCAACAGGTTACATTCTGGCCTTATTTTAGTGAACTGTGTAGGATAAGCCAAATCCTTACCTGAACTTCGTCAGCTACCACGAGGAACTCTTTGCTGGGGTCAAACTGCAAGGAATCGGACAAGAGTGAAAGTCAGACATGTGAACTCTTGCGAACTACATACTTTTCAGAGTCAATATTGTTCTGGAACTCGCCAATTCCTTCAAGGCAGTGAAGCAACTGGTTATCAACGCGCCCCTGCGCTCAATGCATGATGGAGAGCTCACCTTTTCAAACCATCAGGTGAGGCTATAAGAGGGGACATAAAGGTGATCTGTGGGGAGAACAGCAGGGGTGGGGGGGGGGATTTACGCTCAACTCCACGAGTGGTTAATCCCCTTTCTCCATTTGCAGAAGAATATTCCTATGGGCCAAGAGAACGAAGCTAGGTGGGCCAGTCCAGTCCGTCTACTCGGCCCTATGCGTCACATTGGTGGAGACCGCAGCTGTCCAGTTCAGATCGACGCCTCTGTGGGAGCCAGGTGAGCGTAACACCCCTGTAGGCTGACCATATTAACAATTTAGGATTTTCCCCCTTCATCTGCATTAACCATGTGAAGGGTTGGTGGTCTGTCTGAATCACAGAAGTAGATCCATACAAGTATGGTCTAAACTTCTTCAGAGACCACACAATGGCAAAACTCTCACATTATATGGTTGCCCACCTTGTCTCAGGTTCTTTCAGCTTCCTGCTGATGAAGCAGATTGTGCAGTTCTGAGTCAGCTGGATGAGAAAGGCAGGGAACACCCAGATACCTGTATTGGAAGTATCTGTTTGCCCAATGAAGGTTTGGCTGTAGTCAGGAGCTCTTAAGACTAGAGCTTGAAGGGCTTTCTAAGGTCCTTCAAATGCCTTGGTGCACTCCTCATTCCACCTGACCTTCCTTGGGGGAATTTGGGTGAAGAAATCACATTCAAGGGAGAAGATATCGTCCCATAGTTCTCTATGAAGTTCCTATAATAACCAGTGAGACCTAAAATGGCTCTCACTTGGGTTTGAGTAGTAGGGGTGGCCCATTCTTGTACAGCTTGTACTTTGCTAGACAATGGCCTTATTTCACCTCCTCCTACCTCTTGTCCAAGGTAGACCACTGTTAGCTAAGATTTCCACAGAGCTGGTAAATCTTCCTTTCCTGGTTCAACTCCAGAACTTTTTGCTTTTCTAGTGGGATATTTTTCATTAATACCTCAGTGAGTGGGAACCTTTTTCCACACTCACCTCATCTTTAACTCTTTTTTATGGGTGTCATTTTTAAGAGACTCCATAGTGTCTTTTTAAAGTTATCATGTCTAACAACTTATTGGCAAAAGTGCCTGTTGTTGCTGGGTTGCCCTAGGGGCTCCCCATTTAACTTTCTTGTGCTAACCTTGAGTGAACTACAGTTCCCAAGGGTGGAAAGGATCTTTGGATCCCTTTTACACTTTATTCTGTGAAACCAGCACACCCCACCTTATGTGGAGTGCTGAGGAGATGCAATGTATCCACTTTCACATTAAAACTGTAACAATTATGTTACAGTGACAAGCTTACCTTTAATGGTTGGTGGCAGTGATACCTTTTACTAATCTGGTCCACCTTTACTGCAGGCTGTCATCACAGCTGCAGTAAAGGCACCTAAGGTTGCTAATTTTACCAAAACGGCCCCTGTCTTCTTTTTCTGCCATTTTAGTGTTTCTTTTCGAGTTTGGTTTTTGGCGGGTGTCCCCTGGACACCCCTCCCAGGCTCCAGTCAGTCTGCAAGCACAGGAAGTGGGGGAGGAGTCCAAAACCTCCCCCTCCTTTGTCTTATGCCTTCCTTCAACTGGGACAAATCCCAGTGGGGGGGTTGGCTGTCCTGATTGGACAGCCAAATGCCCCTTTCTTGTAAAATGCGGGGAGAGAATGCAGAGGTTGTGTTGCAGTTCCTGATAAATACTGGAAACCTGGAAGCTGAAGTCATGTCGACCACGAACAGAAAATCGAAGAGGATGACGAAGGAAAAGCGGCGGGAATGATTTCCAGCGACCGGAGAGCCTGCTGTGTAACCAGAGCCTGCTGCAGCCCTTCCTTCCGATCGACCTGGGGTCTCCGAAAACGACGACCCGAACCCAGAGCCTGGTGAGACCCACTAGACTCAAGATGACCTGCATTTTGAGCCATCCCACGGGTTGCTGCGACCTTGCGTTATTGCAATACCCCAATATCCTGGGACCTCCAGCCACTGCGTGGTGCAGTCTTCCGAAATCCGAATCTCGCTGGAACTTCGTGGGCATCCTGGTGTATTTCCAGAGACACGAATCGAGTCCAAAAAGTCCCCTCAGAAGAGTGCTGGACCTTTTTAAACTACGAGAATTCAACCGCAATTTTCTGTCTTCTGTGCTCCTTGAAAAGGCGCCAAACCCGCAGAACCACATTCAGCCGCGAGAGAAATCTTGCCTAGAGCCTTCATCGGTCCCTGCTGCAAAGTCCCTTCTGGGGTCTTGTGTTCAGTCTCCAGGACAAGGAATCCACTGACCGGGTATTTGGCTGCAGTCCCTGAAGTTCTCCTGCTGCAATCTCTTCTTCATTGCTGAGCTACTGTGTTGGCTTGGGTATATACTTACCTTAAGCCTGTTGGGATTTCTGTGTAGGCCTGGGGTGTTTTCTGGGATTGGACGGTCCCTCCTCCAGTGCACCCAGTCCCACTGCTAGAATCCTGCTGGGGTGTCTTCTGTGAAGCCCCTGGACCCTCTTCCAACCCTAGAAGTAAAGTACTCACTTGTTTGCCAGTTTTCATAAGGAAACTCTGACTTTTGCTACTAAAGAACTTATTCTAACACGGCCTGTTGGTCACTAGTCTTAGTGACCCCCCTTCTGATACTGAGAGCACTCATGCTCTAAGGGAAAGACTTTGAAGCGATTGAGACTTCTGCCTGGAAAAGAAATCAAGTGTTTTACTTGTAAAGAGTTGGTGGGTAACTGTAATTCTAAGAGTGACCAGTTACCAAAGTTCTTGCGGATCTTGAATGTGTGATGCACTATTCTTAAAAGTATGGTTAACATCTTTTCTTCCTTAGCCACTATTTTACCAGTCTAAAAGAAATTAGATGTAAAGGTATTTTACTCTCCTGTGATTAGGTTGTGCCTCTTTACAAAAGTAATGTGTTGGTTTCACCAGATTATTTCTGTAGGGTAATTGTATGAGCGTCCTCCAACTGTTGGTATCACCAGGTTAGTCCTGCTAGGATAACTGTACGAGTGTCCCCCAACTGGGTCTTGCTTCCCCTGACTTGCTGCTAGCCTGTCCTTGCTGCTAGCCAGTCTACATTAGGTTGTTGCCTACCTAGAATAACTATTCAGTAAAGTGTGACATTGGGTTTTACTCTCCCCTTCATTGTGAAGTTAAAGTATGTGGGTTTTACTTACCTTGTGTTAGCTGTGTGCCATCCAAAACAAGTTACCAGAGTTATTGCTTACCTCAATCTGGGGTTCCCTGATTTCCAAAGCATCTGTAATTGTATATTACATCCTTAGGTGTTACTCACCTGGTATAACTGTGTTATGACAAAAGTAGTTATAGGTTTTTACTGCCCCTAGAATAAGTGTTTCAGTATTCACCAAAAGTATATTGCCCAGTTGACTGTTTGTGATCTGTTCCAAGAGTCACTGTACAACTGGAAGGGCCTACTGTCCTTGTATTACCAAAAGTAATCTAAAAGTAACCATTGGTCTTTTACTCCCAAAGAATAGGCGTGACCTATACTAAATGTGTATAACAAGGTTTTGACTTCCCTAGAACTACTGTTAGGTGTTCCAAATAAGGTGTATACTTGGGTCTGTGTACTTTCAAGTATAGTATTGTGTTTTATATTGTGATTTCATATAATGTGTTATTACTTACTTAACCCCTAGATTTATCTGGGCCTACCTGTATTTAAATAAATCCTTTATTTTTACAATACATAGTGTTTCAGTGTTTCTTTGGATCATTTGTATTACAATTTTCACTTGTACTGTATCTACTGCCCTCTCTCCCTCCTAAGATAAGCCTGGCTGCTCTGTCTACGCTACCCCAAACTCAGGTGATACAGCCTTATACTAAGAGTGGAGTCTTGTACTGCCTCAGTAGAATGGTTCTGCTAGGCCCTTAATTGGACTTCAGAAAACTGTCTTAACAACCACTTTGCTCTGACCAATTTGACATTTACTTGTCTTTATGGTTAGACGGGCCTGCCCAAGAGCCTGCAATACATTTCCTAAGTGGTCAACATGTTCTTTCCAAGTAGGGCTGAACACTGCAATGTCATCCAGGTATGCCATGCAGAAGTCCTCCATCCCATTCAGAACTTGATTCACCATCCTTTGGAATGTAGTAGGTGCATTTTTATTATCCAAAAGGCATGACCTTAAACTGGTAGAGGCCTGCTGGGCTTCAAAATGCAGTTTTCTCCTTGGCATGGTCTGTCAGAGCCATTTACCAATAGCCTGAGGTTATATAAAATGTACTGAGGTACCTGGCTGAACCAAGCTTGTCCACCAGCTCATCTGTCCTGGGTAAAGGATGGACATCAGTCTTTGTGACTGCATTTAGGACTCTATAGTCAACACAGAATCTAAACTCTTTGGACCCTGCCTTTGGTACTAGCACGACAGGACTGGACCACGGACTTGTAGTTGGCTCTATTACCCCGAGATCAAGCATCTTGTTGACCTTCCTTTATGTGGGTTCTTACATGGTCTGATATTCTGTAACCTCTTATTTTAACAGGTAAACAGTAACCAGTGAGAATATCATGCTGGCCCCCAAGGGGTCAAGCCTGGTGATAGTGAAAACAGGGTGGCAAACTGATTTAACAGAGCTTTGCACTTCTCCTGTTGTTCCAATGTCAGATTAGAAGAGAGATTAACTCCTATCTTCTCATCTAAAGGTTGTCCCCTGAGGTCGTCAGGTAGAGGTTCATTCTCCTCCTTTTGAGCAGAGGCTAGAAGCAAAGCTCCCAGTTCTGGTCTAGAGACATATGCTTATAGACGGTTTGTGTGAAAGACCCTGCGGACCTCCTTAGGATGGCCGAAGTCCACATAATTGGCCTCCAAGTTTTGCCACAATCCATTTGCCCTGTAAGGCCTTCTGCCTTGTAAGTACCATAACGTTACTAGCTGGTCTTGTGTAATCTCAACCATGTTGGCCTTCTGGTCATGCCGATGCTTCCCCAGAGCCTGACCTGCTTTCAAGTTATCAGAAGCTTCTCTCATCCTGTGTCATTCTCCTTTAGAGACCTAGCATATAGTGACTCTCACTGGCTTGGGCGAAGGAGCACTCTCACACCCCTCCTTAATTAGGGTCAAGGGGCCTCTAACTGGATGACCATAGAGGAGCTCCAAGGGTCTAAATCCAACTCCCTCCTGAGGGACTTCTCTATAGGCAAAGAGAGGGCATGATTGGAAAATGTGAGGTCCCATATTGTACCCTTAAATGTTTACATAACTAAAGATGATCTATGGAAGCGAATTCTAAACTGTAATGAGTTGCCGGACTATTCATCTTTTAGAGTTTTTAAGGACACATTATGTATCTTTTTAGCAGGGCAACAAGTGTACTGTTTATATGTGAACTGATTTAGACTCAAATGTTTAACTCTGATGTTAATGTATTGAATTGTTTGTGAAATTTGATTATTTTATTCTGTTAAAGTACAATTTGTACTGTGTAGCACAAATAAATAATAGAGAAGGCATGGCAGTAGAAGGTCCTCTAAAGCACCTATCATGCTCTTTATAGTACGGTTAAACCTTTCTACTAATCCATTAGTCTGGGGAAGGTGGGACATGAAGTTTGATCCCCTGTCAGAGATGACTTTCTTAGGAAAACCTAACCTGGTAAAAAATTACCAAGTAGGGCCTTAGCAACTGCATGAGCAGTAACAGTCCTCATAGGTGTAGCTTCAGGATACATAGTATCATGGTCTATTACAACCAATCTAAATAGGATGCCTGAAGATGTTGGAGTGTCTCAGGGACCAACGATGTAGATTCCTACCCTCTCAAAAGGAACTCCCACCACTGGGAGAGGCACCAAAAGGTGCCACATTCTTGGCTCTAGTTTTGCCCGATGTCTGACAGCTCCTACAGAATCTATCTACATAAGATGTCAACCGGCCTCTCTTTACATACGAGCGCCACCTTCCATTCGCAAGATGCATGCTCGATGCAAGAATACTACTTGTGAGCTGATACCGCTACAGCTCTAAGCCCCCCTGCCCCCACCCGCCCAGGTAAGCCGCAATCGGATGAAACCACACTGTACGGCCAGCCCCCTTCACTCGCACTTTGGCAGGTTTGTTTCTGGGTGTGAGCCTCCTGGTATTATTTAGATCCCAACTCACTTTTGAGACCGCCATAATCACGCAAGCCCCAGCAGTCACAGCCTTTCTCTCTACTTCGCCAGGCAAGATGCGCTCTGCTGATATTACACTAGAAGGCCAGCCCCTTTTCTTTCACCCACAGCTTTGGCAAGTCCGTCTCTGGGTATCTGAGCCTTCAGCCAACTTGTAGATCTCAACACTTTTTTGAGACTGCCTCTTTTACGCGAGTCCTCGCGCAGTCACAGCCATTCTCTCGGGCACTTAGCTATCCTCTGGCCACAGTGGTGCATTTTGGCATCTCTCCTCCAGTCACCACTTATTCGCTACCCATCGGCACATTAGCGCTCACGATGCCCTTTGGCACTGTAATAACGCCGACCACAACACAGTGAAGATAGTTTACATTACTCCCTCTCTCTTAGGTACCAGCGGCTGTCAAAATGCTGCCTCAGCCACCCGCTTCTGGTCCAATAGCGCAGTGATTTATCCACTACGTTGTCAATATACCAGCACCAAACTTACCTGGTTCCACAAACCCTCCCTCTAAGGTATGTTCCATACCCTACAGATCGCCACCTAGTTCCTTTCATCCCAGATCAATCACTAGGTAACCATGTACATTCTTTTCTAGATCCAGCAGGATCACCTATCAAATGTACCAGTATCATTCCATTTCATGAGACGACACCCCCAAGGTAGGTCCTGGACCTGCAGCATTCTTTCTCTTCCACTCTGAGTCTATCGCCTGGTCACTCTCCCTGACACACACCATGTCATCCTTTCGCTACAGGTACATCACAATACCCTTTTTTCATCAACTCTGTCCTGATGACAGTTCGGTCTCATCAGACAACTTGCTTTCATCTAGCTACATCTGTCGGCTACTCTTGTTCCGAACCAGAAACACCCATTGTTAATTGTGTCAACAACAATTGCGTACAACTACTGCTAAGTAGTACATGAAAATACACAAATAATTTTGCTACTAACCCTCACAAGAATTTTTCAGCTAATTGTGTAACTACCTTTTTTCCTCTTGGTTTTTGTTTTTAAGGCCTCATGTAGAGTTGTAGGCCTACATTTTTTAGATGTTTGTCTAATCTTAATTAGACTTATCTCTATGGATTCATAAGTCTCCCTTTGTGACCTGATCTATGGCTAGTGTTTGCTAAACCTAGTCTATGCTGCATCCCATACCTAGCCCCGTTCTGTCTCTGAATAGGGGTAGTTTTTGATTCTCTTGCTCTCCTTTGTCTATTCTTCAGCCTCGGGGTACCCTTTCCTTACCTATCGCTTCTTTCGTCCTATCTGTCATGCTGCAGAGCTATGGACCACTTTTGTAAATCTGGTCCATATGCCCGCTGTTAGCCGGCTACTTTTTTAGCATCTAAGGTAACGACAAAGCCGACCACACTGTAACCTGGTCCTCACAATTCTATATACCTTGTCTTCTGTACTGTAAATGTAACACATGCTCTTATTAAGCACCCAGATATCTCGAGGTTAGGCTGGGCTATACAAATAATAAACCAAAACTGACTGCATCAGCACGTAAGTACAGGTTTCAGCGCTTGTAAAACCTGTAAAGTGTCTACACTGTCCACTTGCGACCTTTAGAAATCTTACTGCTTCACCATTTCACCAACTACACTACTACAGGCAGTGCTCAGTAGCATTGCGGTGTGCCACGCTACAGAATTGGGAACTCAATCTTTTATGACTCATATAACAAACCTATAGATTGCTCTCAGTGATGAGTAAATCAAATTTCGAGGGGATTGGGTTCTCCGACGTATTCCATATCTATGACATGTAATCACCACAGCTGTGCTGCTTCGGAAACTTTTTTCTGCGTCGATGACGTCGATGAGCCGTGTCGAGGACCTCCTCCGACGTCCGTCATCCGATGTGATAAGTAGGACGCACGACGCCCGTAGCCTCAGTTCTGTTTTTTCCTGCAACGTGTTGCTTCGTGAATCTCGGTTACGCCTCGACTCTTTGGAGATCTGTTCTTCTCGGTTCTTCGAACCCGTTTGTTTTTGTGAGAAAATCCTCCGTAAGAAGATGTCTTCTACTTCGACCCCGCGTCCGGGCTTCAAGAACTGCGGGGAGTGTGGGTCCAAGATGTCGGTGACGGACTCGCACGACACATGCCTCTGGTGCCTCAGGGAGGCCCACGACACGGATGACTGTATCGACTGCCAGTCTCTCACGTCCAAAGCCTTACGGGAACGTAAGAACTTGTCGGTAGGTCGGGTGTCTAAGCCCCAGAAGTCGAAGTCTGCGGGGTTTTCGACGGATGATTCGAGAGGTGACTCTCCGCGTCGTGGTCGGAAGTCTCGTGGGTCTCCTTCTAGGAGTCGGTCTCGCCACTCCTCGGCCTCTTCCAGGCATTCTCGGAAGTGCTGACAGCCGTCGTCTTCCAGGTCCTTTTCTGAGGACTCTGCCCGGCACGTCGCTTACCCCACCAGCCGTGCGACGCCGGAGGAATGGGCTTCCTTCGGGAAGAAAATGCTGACGATTCTCGAGTCGCAAGGTACTAAGCCATCCGCGCCCCCGAGTGGGGTCGGCCGTGAGAGGTCGAGAGACGCCGCTTGCAAGAGTGGTCGGCACGAGTCACAGGAGAGGTCCCGTTCGGACAAGGGGACTCGTTCTCGACGTACCCGTTCCAGGTCCCTGTCCTCGACGCGTTCGAGGGCGTCGACAGGCTTTCTCGAGGCTCCGGCTCCGAGGAAGCCGTCGAAGCCGTCGACGCGCAGGTCGAAGGACACGCTCTGAGCTCCGGCTTCGAGGACTGTGTCGACGCCGGCGGCGCTGCATCTGACGTCGACACCGATTTACTCGACGCCGGCGCCGATTCTCTCGACTCCCTCAACGCCTTTCGAGGCCAGGGTGTCGGAGGTACCCCGTGGCAGGGGGGAACCCCCTAGAAAGGCTCTGGTTAAGAGCAAGCACTCTCGGGTGCCTTCTTTTCACCAACTGGAATATATTTCGGAGGTGGATGAGGATTCTGATGGCCTGGTTCCTAGTCAGGTTCCAGATGAGATGGTCTCGGGCCATAGCCAATTTGATTATTTGAGGCAGCCACTGCATGATGCCAGTGGACTGGACACCTCTCCGGAGGTGGAGTTTTGTAGGCCTGAGCCTGGCTCTCATGCCGATTCCTTGTACCGGCGCCTTATGGCTAGGGTTTCCGAGTACTTGGGATGGTCTGCTCCCCCAGGGGAGTTTGTGCAGGATGATCTCACGGACATCCTTGATGTTGGTCCCCCAACTGACCCGGTACTGCTGTTTCATATGGCTCTACAGAGAAGGGCGGCGGCGGCGGCTTGGACTGCTCCGGAGAGTCTCCTGGCAGTGGGCAGGTCCTTGTCGCAAAAATACCGTCCAGCCAATAGCGACCCCTGCTACTTGACCAGGCACCCCACTCCGGAGAGTTTGGTGGTGCAGACGGCCACGGCCCCGGCAAAGCAGGCGTCGTACCCTACCATCCCTTCTGATGGGGACGACAAACGTTTTGATGGCTGGGCGAAGAAAGTGTTTTCTTCTGGTGGTATGGCGCTTCAGGCGGCCAACTCCATTTGCGCCTTGTCTCGTTTCACACACACTCTGTGGAACTGTGTTGCGTTAGCGGCTGTACATATTCCCGAAGGGGACGAATGGGATGGTTTCCTTGCTATGGTCCAGGATGGTAAGGATGCCATGTGTGAGTCTGTTCAGTCGGGTTTGGACATGGCTGAATGCGTCAGCAGGTCCATGGCGGCGAGCACCATGATACGCAGGTTTGCGTGGTTGCGGAAGTCGGGGTTTGCTCCTGATGTGCAGTCCCGACTCCTCAACATGCCCTTTGACGGTGAACACCTTTTTGGCAGCAAGGCTGACGAGAGCCTTGAGAGGTTACAGACCTCCAAAGCTGCAGCGATGTCGTTGGGCGCTGCAGTTCGCCAACCTCCGTCTTTTCGTCCTAGGGGACAGCAATGGAGGGGTGGTTCCTTTCGCTATTACTCGTCCTTCAGTAAAGCGAGAGGAGCTGGCAGTCAAAGAGGTCAATGCAGGGGTACCAGAGGTGGACGACAGGGTAACCGTGGTGCCAAGGCCGCTCGGGCAGTTGCCTCTTTGCCCTCGGGTAATGCCGCAGCCGCTACCACTCAGTCATGAGGCCATGTCCCATGGTTCGCCGGTTGGGGGTTGTAGAGTGGCGTGCCATTACTTCAGATGTGTGGGTTTTGGAGATCATAACCCACGGCTACTGTCTTCCCTTTCGGCAGAAGCCTCGCAACAATCCACCGGGGAACCTCTTTGCAGAGTCTGGATCCGCTCCTTGCGCAGGAAATTTAAGCCCTGCTGGAGAAAGGTGCCATAGAACTGGTGCCTGTAGCAGAGAGGAACAAGGGATGGTATTCCCCTTATTTTTTGATTTCGAAGAAAGACGGGGAATTGAGACCCATCATGGACTTGCACGGTTTGAACAAACTCCTCAGGAAGGACAAGTTCAAGATGGTTACTCTCTCTCAAGTCCTCCAGGCCCTTCAGCTTCAGGACTGGTTGGTGTCTCTCGACCTCAAGGATGCTTACTTCCATGTGCCGATCCATCCCAAGCACAAGAAGTGCCTGAGGTTCGCTGTTGGCGACTTGCACTTTGTTTCGGGTCCTGCCGTTCGGATTGACCTCCGCCCCGAGGGTTTTCACCAAGCTCATGGTGGTGGTGGCAGCGCATCTCAGGCAAGGGGGATTCACGTCTACCCCTACCTGGACGATTGGTTGATCAGGGGAGCTCTCCCGAGCAAGTCCTGGATCATCTGTCCGTCACCTGCCACTCCCTTCACAGACTGGGCTTCTCCCTCAATTTAAAGAAGTCCCATTTGACGCCAACACAGCGGCTCCAGTACATCAGAGCAGTGCTCAACACTTCCCTGGGGCAGCGTTTTCCTCCCCAGGTGAGGGCTCTTCACATTCAGCAGATGGTGCACAAGTTTCAGCATGCCCAGACGCTCCCACGAGTGGGAGTTGGCTCAGGAGATTCTCCTGGAGATCTTCGCCCTTTGGGGGACCCCTCAAGTGGATCTCTTCGCCTCCAGTGTCATCCGGAAGTGCGAGAGGTTCTGCTCGCGGGAATTTCCTCCAAAAGGAGCCTTAGGAGACGCGTTTGTGGTGGAGTGGTCATTCCCGCTGCTGTACGCGTTTCCTCCAGTCCCAGTCATCCTGCAAGTGCTGCGGAGGTTACGGAAGTTCGGTTCCCGGATGATCCTTATTGCTCCGGCGTGGGCTCGGAGGACGTGGTACCCGGACCTTCTCGACTTGTCCATCTTCCCTCCACGTCGTCTTCCCTACCGAGACGATCTGCTCTCACGGGAGGGGGGTCAGGTTCTCCATCCAGAGGTCAGATCCCTCAACCTTCACGCTTGGCTTCTGAAAGGTTGAGGTATAAGGATTGGGACCTCCCTGAAGACGTGATGGAGGTGTTGCTCTCGGCCCGACAGCCAGCAACAAAGTCTCTGTACTGTTGCCGTAAGTTCTGCGACTGGTGCAGAGTTCAGAATGTGGATCCTTTTGCATGTGACATCCCCATGGTTCTGTCCTTTTTACTTTCTTTGGCCCACAGGGGCTTGCAAGTGGGTACCATTAAAGGTTACCTGGCAGCGCTGTCCATCTTTAAGCGCTCCTCTGAAGAGTGTTCCTACTTTAAAATCCCTTTAATTTCACAGATTCTGAAAGGGCTCACTAATGTGTTCCCTCAGTCACCTTTCCTGGTGCCCGGTTGGGATTTAAACCTTGTTCTTAAGTTTCTTATGGGTGCTTCGTTTGAGCCTTTGCATTCTTGCCCTTTTGAGGCTGTTAACTCTGAAAACTGTGTTTTTAGTTGCGGTTACTTCCGCTCGCAGAGTGAGTGAGTTGCAGGCACTTTCAGTTAAGCCACCCTTGACTGTATTTCACAAGGACAAGGGTTGTCCTTAGTGTTCGTCCTTCTTTTCTTCCGAAGGTGGTTTCGGAATTTCATTTGGCCCAGAAGGTTGTTCTTCTGGCATTCTATCCTCCTCCGCATCCTGGTAAGGAAGAGGAGAGGCTCCATAGGCTTTATCCTAGGAGAGCTTTAAGCTTTTATGTTTCACGCATGTCCAGTGTCAGAGTGGACGATCAACTCTTTATTGGTTACGCTGGAAAGCGTTTGGGACAGGCTGTGACGAAACAGACTTAGTCTCGCTGGATTATTTTGGCCATCTCGGAGTGTTACCGCTTCGCGGGTAAAGACCCACCGGCTGGCTTGCGGGCCCCTTCTACCAGGGGTATGGCGGCATCTACTGCCCTGCAGAGGGGTGTTGCTATTCGCAACATCTGTGATGCAGCCACCTGGGCTTCAGTACATACATTTTTACGGCACTATTCCCTCGATTCCATCCGAGGACAGGATCTGGCCTTTGGCAAGGCGGTCCTATGCTCTGCTATTTGAATGGCAATTCTAAATTTTGATTCTAAATTCTTATCCTCCTCCTTGCTCTGGTACTGCTTTGGGAGTCTGTCATAGATATGGAATACGTCGGAGGACCCAATCCCCTCGAAGAACAAGTTACTTTCTTACCTGGTAACGTTCTTTCGATGGGATGGTCCTACGACGTATTCCATATCGCTCCCTCCCTGCCTTCCCCGCTGCAGAATTTCTTTTGCGATTGCAGTTTACGTTCCGCAAGGCTTTGTGTCTGACTGGCAGTTGACTAATGTCACACGTTCTGGTGGAAATAACTACAACTGAGGCTACGGGCGTCGTGCGTCCTACTTATCACATCGGATGACGTCAGACGTCAAAGGAGGTCCTCGACACGGCGCATCGACGTCATCGACGCAGGACACAGACGCCAAAAAAAGTTTCCGAAGCAGCACAGCTGTGGTGATTACATGTCATAGATATGGAATACGTCGTCGGACCATCCCATCGAAAGAACGTTACCAGGTAAGAAAATAACTTGTTCTACTCACTAAGGAGTCGAGTCACATCAATTACACCTGACTCGGTGAGGGAATACCAGGTAATTGACCCTGACCCAACTTTAGTAATTTTTGAGGAGGTGGCAGTGGTGGAATCTGCACCTTTGGTGGCAGAGATGTCTTGTAACCAGGAGATGGACCCGACCAGAAATGTGGGATATCCCGCATTACTGTTTATTGCCAATGAAAAAAGGAGAAACGTGAACACCTAGAAAACATAACCCCGATTGCTGCCCAATAAATCACTGACTTCTTCCCCAAATATGGAGCTAGTGCAGAGGTTGTGCACATTCCAACTATTTTAAAGACAACCATAGAGGAAGGTTCAAATGACAAGCATCTTGGCCGCAACTGAGAATCTATTGTCACACAGGGTGTTGGGTGATTTGAATGAGGACTTAACCCATCCAGTCCATTTGTTTGACGCCTCAATATCTGCCAATCAAGGTGATCTACAAACAGGAACCCAACCCTGCTCACAGAGCTATCTAGTGACGGCATTACATCTATGTCCACTTGGATGGAGCACAGCAGATCTGGAATGCACCATACTCAAGATATGGATGAAAAAAATAAAGTTAACCTCACCCTCTCTCGGCTCTAAAATCAGTTTTGAGCGCTTTTGTTGACCTTTATGAAAACATCAAGAATGAAGTGCAGGCCCATACTTTGATGTTGAGTGAATTGGGTATAAAGATTGAGGACAGACACATTTGGTGCTTGAACAGTGGAGATGAGGTTGTGACTGTACTCAAACAGCCTAGGGTTGCTTTGGAAACGGTGACCTTGATCTCTCCAGCTGCAGCGTAAAGTACAAGTGCAGCGATCCCGGCCATTCAATCTCATTGTGGGGAATTGCAACAAAATAAATGTCCCAGGGAAGGTAGCAGAAAGTGAGTGGTATAAGCGCAACCTCTGACACTACACCTATTCCAATGACTAAACCAGTTATGGCATCTGAGAGTGGAGGGGTGCGGTAAACGGGCAAGAAAGTCCAAGAAAAAAGGGAAAGCTCGTCAGAGTTCCCGTGAATTCTTGCAACTTGTGCATATTATAGAAGAAGAGGAGGCTGTTAGGCAAGATTGTATGTAGTGACCCTATGGGAGACTATACCAGCCTTGTCCTCTTGACAATAGGTAACCCATTCTTTAGGATAGGCCTGTACTACACAAGTTGGTAGAGTGACTGTTGGGCAAAGTTTGTTTGCAGTGCCCTCTGGGAACACTACTAACAACTCTTGACTGCAAGTATAGGAAACCCAACCTTTGGTATAAACTTGTACTACACAGTTTTTGTAGCGTGTTGAGCAGCCAGGCTTATCTGAAGAGGGGACAATGTGAGCTGTAGAAGTGCAACAGAGATTCACAGTGACGGGTATTCAAGAAACACTTATACTCAAGGCTTCTTATTAAAATATTTATTAATTTAACAGTTTAAAAATAAGCTTTCTTTAGAAAGGGCAATATGCAACAATTAAAAATACCTTCAGTTTCAGTTACGTAAGTAGATACCCTTTTGGGATCTCACACACACTCACACACTCACTCTTTTGAGGGACAGATAAACACGTCAGAGGGTAAGAAGAGTCTTCAGTGAGCCAGGACAGCCATTATCAATTGAGCAAAGTCTAGGGCAGCTGAGGCACCTCTTGAAGATAGCACAAGTCTTGCACAATGTTAAAAAAACGTTTGTGGTAAAAAGAATCACTGTTGGGCCACAAGCTGGGAGGATTCTTAAGGATAAAATTAAACTTGATGCACACCAGTTATCAGCCCGTTCTGTAGGTATTGTTGGTTGGAAACTGAATCTTTGAGGCATATGTTCGATTGTTGGACCACTGCTGGGGTGTGTGAAAGGGGCAGATCTTCCATTGGGTGAGCTGAGTAACTCACCTGGGTTTCTGGACAAGTGGAGTCTTGCAGCGATGCCCAAGAGATCCTGGAGAAATCCTGCCCAGCTCTGAAGACCGTGGAAGACTCGTGGACTGTCCTCAGAAGCCTGGTGACCAACTTTTGCTGCAGTCCCGGTGGAGCCCTGTCTGGCTGATGATCTTCAGTATGCCTTTGGTGGTACTTTGTTCGACTGTCAGGTCCTGTCTTGAATCTTCTGGCAGGAGTGATGCTGGCCCACCAGACCCCCAAAGTATGCCTGCTCAATAATCTCTTAGTAGATAAAACTACCAAGCTGGCAAACCCCAGGGGAAAGGGGAATATGGAGAAAATAACTGCAGATCTTCACTGGCTCCCAAATAGTTAGACACTGCTAGATATTTTACTTCTCTTGAACTGGATGGATGGAAGTTTCATCAGTATGAAGTGTCTGTGAAAATCTAAACACATAAATACATAAATTAATATAACTCTTTTCTATATATTTACTACTTCTATTGCTATTATTATAACCTATAATCTTATACCTGCTGCCTATGCTCGATTGCTGATAGGCATCAGTATTCGAGATATTCTTCTTTATTTCTTCTAAGTAATATGTAATTCAAGTTTTCAAGAATAAAATAATTTTGGTTATTTCTTTTAGCTTAATATGTAGCAGAAAATCTGAATAGAATTTGCTTGTAGATATAAATTCATTAAACCTTCTGAAGAATGTTTTGCTTATAATTGAAGTCACTTGTAGTCTCCACTTTATTTTTATTTTCAGATGAACAAAAAATATGGAATAAATATTTGGTCTAGTATGTTCCATAAGTCACAAAAATATTAAAGCTCAACTGATATATGGCTTCAACTTTCTTACTTGTGATTCTCATTTGAAGGAAAAAATGTTTATAATATATCCTTGTTTAATTCTGAAGAATTCCGAAGCTCTAAGTATGAGTTTGATGACTTGACGATGACTTGACGCTCTGGAAACAAAATATCAGCTGACCAGATGAACCTGACGCTACGCGCAACCAGAACGAAAGTGGAAAAAATAAAGACGCAAAGCGAAAATAACCGCGCTTACGGAAATAGATATACTAGTTTTTTTTAAACTCAGCTCAAAGAAAAGCGCACACAAAAAATGCCGACACTCCGACACAGCGCCACCAGAAACGCTAGTACGCAGTACGCCTAACGAGGAAATGAATAACTCAAGAATTTGAACGCACACAACTCACGCAAGCAGGTCCTTTCCTCAAAATATAACGTATTAATAAAACGAAAGAAACGGAGAGCCTGCAATCGAAACTAATTCTAAAATATTAAAGTAAAATCTAAAGCTGATCTTATTCACAAATAACTATATTAAATAACTAGATACCAAACCAGCATCTTTCAATAATATTTCACACAAACATCCGCGAGTGAAAAATAAAACGTATATTAGTTTCTTCTATCTCAATAACACGTGCAGGTTAACACAGATAAAGTTCTTTTTAAATTTGCAGAAAAAAATAGTTTCTTAGTTCTTTAAAAAATAACTTCTTCTTGAGTTAAAATCAAAAGTATTTGCATTTCACATTAAAACTTAACTTGCTTCATCTGTATGTAGTCCTTGAAGAAATAATGATGACTTCTTAAATGAATTTACTGTAGTAACTCTTCTCTCTAGATTTTCTTCACATGACAAATTACTAAATATTCTTATACTAAAATATCATAGACCTATGAAAACTGCAACCTTCCTCAATGGAAACTGGAATGAAAGACAGTTTAGAATCTTAGTGAAAGTTCCAAACTACCTCACAGCACTTCTCCTCCAATCACTGTTGTTGAACTGAACCTCCATCTTGGCTTGGGGAAATAGGCGCTTCCTGAATAGTTGATCATCATTAAGGAAACTTATATAGATTGTAACATGTTTAATTCAGAACCAACACTCAAACATCACTCAAACATTACTCCTACATATATATGTGATGATAATCTCCTAAATATAAGTTTTCTAGAGTAATGTTTCTTTGAAAATCTGGAAATGTTCCATGGGATCCTGACATCGACCCCTGGAGTGGTGGGACTAACCATTCCTGAGGTTTGCTTGGTGCCCAGCCATTTTAATTCTTCAGAAGCATTACTGGAACCATCCTGCGGACTAACCAACTCCAGTTTGGGCTACCCGTGGTAGAGGTGCTGTGGTTCTGTGTGGTGCTGTGGTTCTGTGGTTAGGCTCAGAACTTTAGGGACATCTCCACCACCGCCCCGCCCCCGCCCGGCTTGTGCTACAAGAGCGAAAACTCAAAGGTGGGTAACCAGGTGATGGAGAGCTCAGAGGATTTGTTTAAAGGGCAAAACAATTTGCACTTGACTGTGGACTAATGCAACCCTACGAGATGTTGGGTCTCCCCTGCGTAATTCTGCCATATCCAGCTACAACGTGACCCGAAATAGGAGGCAGAGTGTGACCGTGACAGCTTTGTCCCTTTGTGTCTCTGTGCACAAGTGACAATTGCTGAAACCGGCCTCCCTGCATCTGGTCCACACTGGCAGGAGTGCTGCATCCTTGTGAGTTTGTCATTGACTGAAACAGGTAGCACCAGCTTCTGTCTCCAACCCAGACAGCTCTTACACCTGCAACTCCTGGGCTTTGGCGACCAGAACCAATGACGGGAAAACCAACCTCTGACTACAATATGAAGACCTGCCAAGTCTGAAGAGAAACCGTAGGAGCGGGTTGAGTTACAGCAGTACTTGCCTTCACTCCTATCTCACCTATAAAAGTTATGAACACTTAAGTTTTACCTTTGTTTGGCTTTGGCAAAACATGTTGCTGAAAGCCCTCTGACAGCTGGGAACGGTTTTGTCTGCTAGGATACATCCTTACCTGCACTTTTGGAACCTTTCTCCCACCCACAAGACCTGCCTCCTAACTTTTTCCCAGCTCCCAAAACTTCTTGGAACTTGGTCAACATTTAGGGCACAAGGCCCCAGTCAAGTAAGGGTTGGACAAGGATTGGACTTCTAAAGTTAGGGTTGTATTCTTGTGGATTGCTATTGCAAATGTAATCATTAGCTTTTCTTTCAGTATTGTGGGGTTGGGGTATTGTGGTTTTATTTCACTGGCTACATGTATTTTATTATGAGTGTTGTGTGATGTCACTTGCTTATTGTCATTTTTATGATCTGTTTGCCCATAAATGTAGTTTTTCTAGAACTACTTATCTAAGTGTAATCCTTGATTACTTACCTTGTGGGCATTTTACCAGGCTCACCCCTTCCTGAGACAGCCTTGACTGCTCTCCATGTTACCTTGATTGGTTTTGCTACAGTTCCCAGAGTTGTCCCTGTTCACTAACTAGGTTTGCCTCATGAACATCTGTCCACCAGGTCGCAGTGTTGAAATTTTGTTTAAGGGCATGCTCTAAATTTAAATTGGAAGCAGTTTTTCTAAGCAAAATGGTTCTGTCTCTTCACCGGGATGCCCATAGAGTATTGAGGAGAGGGGATTATAGACTAGAAGTACTTCAGTGAGTAACCTTCTATTTCTGCATTTTTGTCTGGAACTTCGGTGGTCGCAAGCCAGTCCTAGAAGTCACTTTCCTTCCAGGTTTCATCTTCCCAGCATCAAGGGATCCGGTGCTGGAAGACAGTTTTTGTTCGCGACTGGAGCGATGCCTGCTGTCGCCCGTGTGCGATGACTGTCGCTGGAACCAGCCAGCCCTCATCTGGTAGTGTCCTGAAGAGCCCTGCATCGGTGCCTGCTGCATTTCCTCTTCGGAAAGGGTTGCACTCCGCTCCTGGATCCGACTGTAATGTTCCTTGCACCCTCAGCTCCTGCGCATCTTCTACTGGATCCAGCAGTGGGAAATCATACCTCCATTAACTCCCAGTAGACCTCCTAGTCACTTTGGAACATCGGAATAATGGTTGTGATTAATCGCTATACTTGCAGCTGCCCCCATCTCCTCCATTCTAAAATGTTGTGAAGAACTTTGATTTATTTAATTCCTTTGCTTTTTAACCATTTAATTAAAAAGCTGTTCTAAAAGATAGAAAAAGTACCTTAACTGTAAAAGCCTTGTAGTCTTCTGGAATTTTCTTTACCACCCTAAAATCATTTTCTAATTGTGTCCCCCCCTCCTAAAGGAACTGACTTTTTGGACTCCAGGACACTCAAGTTGGTGATTGGATTTATAAAGTTTAAAGCCTTCTATTCTGTAAACAGGTTTTCCTATTGCATAACTACTTGGCTTCGTTTTAGGTGAATTGTGTTCATTTCTGTAACCAAAGGTGAATGTATATATGTTTTACATTTAGTGTTGTGTGATAACTGTTATATTCATTTTTTTTTTGTTGGTTTTTGGCCTTTTGTAAATATAGTGTTTTTGTACTTGCCTGTCTAAGAATCATTGTGTATTTCACTGTGCGGACTCATTGTTGACCCTTGATCTCCCACACCTTTCCTGAGACTAAGCCTTGACCACTCTCCACGCTTGTCTTGATTTGGATTTGGCTAACCAGGGTTCACTATAACCAGGGTAGCCTCCTGAAATCTGTCCACCAGGCCAGATTTGAGGAATCTATTTGATCAGTTATTTACCCAATCAAAATGAGTATTCATTTTTTCAACCTGGAAAGGATGAAAGGCTGATAAAACGACCTGAACTATCAGCCTTCAGGAATTATCATTGCTTTGAGCAGGTGAGTTGAGCTAAAAATGTTTTTTAAAAAAGCTCCACTTACACCAGAATCAGCCAGGATACCACAACGTAGGCAAATATGCTGGGGTCTCCTTTGAAATCGATGGAGGGAATGTTGCAAAAAGAAAAGGTCATTTACACTTGCCCTTAAATTTGCCAGGTGGCTGCATGGGCCTCTTTACATATATTTACAACTATTTTTCACTGGCTAGTGAGGATGTGAGTGAGTAGTTGTCAGTGTTGCACAATGTCCTGTTCTGAATGGGGCAATACGAGGAAGACTGGTCATAAAAACCTACCTGGATCCGCTGACATCACTTACTGCTCTAAAGATCCCCAAGCAGCTGTTATGTCACCTGCTTCTGATTTGCTCTGTACCACGTAGTGGCAATCTGAAAATGTTCAGGCCAGCCTGCATTCGTTATTTTAAAGATCTGTCGGAAGAATAATCTTATCTTTTCCTCCTCTATAAGACTGAGCATTTCTCATATAACAGAGGTTCTACTTCCGGACAGCAAAGGCCTATATTCCCAGATGGCTAGTTTCTTGCAAGCTGGAGAGCACTTCCAATGCAGCATGCCCCAAGCTCCTCCCATCAAGATAATCATGGCATCCTCTGCTGCGTTAATTATGCCCTCCTGATATAATTGATCAGCTAAATTAGGTACTAATTACGCTATTTGCGAATACCAATGCTAACCACCGTCTATAGTCTTTGGATCGGTATGATAAAGATTATATTGGTCTGAAGAGTTGTTCGGTAAGATTACCTCCATCAACTTTTTGCTTCGACTGGGTAACTATTTTACCTTGTCCCTAGGTGAAGGGGAATCTGTATGCCCCTCTCACCTAGTATTTTACTCTTCTTATGGTTGACCTTTGTATTTCTCTTAGTGTATGGTTGAAGTTATAGTTGCCTACAACTTTTGGGCTCCCCTGTTAATTTCTCTTTAAGGTACTTGGGTGAGCTACTGTTCCCGTAGTAAAGGTAGAGTTTCATTGTCTTTACATTTTGTATAGTGAGCCAGCACCCACACCTTTTGTTAAGTGCTGGGGGGATACAATGTATCCCTTTCTTACTTTCCTTGTAACATTTTGTTACAATTGCGAGTTTACATGAATGGCTGGTGGCAGTGGTTTTACCTTCATGACATTTAGTTTGTATTACTTGCAGACTGTTAATTCAGCCTCGAATGCACAAAAGGGCCACCATTTTTCTAAAATGGTGGGTTCCTTCTGTGCTTTTTTCTCCATTAGTTGTGTGCTTGCTGTTTCTGAGGTCTTACCCTGCCATTCTAGGCAGGGACGACCTCAGTGGAATTTGTCTTCGGCGAGAATCCTTTGGTTTCCCCGTCCAGGCTCCAGAGTGTCTGGAAAGGCAGGAAGCGAGGGAGGAGTCAAACTCCACATCCCTATGTCTTTCACCTTGCCTGAAGGGAACCAACTCCATAGGGGGTGAGGGTGCTGGCTGTCCCGACTGGACAGCCAGACCGCTCCTTGCTGTAAAATGCAGGGAGTGAATGCAGAGGTTGTGCTGTAGATCCTGATAAAAACTCTGAACTTGGATGCTGCTGACAAGTCTACCACTGGACCGGAATCCGAAGAGGAAGCTTTCCGGTGTTTCTTGTGATTGGAGTCCTCTCATCCAGTTCACCCAGGCCCACTGCTGGAATCCTTCTAGGTTGCCTTCTCGCAAGTCCCTGGACGCTAACTAATTTTACAGTTAAATACTGGTTTGAAGAGACTTCCTCAGGAACTCCGACTTTCCCTGCAACTGAACCTCATCTCATCCTGTCTGCAGCTGACACATAGACCACTAGGATCCCTCTTCTGCCGCTGAGAGAACTCCTGCAATAGACGAGGGAAGGACTGTATACAAAAAGAATTCGTTCTTGAAGTATAGCAAGCGGTTTAAAAGTTACTTACTTGTGAAAGGGTTGGTTGGTAACTGTTCCTCTGAGATTGAGCAGTTAAACATCTTACCTTGAATGTGCTTTGCCATTCTTAAAGGTTTATGTAAGGTTATTTTACTCATCTGCGAATTGTGTCCCTCTATTCCCAAAAGTAATGCTGTTGGCTTCACCAAACTATTTCTTTCAGAAAATAAGTGTTTGTTTACCAACTGGGTCTTGCTTCCCCTAACTTGCTGTATAGTTGGTTTAGAAGAAGTGTCCCTTAAATCTAACTTGCCTTGAATAGCAGTGTGCAATTCATAAGTGTATTGTGGGTTTTACTAACCTGGGTCTGCCTTGTGCCATCCTAAAAAAGGTAGTTATTGCTTCCCATAGTCTGTGTTCCACTGACCTGAAAAGTAACTGTAATTGTATATTACACTAAACGTCTTACTCAACTGGTATAACTGAGGTTATCCTGAAGGTAGTGTAAGGTTTATACTGTTACATGAATTTGTGTTCCACTATTCAGAAATGTATCCTGGTAACAGGGTTAGGGTTTTAAGCGATTCCTTAACTGAGTGGCACTGCTTGACTGACTGGGTCTACTACCATTGACTTAGTGTAAAGTAATCTAAAAGTAACTTGTGGTTTTACTCCTCATGAATAGGTGTCCTATACTAAATGTGTTTTATAAGGTCTGACTTCCCGAGAAATACTGTTTGGTTTTTATAATTGTGTTTATAAAAAATGTGAGTACTTATTTACCCAAGATTCACCTTGGCCTACTAGTTTTGAAATAAAGCATTTATTTTTACAATAAAAAGTGTTCAGTGTTTATTTGGACCATATGTATGCTACAATTTCTTTGTACCAAGCTACAGCCCTCTCTCCTTCCTAAGATGAGCCTGACTGCTCTGTCTACGCTACCAAACACTCGGGTGGTACAGCCTTATACTAAGAATGGAGTTTTGGACTGTCTGTTGTATGGTTTTACTAAGCCCTTAGGTGGACTTCAGACAATCTGTTCTAACAAGAGCATATTGAAACTTCATCATTTTCTTCAGTTGTATTTTATGATTTTTAATTGAATCTATTATTTTTAGTACTGGTGTGCAAGTACAAGCTATGGACTATCGAGACTCTTGTGCAGCAACTTCTTTCTCCCAAAGGTCTTGCAATCAAAACTTCTGCCTATAATATTGCAAGAGAGCATGACAGAGGTACAGATATCCAGTGGGGTGGAGTCTGTAGCAGTACATGTGCCATGTGCCTGTTCATATTGGAGGGATTATGCAGTGTGATCTGGCTGCATAGAAAAGCTGCTCATGGATGATATTGGTTAATGCTTTCCCCACATTTTCACTTGTAAATCTCCCAAATCGACACATTTAGAGATAGTGTTTCAGTACTGTTTGTGTTTTAATGCAAATGTTTACTATTTAGGCTGGAATGCAAGCAAGAACCAGTTAAAACAGAAATGGGCCCTCCACCTTCCCCAGCTTCAACCTGCAGTGATGCTTCCTCAATTGCAAGCAGTGCATCAATGCCATATAGTAAGTACAACAAAACAAAATACCACACCGTAAATTGGCCCTATACTGTCCATTGTTTTATTCAACATCCCTTAATTCGCTAATTCTTCAGTCTCTGTTTATCTATTCCTGTTTCTTATTTTGGATAGCCATGTTGTGCAATACGATTTTGTCAGTGATTGGACGCACCTAATCAAAACCTTCCTTCCTTCAAGGGGGTTGGGGGAGTAATATTTTAAGCAGTCATAAATGATACAATTGTGTTTTCAGGAAGAAATTTCCTCAGGCCTGTGTTCAAGACCCCTAGCTAACCACCCCGCTTTAAGCAACACTGCCATACTTTTGGAGAGTCCCGAGCACACGTGGGCTAGTTGTGGCCAAGTGTTAGACTTGTTCATTAGAGCTCTGTGCTCAGGTTGTCCTAAGGACCCCAAACATAACAGGTTTTTCCTCCACTCCACCTGACACTCCTAATGGTAAACGTGTCAGAGCAGATGGGACAATACTCTTGGGTGGGAGCACTGTATTCAAAGGAACAGTGTTAACATGTTATACTGTCATTAATTGAAGTCTACTCAATATATTTGGAAAACATATTTTTATCTAACTGTGCAGGAAAAATGGTAAAACCCAAATTACGAGAGTAATTGTTAAATGTGCACATCCATTGTTGGGTCTCCATTTGCTTTCTTTGGTAGTCCGCTAGACATTAGGCTGACATTTTGGTGTTGACTCACTTTTGCTCTCATGAATGCCTTTTCCTCCGAGGACTCCTGGCAACCTGCAAATACATTTTGGTATTATGCCCTGAGTAGCCAATATAGTTACCAGGGAAGAAATGTTCCCCATGTTGCATAGGTGAGCTCCCACTCAGAAACCATTTGGGTCGTAGGCCGCTGTTATCTGTGTAAATGTTCATGCCAGTGTAGCCACTGAAACCCTGAGCAATTTGACTGGCAAGTCATGTGACCTGGCCATTTTTGTTTTAGGCATTCTTTGAGGTTTTCACTGTGGGAAGGGACATTATGGCGGTACTGCCAGTTTAGATGAATTTTCAGGCCAACATATTATGGTGAATAGGGAGACACTAGCCAAGACCAAATAAGGCAAGGTAGCAGAGCACCAAGTCCTAGTCTCATGAGGCCTGTGAGAGTGGTCTAGAGCTACAATGAGTCCACACAGAACAGCAATGATTCAAGTTAGACCGGTAAGTACACAAATATAGAATGGTTTATAAGGTCTTTAAAATGCACACTAATCAAGTAAAACCTCTAGTAAAATACAGTCACACACTTACTATAAAACAGATTTGAGGCTTGTGGATCTGCTTGGAATTGCATGCTTTGCTTAGGCCGACATCTAGTGGAGTATTACAGATGACGTTTTCAAAGTTAAAGGGATGTCGACTGGGCGTGTTTGTAATCTTATCCCTAGTGTGACGCTGGCTGTACCCATGATCCCTCATGGGTCGAGGTCGCTCAGATTATTTCTTTTCCATCATTGTAGTTAGACGTGTTCTCGCATAGTCCTATAGCTACTGTTAACAATATTTCGACGTTTACTGCACAACTAAACATCTCGACAGAAGAACTCCACTGCTGAACCAGACAATCGTTACGGCAAATGGCTTCGTCCTAGGTCTGGCTTTGGCCTAGCCGTAAGGAGAGTGGGGCACTGATTCCTTTCTTACAAAGAATGTATACCTCCATTTCTTACACTTATCGCTTCTGTCTTGCTTCCCTTGATATTCACATACACCATGGAGCGAACTCTGTTTAAATTCTGTTTTAAGTATAGCAAGAAATATCCGTGGAAGAACCACGGCCTCCCTCGATCAACAAGAGACCTGTTGCGCATCCTGTAAACATTTTAAGCCTAAAACCATAAAGGTGCGTCAAACGAAGCGTTGGGCGGCACGTGCTATGATGGCAGAGTAGAAACCGCTGCAGGTCTGAGTCTGATCCTGAAGGCCAGGGCAGCGAAGGCTCTGGTTCGGATCCTGAAGACAGTCGCAGTGTGCTTCTATGCGGAGAGCCTCTGACGATAAGGACGCACATGCACGCATGCCCAAACACATAACCCCAGGCTGCTCTTCGAAAGGAATGCTCGAAAGAAGGCCTCACGCTGGCAGAAGGCACTTTGCGGCCTACTGACCAAGCGCTGGAAAAGTCTGCTGCAGTTCAGCAACCCAGTCTACTGCAAGGCAATAAAGAACAATTGGTGGCTAGTGGCGTGCCTAAAACTCACTGGAAGAATGATTTGATGGAATTTAAACATCCGTCGAAAAAGCAAAAAGGTCACATCTCGACAGAAAAACACTGCAAAATGTTACTTGCCAATAAACCTCACACTCTTGCTGCCTCTGAAGAGGTACACCGGTATGAAGAGGCCCATTCCCCAAAATCTCTTCACAAGAAGAAAAGGCCAAGGGAATACCCAGAGGCAATTGTGTTTCCCTTTAGCAGAAGCATCTAAGACAGACTTGGACAAAAGAATGCTTAGAGGAAACAATGGACAAAGTTTCTAATTTGTTGATTTTAATGAACACGTTTCCCATTCGCCAGAAACTGAGCTTCAAATGTCTGAACCCTTAGAGACCGGTCAGCCACGGCGCCCTTTGTTAGTACAGTTTTTCTGAAGTACAACTAAGGGTTTAGTAAAACCATTCAACTGAGGCAGTACACTCCACTCTTAGTATAGGGCTTCTCTAGTCAAGGCGAATTCAGAGCTTCTGCACTGAAGCAGGGCTTCACCAGGCAAACCAACAGTCCAGGAGGTGCAGCAGGCGTCTATTCCAAGTTCCTCTACTAATTCCTTCGTCCATTGGTCGACTCTGCCTTCCAAGCAAAAGACCTTGTCTTTATGCAGGTTTCGCCCATTCATCCGCAGCCTAGCTGTCACAGCAGGGTGGCTGTCCTCCTAGGACAGCCATCCAATCAGCTTCGGGTGAATTCTTGTAACCAAGGAGACTAAGTACATGGAGTTTCGAGCACCTCCCTCACTTCCTACCCTGCTAGACACGCTCGAGCCAGAGGCGGGCTTCACTAGTGAATTACGGCCAAAGACAAAATGAACAAAGGGACCAAACCTTGTTTGACGCACAGAGTAAATCTCAAGAAGGACCTTTCCAACAAGAAATGGCAAAAAAGAAGACTGGGGGCCATTTTGACAAAATAGGCACCCATGGGTGCTTTGCTGCAATTACAGCCCGCTGTAGAAACACTCAATGGTAGTAAACAGTAAACCACTGCCACCAGCCATTAATTGTAGAAAGGTTAACATAAAAATGTTACATGAGAAACTAGACAAAGGGGATACGAAGTAACCCTCCAGGACCCTATTGTAAGATACAAAAAAGCAAAGAACACGGCATGATAACCTGTTAAGTGGTTATTAACTACTTTGAGAGTTCACAGCCATCTGATTTTTGCTCACTTTACTTTTCACAGATGGGAAATATCCATTTGCATATCAGTCTTTGTCCCGCCCACATGGGCAGTCCAGCACCGAAATGCTATGGCAATTCCTCTTTGAACAAGAGTACCAACAGCAATCTCATACACGTGTTTCAGCCTTGTTGGGCCTCATCAGTGAGGTGACGCTGTGCCTCTCTGAGCACAGTGAGCAGGGAGTCCATGTCTGGTTGCCCCCAGGTAACTTAAGGTGACCAACCCCAAGTCCCTTCCAAAAATACAAAAAAGGTAGCAGGTTCCCCTCTCTCGAAAGAACACAGCATGATAACCTGTTCAGTGGTTATTAACCACTTTGAGTGTTCACAGCCATCTGCTTTTTACTCACTGTACCTTTCACAGATGGGGAAATATCCATTTGCAGATCATTCTTTGTCCCGCCCACATGGGCAGTCCAGCACCGAAATTAGCAAAAGCGTGTGCTGCAAACTCTCCTCTCTGAACAGGTTATCATGCCATGTTTCTGGAGAGGAGTGCCTGCTACCTTTTTTGCCCTATTGTAAGATAGTGTGTGGTGGGTCTAGAAAGTTACAAAATGAAAGCAGTCAATTTCACTTCAGTGGTCTTGGAAACAGTAGTTTAACCAAGAGAAGGTATTTAAACCTTTGGCAAATCTGAAAGACTTCCCTGTGCCACTGCACTGAAGGTGCTGTGTGTCACAATGTAAAAAGATTATTCCTGTGTGCATAGGCAAGATTGTATGCAATACCCTCTGGGTGCACTACAACAACCCTGGCCACCTGGCAATAGAAAGCCAAACTTTGGTATATCTCTGTACTACACAGGTTGGCAGCATGTTGAGCAGCCAGGCTTATCACAAGAGGGGTCAATGTGGGCTGTAGGGGAGATGCACAGAGATTCAGTGACGAGTCTTCAAATAAACACTTGCACACAAGGTTTCTTGAATAAACAAAGGTATTTATCAGTGAGGTAGAATAAGACTTCTTCAGAAGGGAGCAATATAAAAGCAACACTCTACACTATAAAACTACACACACTGTTTCTAAATCAGTAAAAAGCCTTTTGGGATGGTTCAGTCGCAACCCACACCCTCGGGTGACTTCAATAGCTAGGGTGCTGGGGACATTAATATCTTACCGTTTGCATTTAGAATACTCTTGGAACTTGGTCAAAGGGAAAGGTTATTAGAACAAACAAGAGACCACAAATATTAAGCAGGCAAATACTTTTGGATCCCCCCCTAAGAGTCATTCAGTATAACAGGTTAAGCCAAAGTCGATGGGCAAAAGTCTTATGAGCTGAAGCACCTCTGGTAGGTAAGTAGAACAGTCTTTGCACAATGTTTTAGAAGTCTTTGAAGAAAAGAAAAATCAATGCAGGGCCACGAGCGGTTTAGTCTTGTGAGTAGTAGAAGATGCAAGCAACTCTACAGTAAGAGTTACGTTCTTTCAGACAGTAACTTTGTATTGAAGAAAAAGTGCAGCAGATGACTCCTGTGCAGCTCTGCAGATCTCACTGTTCCTGGTCCTCAGTCGTGGGGACAAGAGGGAGGACTTCTGGGCACTCTGGGACGATTACCGCTCGCAACCGTGTAACAGCCCCTCCCGACTACCGCAAATAGCGCCACTGCGGTTTCTGGCTGTCGAGATAGACTTTCCTTGCTTCTGGGGTCCCGCACTCTGTTGAGGGGGTGGGGGGGAGCAGGCCCGGTAATTCCTGCTTCCTGGGAGGCTGGAGGATCTTCCTGGAGCTCTTGGCCAACTTAAAAGCAATGCACACAATCCGGTGTTCCTCTCCCTGGCCTTTTGATTTCCAGCAGCAACTCTTTGGAAATGCAACCAGCTCTGACAGAATGTCCAGGTGGCTTACTTTGGAGTTGATTGGTCCCATCAACTCGAAGGGAGAAGTCGCCCTTGTAGGGGCTTCTCTGTTGATACAAATTTTCAGCACAGCAGCAGGGCTTCACCGGGCAAGGCAACGGTCCAGGAGTTGCTGCAGGCATCCACTTCAAATTCTTCTTCGGTTCCTTCGTCCAGTGGTCGGCTCTGCCTTCCAAGCCAAAAGCCTCGCCTTTTTATTCAGTACTCTCCTATACATTCCAGCCCAGCTGTCAGTCACCCAGCAGGGTGGCTGTCCTTGCCGGACAGTCAGCCGGCCAATCACTACAGAGTGCATTTGGGTCTTCTAGTAGACTAAGCACATGGTGTTTCGGGCACCTCCCCCCACCAGACATCCTGGAGCCAGAGGCGGGCTTCACTTGTGAATCCCGCCAAAGGCAAAGCGAAGAAAGGGACCAAACCTTGTTTGTTGCGTACAGTAAATCTCAAGAAGGACCTTTCCACAAAGAAATGGCGAAAAAAGACTGGTGCCGTTTTGGCAAAAATGGCAACCTTGGTTGCTTTATTGCAGCTGCGATCGCAGCCCGCGGTAAATGCTGACCACAGTAGTTAAAAGTAAACCATTGCCACCAGCCATTCATTGAGGAACGGGTAACATAAATGTTACATGACAAGCTAGACAAAGGGAATACTAAGTAACCCCTCCAGCACCCTATTGTAAGATGGTGTGTGCTGGGTCTAGAAAGTTACAAATGTTAGTACAGACAATTTCACTTTACTGCTCTGGTAAACAGTAGTTCATCCCAGAGAAGGTATTTAAACCTTTTGGAAATCTGGAACACTTCCCTGTGTAACTGCACTGAAGGTGCTGTGTGACGCAATGTAAAAGAGGATGCTTAGGGAGTTTGTCAGACTCCATAACAAAAAGAAACAGAGTTCAGTAATCACATTAAAATACATGAGTGGGGGGAAAAAGGGTCTCACACTCTCCAGATTTAAAAAAATCAAGTCCTCAAAATCCAGCAAAGTTGCTGGGGGTCTCTTAGGTGGATGGAATTAGCACATTTCTGAGAATTCTCCCTAACAGTAGCGTAGACAGAGCAGCCAGGCTTATCTTAGGAGGCAGAGAGAGCTGTAGATTCAGTACAAATGTAATTGTAATACAAATGGCCCAAAGAAACACTACGTATTGTAAACAAATAAATGGTTTATTTTAATACATGGAGGCCAGATAAATCTTGGGGGAAATGGGTACTATCACATCATAAATAACCACAATTAGAAAAATACAACACTATGCTTGGAGGTGCACAGACCAAAGCATAGAACCTTATTTGAGACACTGAACGTTAATTATAGCGAAGTCAAAACCAATAGTTAATTTTAGATTACTTTAAGTAATACTAGGGTAGTAGACCATATCAGTTGTACCTTGACACTAATATCAACTGGACAATATACGTTCTCCTCTAAACCAATCTTCGCTCTGGGTCATACTCCCCCCAGCTAATGACTGCCCTCTCCCTAAGCCCCTGCTCTGGCAGTCATCTTCAGATATTTACTGCACGTTCACGTGTTTGGAATACTCATGTTTTGCTCCATGAGCTTGTCTAAGTTTTTGTGCTTTTCGATAACAAGTTCTATTTTTGGTCAGTAGAGCCTTTGTGCTCTGTCGCTCCTTTGACCGGCAAGTGGGGGGTCTGTTTGTCAGCGTCTTTCAACACCCCTCAAGGGCTAGAATCGTCGAAGTTTCATCAAAGATTCCAGAAGGCCATTGGGCCTAGACCACACGCCGGGCCATGTCATTCGAGAAGGAGTGAGACACCCTCTTCAAAAACTGCTCCAGCTGCGGATTGAGAAACTGGTTTGTAGAGGACAAATACCTCCAGTGCCTCGCTCCATCAGGACCACAGGGAATCGGATTGTGAAATCTGCCTTGGATTTTCCAAGCCAAACCATCAAGGATAGTCACAGTAGGTTGGCGGTGTGGCTCAACACCAAGGCCTCTACCATGTGCGGCAAGCAGGGGCATGCCTCACCCAGGACTGACCGACCGGTCCTAGGAGCGGGCTTCAAAGACCTTTGAGGGCACTCCATCCGTGGGGGCCCATGAAAAGGCCAAGCACTGCAAGTCCATTTCCATAAGGATTTCCGTGTAAGCGGGTCCCACCATCGTCTGGGTGCACTCATCTTCACTGTCTGCCTCGATCTCCAGTCATCGTTCCATCTCCTCCTCGAAGAGGAAATCGGCTAACCCAAGGAAGCTGCGGGAGAAGCCGGAGAAGACCAAGGCGCAGGGAAAGGTGTCCGACCTGCCCCTGAAGGCCCAGGCGAATTCCTTCTAGACGATCAAGCTGTTGGCAGCTACCGTCTGAAAGGCAAAGGGGGCTGACCTGGTCCTAGCGGTGCCCAGACTATCCCTCCCCCTGAGGCGGCAGGCCTTGGCCAAGCTGGCAGAGAAGACGCCAGAGAAGAGGATGCCAACCCTAAGCCCGGGACCGACCCCTCTGTATGCAAAAAAAAGTACGGTGGGCGGGGGCGCGGGGGTGGGTGGGTGGGTTTGGGGGCGTCTGGCAAAGAGGCCTCAATCGTTCTCCAGGGTTCGGATGTTTCTTCCTCGGATGAGGAGGTCCGGTTCTGTAGGCCATGGGGAATGACGAAAACAACGCTGAGGGGGACGACGGCAGAAATGCCGACTACTAGGGCGCTGGGCCCAACAAGCCTACTATTCCTCCCCCCCACCCCCAACACACCTCCAGGGGACGTATTGCTGGACAACCTTTTGACCCTCTACACCCTGGTGTCGGAAATCCTGAAGAGGATGCCGAAGACACCCCCTGCCCCGGCGACACCGGGCCAGTCCCCGGTGAAAAAGAGGCGACTGCACCCTACACCGCTGCATCAACCTCCACACATGCCCTCCCCCCTCGCCTCCCTAGGGATACAGGGACAGAGAGGACGACTATGAACACTGACGACAACAGCTGAATTTCTCTGCCACCGAGGGCTTGTCCTTCGGTCGAAGTGGGGTTGTTCCATGCCATGGTATCCAGAGCGTCTGAGCTCTTCCAGCTGACGCCAGAAGAGAACAAGACGAAAGGTTTCCTTTACCAACGGCATGAGGCCAAAATGAAGACTGTTCTGGCAGACGTTTAGGACGAAGGCCTGGCATTGATGAAAAATCCAGCCTCTGCCCCAGCGAAGAGGGATAGGCTGGAGATAAAGCAATGGGTGCCGGAGCTGCTCCAAAGTGCCTACGTTCGAAGCCTTTTCCGGACCCTGTGGTTGTGGCGGCAGCAAGAAAAAGGTCCTCTAACCCCTAGTCTTCAGCCTGTGTTCCTCCAGACAGCGAAGGGAAGAAGTTGGATGCCATGGGTAGGAAAGTGATCTACTCGGCGGCGGCGACAGTCAAGGCAGCTAACACTTGCAATCCTGGCCAGATACGACCGGAGCTGTGGTAAAGATGGTCCTGCTGCTGGAGTTTCTGCCCAACAAGCGGGTCGAGGCGCTGGAGATCCTCCAGGAGGGCGAGGTGATATCTGACCATGCCATCACTGTGGCCCTGGACTCACGGACATAGGGTTCTGACCGATGGGTAACCGTGTCTGCCTCCTTCGTCGTATCTAGTTGAAAGCCACCAACTTCCCCCAGCAGGTCCAGACGAGGGTGCTCGACATGCCCTTCGACTGGGACATCCTCTTTGGGAAGGCCTTCAATGAATCGTTGCAGGCCATTAAGACCGAGACGGCCCGTGGCCTGGGCACGCTTCAGCAACATTGTCCTTCCTTTCATGCCTCAGGAGGGAAATCCGGCAGATCTTCGAAGGGCTTTGGCGGTGTATCCTCTTCGTACCACCAACTCTCAAGATCCATGACCCAGGAAGCCTACAGGGGCTTTTCCGCGGCTTTCAGTGGAGGTGGCCAATGTCGTCGTCGCTCCCAAGGCAGTAATCAGGCTCTGAAGCAAGATTGAACTGGCCACGATGTAAGGCCCTAACCCATGCACCCCGGTGGGAGGATGGCACTGACCGATTGGTGCTGGATGCTGCTCTTGGATAAACTGTTTCAAAGAGTACTAAAGTGAAATTAACTTTACTTTTTTCTTTTGTAGACCCAGCACACACGATCATAGAGTGCTGGAGGGGTTACTTAGTTTCCCCTTTGTCTACTTTTCATGTAACATGTGTGGTACCCTTTCTACAATTAATGGCTGGTGGCAGTAGTTTTAGTTTCCTATCCATTGTGTGTTTTTACTGCAGGCTGACTCCTCAGCTGCAGTATTACACCCATGGGTGCCCATTTTGTCAAAATGGCCCTGGTCTTCTTTTTTTGCCATTTCTTATTGGAAAGGTCCTTCTTGAGATTTACTCTGCGCGCCAAACCAGGTTTGGTCCCTTAGTTGATTTTGTCTTTGGCGGGATTCACTGTGAATCTGTGTAAGAACCCTACAGCTGCAATGTGACCCCTCTTAAGCCTGGCTGTTCAGTCACTCTTCCAACATGTGTAGTACATGCTTATACCAAAGGTTGGAATAACTATTGCCAAGAGGTCACGGCTGGTGCAGTCACCCACAGGGTACTGCATACAATCTTGTCTAACATGGGCACTTTTCCCAACCACCCCAACAGAAGCGTCCCTGGACCATCTGGTGTACTGACAACCTCTGTTTTGGGCTACTGTGCCAGAAGTGTCACTGTTCTGTTTATGCCCGGAACTTATGTAGTCGCCAGCCTTCCTGCCAAGTTTGTGGCGCAGTATCCAGGGATCCTGTTCTGGAGGGCTTCCTTTGTTTGCAACTGGAGGGACGACAACAGTCTCACCTCTGTGCGATGACTGTCTCTGAGAACTCTTCAAACAAGCAGGGATGGGAGCAGCACTTGGGAACTTGGGAGCGCTGCAAGCATCTGCGATCGTGAAACCCTTTTCACTGGCGTTACTAGCACTCCATTAGATGCTTGCTCCTTTGTGAGCAAGCAACTCCAAGTCCATTTCTGTATGAAATCAGAGGCACTCCAACTCCACCGACGTAGCCAGTGAATAGCCTTGACGAAGGATAATGCATCTGAAATGCATTGGGATTTTTAACACATTGGCACAGGCTGCCGTAAAGTGGCTAAACTTGGTTTATATAAATACAGGGTTGTTCTCTGCCTCATGCATTGTTTTGTGTTTTTCTTATGAATTGAAAGCATTACCTGAAAATCTCAGCCACACCTTAACCAAACGTTATTCTAGCAATTACGCTATGCCAAGGGTGTGCAGCCCTCACCGCTGTCTTTTCTATCCAAGGTCCACAGTTTTGCCACTAGTCTTAATGCCCTGCGCAGAGGCATTTTTTTTAGGGTTTAGGGCACCCCAAGGTTCTATACTAGACAACCAAAACTAAAACTAACTGTCCAAACTAAACTCATCCAGCTGTGCCCACTCTCCGTGACTTGTCGCTGAAACCTGCCATCACCCGTCTGGTAGTGTCCAGAAGAGCCCTGCATCGGTGCCTACTGCATTTCTTTTCTGGAAGGACCCAACCAGAAAAGTCCTTGCACCTGCAGCTCCTGGGCTTCTTCCATTTGATCCAGCGGTGGGAAAACCTACCTCCAGCGGAATAGGACGAAAAGTGCATATAAAATTTACCGACCCCACCAAAAGACCTAAAACGCACTCCACGAAAAGTTCTAACTACCAAAACTTTTCGTGGTATGTGTTCAGGTGTTTTGGTGGGATCGGTATGAAATAATTTTAAAAGTCTGTGGGGGCTTGCTGGGGACAACTCGGAGCTCTCCCAAAAGAACATAAAAAAAAAACGGCTGCAGGGGTGTCCCCCACAACATCCAGCTCACTAATACTACACAGTATAGTGTGCGGGAGAAATGTACAAACATTTTGTTTGCATTTCCCATGCGAACATTTCTGTCGCAGGAAATGCAGCTGCGGTAATATCCTTATGAGAACCCGAGCACCTTTTTCTGGACTTCTGGACCTTTTTTCTTTCAACCCTGAATGAGTGGAGCCTTTTTCCACACATTCATTCTTGTGGGCTCTGTCTTTTGTAACTCTATTCTTTGTATTCTACCTGTACTATGGAGTCGGTCTGCTGCATAGCTCTTAAAGGCATCTGTGTTTTTATTACTGCAGCACGCAGCTCCTTATGGGCAGTGTTGCTGGGGATCCTTAGGGTCCCCCTTTAAGATTCTTTCTATATCCTCGAGTAACTACAGTGCTTAAGGATAGAGAGATTTAGTATCTCTTCCAAAACTCTATAGCATGAGAGATTGGCACACGCTACCTTCAGTGGAGTGTCAAAGGGATACCTGGTATCCCCCCTTCTCTCTGCTCCAGTGGCTTTTAAGTCACATAGATCTCCTTGTGATGGCTGGTGACAATGGGCATGTTTTACCAACTATTGTGTAGTTTTTATACTGCATGCTATGCCCATAGCCTCGGTAGTACACAATAGGGGCACCCAAGTACCAACTTGGGGTCTCCCATCTTTTTTTGCCATTACTAGCGTGGTTGTTCTTAGTTGGCCCTTCTACTATTTTGGGAAGGGGAGGTCAGTGTGGGTTTTGCCTGTGGCAGGAGCCCTTCGGTGTCCCCGCCTAGGCTCCAGAGTGTCTGGGCAAGCAGGAAGTGGGGGAGGAGTCTTCCACCCCCCTGTCCCTTGTCTGCCAGAGAGCCTGAATGGGACCAGCTCCCACAGGGGGGGTCTGGCTGTCCTGAGTAGACAGCCAAACGCCCCTTTCTGTAAAATGCTATGAGATTGCAGAGTAGTGTGTGCTGGAACTGTATCAAAGGTGACGCTTCTGGAGGGAAAAGTAAGTCGACCACTGGAAGCTGAAGTAACCTAAGAAGACGACCACCAGAGATGCCTGCAGACCCTTTGCAACACCGTGATGCGACCACTGCTGTCATGACCCTGTTTTCTTTGCTTGTCTTTGGCTGGTGGGAGCAACCAGTCCCAAGACTAACTTTGAATTGAGCCATCTTCTGAGGTCCTAGGAGTTTCCAAAGATGCAGATCCCCAATGCCAGGATACCTGCTGCCCATTTAGAGTGCATCGTCGTAGAAAGGCCAAATCCATCCAAATTCTTGCTGAGCCTGAACTCCAGAGATCGGATCCAATTCACCCAGACCCCCTCATCAGAGAGTGGGACTGCAGAAATCTAAGATTGACCAAGCGATCAGTGTCCTTAGTTGTTGCTGCAGAAAAGGTGCCAAAATCGCAGCGTTGTGCCCCGGGTCCTCCCTCAAGACTGCTTTTGAGAGTTCCTGTCCATTGTCCTGCATTCAGTCATCAGACCAAAGAATCTGGAGGACGGGTCCAGATCCACAACATCGCAGAGCATCCAGCTCAAACATTTTCTTCTAACCTAAGGTACTGTGGGGGAAAAGGTATTGCTTAACTGATTCCAAGAAGTCACTCCAGAGCGTTCGGGTGGACCGAGAGTCACCCCCTCTTACCTCTCAATCAAGCCGCTGGTTGTGTCCCTTAGAGTGCTTTACAAGGTCTCTCTTCTTGTTTGTTAACTTGCTGATTCTATAACTCTAGAGACTGGAAGAAATCCACAGGAACTCGTATTTTGCTGCTTGTGAAAACTTTGAGCCCTCTCCGAACTGCCTTTAGCTAGGGTTGGGTTTTGGGACTTAAAAGACTTACTGGGCGAAGAAAATCTCTCTAGAACCTTGAATCAGGCCAATGTTACACTAACCATACTCTTAAATTCTGTCCCCTTTCCTCCATACTGCATGGGCGTCCCTCACTGGGGACGAGAGACGGAACCTTTTTCACCGGAAAAACATTCTTCCCCTTTAAATTTAGAGGCGTGTGGTTGCATGGCCCTGGGAGCCTGCGCTCCCCTGACTCCGACTGGCGCCACTACTCGGTCCCCTTTTCCACATCGACTGGAACGGGCCGATTTTACCAGCGCTCCTGGGTTTGGCTTCGGCCATGTAATACCATGTGCTTTTTCCTGGATACTTCTATCTTTTTGTCTTCTTTTGTCAATCAGGTACTTGGTCCTCTGGCACCACTCTCCTCCCGGCGCATGTCGACTTCAGCAGGTGTCCAGCCTGCGAGGGGCTCTTCCCTACGTCTGACCCCACGCTCTTTACCTCCGCTGCCTTGGTCCCGATCACGGCTGGGAAGGTTGTACCGCGTGCAACACACTTACTTCACGCGCTTTGAAGAACAGGCTAGCTCGGTGGAAGGAGCTCTTCGAAAGGTCGCCTCCAGAGGACTTGAAGGACTTCATCAGACAGAAATCAAGGCCCAGGGTAGGGCCGCTGTTTTCCATCACACCCTGTAAACCCGGAACCTTTCTATTTCACGCACCAGCACACGTACCAATGCTATTCCAGCTACCAGCCTCACGTCAGAGGGGGTCATCAGATCCTTCCGGGCATAGTGCTGAAGGACCGCAAGGTTTTTTTACCGGGTTACACAGAGGGGCAACACCCTAGTACTGGCCTAATGTCCGAGGCCTGCCCACAGCACTTCCGGCGACACTGCCGATGGCAACACTCTTTCCAAGCCCTGGCCTGAGGTGCCGGTTAGGCCTCATGCTCCACCACCAAGAGTTTTTGAGGCGGCCGCTCCTAGAGAGCCAAGCACCACGACTTTGGCATGCAGCTCGACAAAATGGCTGCTGCGCCAGATAAAATGGCCGCTCGTCCAATGCCACTCCTAGCAACGGAGCAGGCTGTAGAATGAGTTTCAAGGTGGGACTGGTGTGAACCAGGTACGTGGCCTACAGTTTATCCATCAGTAGCGCAGGGCAGGCTTCCCCTGCAACCCAGACAGAATGCGCCCCAGCAGCCGCCAGCCGCTCCGTCAAGATCACCTGCCACCTCTTCATCCTCCGAAGACAGGTTCTTCGACAGGTTCCTAGTGCTGATGCAAACTCCTCATATGGGGGATATCCTTTGTGATGCACATGTTCCCTCCGGTCACTCCACCGGCACCCATGGTCATTCCTCGTATGGCTCTGGCGCCATAACCCTAGTGCGGCCCCTGCTGCTCCTGCCGTCTCCTTCTCCCACAGTACAGTTGTTTCCGCACCAGCTTCCACAGCAGCCAACTGCTCCGGTTCCTACACCGCAGCCCACGGCACCCAGTACGCCTCCACCCGCTTGGACCAGCTGGACCCCAACCCAGACGTCATGGTTAAAGTTAGTAGCCCTAAACCAGGCAGTCTTAATATGCATTTTTAAAGCACTCACACAGCCCAGGGCCATTAAGGCGCTGTTACAGGAATATGTCTCTTTGATGCATATTTATAACGCTCTTAATACCTGGTGGTATTTAAGCGCAGACCCGGGGATTGAACCTGTGATGCTTTGTTTTGTCTCGTTTCCAAGGCGAGCACGTTGCTGCTGTGCTATCCTCCCAGGACAGTCCATGTCCATTGCGATGCATATGGCCAGGCCAGAGGTATCGATGTGGGCCATCGTGGATTCCATGATGTCCTGCGCCTTGAGTTTGGCCTCTGCCAGCCCTGCGTGAAGCGTGTTTGGCTCTGCACCGAAAGTTCTGGAAGGAAGTCAGCTATTTCCCGCCAAAGCCTTTGGTTAACTGCTGCCAGCATGGCATCCGCGTTGGATTGTTGCAGGTGCAAAGAGGCGTTGGAGTACAGCTTCTTTCCATACGCCTCCGAGATCTTCTCCTTGCCTAGCAGCACTGAGGACTGAGGGTTCCAGTAGAGTGACGCCGCAGTGATCACTGAAAAGTGTGGTTGAGGATATTCCGACCGCAAGAGTGGATCCCCCCCCCCTTCCAGGGATAAGGTGGTCCTGTGGACACACCCTGCGTTACTACCTAAGGTTCCATCCACTTTCCATCTGAACAAGGAAATAGTCTTACCTATGTTTTTTGTTGACCCTAAGGACCAGGCTCAGAGGGTTTTGCACTGTCGCTGTCAGAGGGCTCTGAAATTTTGTCAGTCACCCAGCAGTGTGTCTGTCTTTGCCAGACTGCCAGCCGGCCAATCACCTAAGAGCATTTTTGTCTCTTAGGAAATTAAGCACAGGGAGTTGCAGGCACCTCCTCACGTCAGAGGCAGGCTTCACTCGTGAATCCTGCCAAAGACAAAGTGAACAAAGGGACCAAACCTGATTTGGCGCACAGAGTAAATCTCAAGAAGGACATTTCCACAAATAAATGGTGAAAATACACTGGGGCCATTTTGACAAAATTGGCACCCTTGGGTGCTTTACTGCAGCTGCGAATGCAGTCCATGGTAAAAGCACACAACGGTAGTTGAAAGTAAATAACTCCCACCAGCCATTAATTGAGGAAAGGGTAACATAAAAATGTTACATGAGAAGCTAGACAAAGGGGATACTAAGTAACCCCTGCAGCACCCTATTGTAAGACTGTGCTGGGTATAGAAAGTTACAATGTAAGTAAAGTCAATTTCACTTCACTGCTTTTGGAAACAGTAGTTTATCCAAGAGAAGGTATTTAAACCTTTGGGAAATCTGAAAGACGTCCCTGTGCCACTGGACTGAAGGTGCTGGGTGGTACAATTTAAAAGATGACTGCTATGGAGTTTGTCAGACTCCACAACCAAAATAATCACAGTGCTCAAGTCATAGCAATAATACATGAGAGTGGGGATAAAGGGTCTCACTCTCTCCAGGTAAAAAATGAAAGTCCTCACTGGGGTGCTGGGGGTACCTAAGGTAGAGAATTAGCTTATTTATGAGAATTCTCCCGAACAGTCATCCACCCAGCCCCGCAGAAGTTAGCCCTTGCATCATGGTTCCTGTGCAGGTCACGCTCAAGCACCTGAGCCTCTCGCAGGCTAATCTGGAAATCATTCAGGGCGCCAGGAGCGAGTTCAATAGTACATGGACCAGGTTCTGTCATTGGGCGACTCTAAAGAGATCCTCACCCCTCCCCCCGCCACCCCCTTACATGCACGCTGGATGATGTGCTCTCCTTCTCTGCACACCTTGCGCACTCAGGTGGGCAGGTGGACACATGCCGCACCTTTCTGGCAGCCATAGGAGCCTACAGAAATTCGGAGGAGGAAGTCTTCGCCTTTTCCAACGCGATAATCAGGAGGCATTTGGCGGGCCTCTCCGGGCTCCTGCCCATCAAGAAGCCACACCTAGTGTGGGACCTCAATGTGATGCTGGTAACCATTAAAAACAGCCTTGTTAGTGGGCATCACCGCTGCTCGCAGAGTCAGCGAGATCCAGGCTCTGGTAGCCTCAGAACCCTATACCACTTTTCACAGGGATAAGGTGGTCCTGCGGACACACCCTGCGTTACTACCTAAGGTTCCATCCACTTTCCATCTGAACAAGGAAATAGTCTTACCTATGTTGGACCCTAAGGACCAGGCTCGGAGGATTTTGAACTGTCGCTGTCAGATGTGCTCTGAAATTTTGTCTGGATGGGACCAGGGGCTTCCGCAAGACGGACGCACAGTTTGTCACCTTCAGGGGCTTCTGGCCTGGGTATCAGGCATTCAAGACCTTGATTGCACGGTGGATGGTTGCGGCCATCAAGGAGGCCTACGAGGGGCAGCACAAGCCGCTGCCAGCTAACATGCACGCCCGCGCTGTCTGAGCCAAGGCCACGGCCATCGCATTCCAACGGCTGGTTCCGTGGCAGGTCATAAGTAGGGCAGCCACCTGGGCCACCCCTTCGGCTTTCTGTAAGCATTACTGTTTGGACACTGGCTCTAAGTCAGACACGGTCTTCAGACAGGCGGTTCTTAGGAACCTGTTTTCTTAAGGAATTAAGGAGGGTCTCCTCTCCACCCTGGGGCTAAATTCAGTTGTAATTGCCCATGCAATATGGAGGAAAGGGGACGGGTCGTAGAGTAATTAAGTTGCTCACCGTAGTGACGAACATACTTAGTCCATAGTCCCCTTTCCTCCATATGTCCCACCATCCTCCCCCTAATAATACTCGTGTCATTAGGCAATGTTAAATATTGTTGACGCGTCAATGGGAACTGGGGAGTGGCGCTGGTGGGCAGAGTCAGGGGAGCGCATGCCCCTAGGGCCGCGCCACTATGCGCCTCTTAATTTAAGGCGAAGCTTTTTCTGGTGAAAAAGTGTCTGCCGTCCCTAGTGAGGGCCGCCCATGCAGTATGGACGAAAGGGGACTATTGTCTAAGCGTACGTTAGTCACTACGGTGAGTAACTATAAATGTGTCCTCCCTTTCAGTGATTTTGCTATGTGTTTGCAAAGTAAATCTGTTACCGCATTAACTGTTAGAATCCGCAGGTGCGCGTAATAACCAATAATACAATAACATTCTTTTTCCTTTCTAGCGTTGCTACAAATGTAATCATGAACAAACGTGAAAGTGCCCTTTTAAGTGTATTCTCAAGTATTCCTAAGTGATCTAGTGTAAACATCTTAAGTAAAGAATTTCCGGTGTGTATATATAATATAATTTTATGTAAATTATAAGTGTAAGTATCTTTGGTGTGCTTCTCTAACTAAGGTTCAGTGTACTTACCTACAGCTCACATCTTCCTCTTGATATAAGCCTGACTGCTCTGCTACTCTACCAAGGTCCTGAGTTGGTACAGACTAATACTAAGAGTTGGAGATCTACAAACCACTGGGATAGCCTACTAAAGTCTTACTGCCAGAAGAACTTTGGGAAAACTCTGCTAACATTACCAGTGCCCCATTTTCCCCCATTATAAAAGTTTGTGAAGAACTTTATTCCACTCTCTTGCTTTTTAAACTTTTATTTAAAAAACTGTTGAAAGATATTGTAAAAAAGTATTTTACTTAACTGTAAAAGTCCTGCAAAGTCTTCTAGAACCTTGTTCATTCCCAAAGGAACATTTTCTAACTGTGTTCCCTCTCCTACAGGAGTTCTGTGAACCTTTGGGCACAAGGCCCCATTCAATTTAGGGTTGAACTGATAAAGTGAGGTGTTGTATTCCTGTGGACTGGTTATCCAATTGTTTTACTAATTTGCTTCCTTTCAGCTGTTTGTGTGCTTTGGCATAACCAAAGTTGATGTCATGTGTTTTTTGTATTTAGAGATGTGTGTGATATTATCTGCTGTATTTCATTTTCCATTTGTGTTGGGCCTATAACGAATGGAATATTTTTGTACCTCCCTGACTAGGTAGAATCACTTTGAATTTCACTGTGTGGACTCATTGTGGACCCCAGACCCGTCACATCTCCTGAGACTTCGCCTTGACCACTCTCTCCTTGATTGGGTTTGGCTAAACTCCCAGAGTTCCCCTCTTATCTATAACTTAGGTGGCCTCCTGAAATCTGTCCACCAGGCCAGATATGAGAAATCCATCTTATCGGCTATAAAGACAAATGGCCACTTGCTGGGAAAGCTGGATTTTCCCCAGGACAGGGCTTTCCATATAAAGTATTTCCAGCCCTCTAGGGGTGAGAAGGCCATACAACAAGATGGCCACACAACAAGATGACCAAAGGACCATCAATCCTGCGTCACCGCCATTTGATTATATGGTACTATTTGGCATTAAGCAGTGAAATGTGAAATGTGAAAGAGTTAGGGAAGATTTTCATAGAAATGGTAAATCTTCCTGACCTGGGGTCAACCCCAGAACCCTTTCTTTTACTGGTGGATTATTTGTCCTTAATACCTCTGTGTGTGGGAACCTTTTTCCACAGAATTTTTTACTCTTTTTATGGGTGTCAGTTTTTAGACTCTCCATAGTTTTTTTTTTATTTAATTTGGTTGGTTGAGAAAATCAACCTTTCAAATTTACAAAAGATAAAAACATTTCAGCTCAATTCAGTACTAGTATATAAAATACAATTTATTTTCTCCAGCATGGGGTCTGGCATGGATTCACATGCTCATGAATATTCCCCGTCAGGCTGGGAATCCTCGGTAAAGAAAAAACCAGTATCAGTTTCGTTTCTGATCTGTCTTTCGTAGTAATAACCAATCACTGGTCTCTGCGTCATACTGACCACAGCCAATGACTGCCCTCTACCTAAGCACCGCCTCCGGCAGCCATCTTCAGATTTTTACCGCACGTTCATGTGTTGGGATCCTCGTGCTATTGCTCTCGAGCGTTAGTGCTATTTTTCGCGCTTTTTCACAAAAAAACTTCGATTCTTTCGGTCAAAAGAGCCTCAAGCTCCACCGATCCTATATCCGATCTACGGGGACCCGTGTCGGATTCATCTGTGCCCCTCAAGGGTGAAGATTTCGTCGAGCTACACTTCGGAGGACTCCAGAAGCTTCTCAGGCCCGATCTCGGAGATGGCCCAGGAGAAGGGAAGCTCGACGCCCGGAAAGCTGTTCAGGGTCTGCCCTGGATGCCAGCTGCAGAACGTCTTCAAGGAGGACGAACACTCTTTCTGCCTTTACTGCCTTCATGAGGACAGGACGCACGTGGAGAAGGACTGTGCGTTTTGCGGCAACATGTCGGAACGGACCATGAAGGACCGCCATCAACGTCTCGCCAACTGGCTGGAGGGTAAGAGCCCGTCTGGCGAGAAGAAGAAGAAATCCGAGCGGTCTTCTAAGACCTTTGAGGGCGCCCCGGCGACGGGGGCCCAACATAAGGCCAAGCACCGCGAGTCCGCTGGCACCGGGAGCGCCGAACGGTCGGGCTCTACGGGCGCCAGGCAGGGCGCACCCTCCCCGGCACCATCAACCACGAGCCAACGCTCTGGGTCGGGTAAGAGGAAGGCCGAGCACCCGGCGAAGCTCCTGGAGAGGCCCCGGTCGAGCTCTAAGGCAGAGGAGGAGCGTGGCAGTGCCCCCTCCCTCAAGGATAAGGCGGTGAGCGCACCTAAGGTGGTGAAGGCCTTGATCCATCCGACCAAGCCCTCCATCGAAACGGTCGCGGCGGCCCTGGCTCAGCCTGTGGTGGCTGCACCAGTGGTGGCGACCTCAGGGCCCAGAATCTCCCTGCCTCCTCGGAGGGAGTCTTCATTTGTGCCCATCGATAGGACCCCCGTGAAACCCTCCGTGGGGAAGAAGGGGGGGCAGGGCGTCGTCGTAGAGTCGGCCTCAACCTCAGAAGAGGAACTGATCGAGGTCTTAAGCCACGGCCTAGGCGTGGAAGAAGGCCAGCCCGTCGGAATGGACCCCGACGCAGGTGACGACGACGACATCGTCGAGGATACCGACGGGGCCCCTGCTCGCCCGTCGGATTCCCCTCTGCCAGCGCCGCAAGACAACTCGGCGGCCATTTTGTTGGCCATACAGTCCTTATGCTCCGAGATAAGGACGAGGCTACCGTTACCGACGGAGGAACCTCTCCCGTCGGGGGATCCAGAACCGGGACCTTCTGGTGTTCCCCCCCCCCCCACCAAGAAAAGAAGGATCCATCCACCACCTCCTTTTCAACCGTCGCGCCCCGTCCAGCCCTCCTCCCCGTCCACCCGAGGGGATGATACGGGGACTGACACGGCAGCGACGGGTACGGACGACGAGGCATACGACGAGGATTTTCCGTCGTCGCCTCCCACCAGGGCTTCTCCGCCCGACGAGATCGGATCTTTCCACTCCATGATCTCCAGGGCTTCCGAGCTTTTCCAACTCTGCCCTGAGGAGAAGAAAAAGGAAGGCTTCCTTTATCAGCGGCGCGAGGCCAAGAGGAAGACGGTCCTCGCAGTGCCTCTGTTGGACGACATTTGGGATGAGGGCCTTTCCCTCCTCAAGAACCCTTCCACGACGCCAGCGAGAAGAGACCGGTACGAGAAAAAGTACCGGGTCCCGGACACGGCCCCCCTATGCCTCCGGGCGCAGCCTACCCCGGACTCCGTCGTCTCCGCGGCAGCCAGGAAGAAAGCGGGGGGGGGTGCGGCCTCCACGTCGACTTCCCCGCCGGACGGCGAGGGAAAGAAATTGGATGCTATGGGACGTAGAGTCATCTCGTCGGCAGCGACGACGATTAAAGCGGCCAACGCCTTGGCTATCGTGGCCCGCTACGACAGGGAGCTCTGGTACAAGATGGCTCCCCTGCTGGATTTTCTGCCGGACGACAAGAGGGCGGAGGCCCTTGAGATCCTGCAGGAAGGTGAGGTGGCTTCTGACCACGCCATCACCGTGGCGACGGACATCGCCGACACTGGGTTCCGCCAGCTGGGCAACGGCGTTTGCCTTAGACGTCGTGGATGGCTCAAAGCTACGGACTTTCGGCAGGACGTCCAGACCAGAGTCCTGGACATGCCTTTCGACGGGAACAACCTGTTTGGGAAGACAGTGGACGATTCCCTTCAGGCCATCAAGGCGGACACTGAGACGGCCCGGGCCCTTGGAGTCCTGCAGCAACGACGGACGCCCTTTCGGAGCGGCGGAGGCAAGGGCGCCTCCAAAGGTTCCGGCGGCGGTTTCGCTTCCTACCGTCAAGCGGCCCGCTCGTCGTCGCAAGAGGCCTACAGAGGACGAGGCAAGTCTAGCGGACCCCGCCGTCGTCGCCAAGGAGGTCAAGGCGGCAAGGCCGCGTCCAAGCAGGATTGAACCGGCCGTGGGGTCGGGCCCCCACCGAAGCACCCCGGTGGGAGGCCGGCTGGCGGGCTTCGTCAGCGTGTGGGAGTCCATCTCCACCGACCGTTGGGTGCTGGACGCCCTGGCCCGGGGCCACGCGCTCGAATTTCAAAGAAGGTGCCCGCGCGTCCCCCCCGTGGCCAGGAAAGAACTTCACGTCCCTCAACTTCTCCGGGAGGTAAAGGCGATGCTCAGAAAGGGCGCCATCGAACTCGTCCCAAAGAGGCTTCGGGGCTCCGGAGTCTACTCGCGATACTTCCTCGTGAAGAAGAAGACGGGAGGATGGCGCCCCATCCTGGACCTGCGACGTCTGAACAAGTTCATCAAGGCGCAGAAGTTCCGGATGGTCACCCTCCAGCACGTCCTGGGTCAGCTGGAGGAAGGAGACTTCCTATCGTCGTTGGATTTGGAGGACGCCTACTTCCACATTCCCATCCTAAAGGGGCACCGAAAATTCCTCAGATTCGTGGTCCAAGGGCGTCATTACCAGTTCAAAGCCCTTCCCTTCGGACTACGGTCGGCACCCAGGGTTTTCACCAAGTGCCTCGCACCGGTGGCGGCGCAGCTGCGCCGCGAGGGGATTCACGTCTACCCCTACCTGGACGACTGGCTCATCCGCGCCAAGACGAGGGAGCTCGCCGTGGTCCACACGGCAAGGACCGTCCAACTCCTCACGGACCTGGGATTCTCCGTGAACTACGCCAAATCCCACCTGGTACCCGCGCAAGACGCTCTGTTTCTGGGAGCGAGGCTCGACACAGTGTCCCTTCTGGCCTCCCCGTCGGAGGAGAGGACCAGGACCATCTTGGGCAAGGTGCAACGGATGTTGGTGGCCGACGCGGCCAAAGTGAGGTCCATCAAGTCCCTCCTCGGGATGATGTCTTCCTGCATCTACCTCATTCCCATGTGCAGGCTCCGGATGCGCCCGTTGCAAGAATTCCTGGATGCGCGCTGGATCCAGACGACGGGCAGCTTCGAGGAAAGGATCAAGCTCGACGAGAGTTTCCGACGAGCGATACGGTGGTGGGGCACCCGCGCGCATCTGACGGCGGGCATGGACTTCCAGACCCCAGCCCACCAGGTGACTGTGACCACGGATGCCTCCCTAGAAGGGTGGGGAGCGCACACCGAAAATCTGCACGCAAGGGGACTCTGGCTCCCGACGGAGAAGTCCCTGCATATCAACGTCCTGGAGCTCCGTGCAGTGTTTTGGGCCCTCAGGTCCTTCCTTCCGTCCCTCAAGGGCAAGGTGGTGAGGATCTTCACCGACAACACCACCACCATGTTTTACATCAGGAAACAGGGCGGAACCAGGTCCCCAGCGCTGTCCAAGGAGGCGCAGGACCTGTGGCATTGGGCCGTCGCCCAAGGGATTCTTCTGGTGCCGTTTCATCTGGCAGGGATAAAAAACACCATCGCCGACTCACTCAGCAGGGAGCTGCGCTCGTGCCACGAGTGGGAACTACGGCAGGATCTGGTGGATCGCCTCTTCCGACGGTGGGGCACACCCCAGATCGACCTGTTCGCGACGGCGACGAACACCAAGTGCCGGAGGTTCGCCAGCAGGTTTCCCCAGACGAGGAGCATGGGCGATGCTTTCTCGTTCCCCTGGGAGGGCCTGTTCCTCTACGCGTTCCCTCCCTTGCCTCTACTAATCCGGCTCGTCAACCAGCTCAAGAGGTCACGGTGCAGGATGATCCTCGTCGCACCTGCGTGGCCGAGGCAGATATGGTTCCCGGACCTTCTGGATTTGTCAGCGTCCCCGCCGATCAAGCTGCCGGCGGACGCGGATCTACTCTCCAGGGAAGGAGGCGCCATCCTCCACCACGACCCGAAGTCGCTGAACTTGCAGGCCTGGCTCCTGCAGCGCTAGAGTTTGGAGGATACGACATACCGGCCGATTGCAGAGAGGTTCTTGCAAAGGCCAGGGCGTCCTCGACTCTTAAATGCTACGGACACAAATGGAAGAGGTTCTCTGTCTGGTGCCACGCACAGAAGATTAACCCTCTACGGATTACGGCTCCCCAAGTACTGCCGTACCTGCTGACGCTGGCCAAAGCTGGTCTGGCACACGCGTCCATCAAGATTCATCTTGCTGCGATCTCCAGATACACCAGAACCACGGGCCGGACGTCCTTGTGGTCTCATCGTCTGGTGAAAGAGTTCATGAAGGGACTGTTCAGATCGTTCCCGCCGGTGAAGGCTCCGGCCCCGGCGTGGGAGCTCAACGTGGTGCTGACCAAGCTCATGGGACCTCCGTTCGAGCCTCTGCACTCGTCCCCGTTGAAGTTTCTATCGTGGAAAACAGCTTTTCTCGTGGCCATCACCTCCGCACGACGAGTGGGAGAGATCCAGGCCCTTTCCTGCAAGGCCCCGTACTTGACTTTCCACGACACGAGGGTAGTGCTCAGGACGCACCCCTCCTTCATGCCCAAGGTACCGTCGGACTTCCATCTCAACGAACCCTAGGTGTTACCTGTGTTCTTCCCGTCGCCTTCGTCGCCGGCTGAGAGGACTTTGCACTCGCTGGATGTAGCTAGAGCGCTGAAGTTCTACGTGGACCGCACGAAGGGTTTTCGGAAGACGTCACAACTCTTTGTGAACTTTGGACCTGTCAATCAGGGGAAGGCTCTCTCGAAGGCTTCCATCTCCAGATGGCTCTCCGGCTGTATCATGTACTGTCACCGGTTGGCAAACCGACCGCTGCCTGGCCGTCCGAGAGCCCATTCCACCAGAGCGATCGCAGCTACCACGGCGTTCCTATCTGGTGTGCCCCTGCTGGACATATGCAGGGCTGCTACGTGGAGGTCGACGCACACCTTCACGAAATTCTACTGCGTCGACCGGGATTCCAGGGAGGAGTCCAGGGTCGGCCAAGCAGTGCTGCGCAACCTGTTCGCCTGAGGTGAGCCTGGTGAGGAGGTAAGATGCTTAATGTTGAGTTAATGTGATGCTTAATGTTGAGCCTTTGCCACCTCCCGTGGTTGTGCATGTGTGTACTGCTATGTATTCTTTATTCATGAGCATGTGAATCCATGCCAGACCCCATGCTGGAGAAGGAACAAGTTACTTACCTGTAACTGTTGTTCTCCAGCATGGGTCTGGCATGGATTCACATGCGAACCCTCCCGCCTACCCCTCTGCGGCTCTTCACTTGGTCATACTGCCACTTCACGTGCTTCCAAATCTGAAGATGGCTGCCGGAGGCGGTGCTTAGGTAGAGGGCAGTCATTGGCTGTGGTCAGTATGACGCAGAGACCAGTGATTGGTTATTACTACGAAAGACAGATCAGAAACGAAACTGATACTGGTTTTTTCTTTACCGAGGATTCCCAGCCTGACGACGGGGAATATTCATGAGCATGTGAATCCATGCCAGACCCATGCTGGAGAACAACAGTTACAGGTAAGTAACTTGTTCCTTACACAAAATACAAGCATCAACAGTCAAAAAGTGTGACCTAATTGTGTTTTATAAAATTAGCAAGATATTTGAGGAAAAATCGCATCCAAAAAATGGACAATTGGGATTTTTATGGCTAGACTAGGTGAGGAAAATAAGCGAGGCCAGATGTCAATTACAGGAAAGTTATTAAAATCATCAAAGAATTTACCAAAAAGAAGTGTTCGTAAGGGAATGAAGTAAGAGCAGTGGACAAAACAGTGCTCTAAGGTTTCTCTTTGGTTTAATATCCTGCAGAAGCGGCAAATATTTTCTTCTTGTGTAATCAATTTCCTTCTAGCTAGAACATCTAAAGTTGGCCATAGATTTAAACGAAAACGAAGTAGTTTATTACGGAAGGTGGATGATGGAAATTTTAGTAGATAATCCGCAGTGCTCCTATGGGGCTTGTGGTCAAATGTTCTGCGATCAAAGTCCTTATATCGCAAACAATTAGATTGATTGCTGCACCAATCATATTGCAGAATTTTGGTTTTGGCGCGATTTTGGTGAAATAACAATGTGTCAAGATCTACTGATGCGTCCGCCATAGCGTCTAAAGTAAAATTACACCAGCTCTTGGTAAAAGCGGATTGTTGAGACAATAAATGAGACGCCACTTTACCAAGGATATCTGGCTGAGTAAAGGATAGCAAGCATTTTCGTAAGAAGGCACAACATTTCCAAATAACACATGAAAACATCGATACAGACCCCAAGTCAAACCGAATTAGAGGGAGAGGGGTACTGTTCGGAAGATGTAATACTTGTTTCCAAAAACAGGCCTCTAAGTTGTTCCATAATGATACATTTTTCATAGGTAAAGATTCTGCTCCATAAGTAAGCATTGGAATAACTTTTTGCTGATAAAAAATGAGAACAGGTTTTATTGAAAATTTGCCAAACTTACCCAACAGGATTTTAGCTTGTGAAATTAAGGAACGAAGTTTACCACATAGATTTAGTTCGTGGTCAAGACTGGTGACAGATGTTGAAATTAATAGGCCCAGATATTTATATTGTGCAACATCATCTAACACTACGTTGTCTATACTCCAACTGAAAGGTTTAATCTTCAGAGTCTGGTATGCTTTAAAGATAAGTGTTTGAGTTTTAGTTGTGTTAATCACGAGTTGATTATACTTTACATAGATATCTAGACCATTTAATAATTTTTGTAAACCTATTGGAGTTTTTGAAATAAGAACAAGATCGTCAGCATAAAGTAAATATGCAATTTTATGAGTGCCCAAAGAGGGAGCATCTCTCTCGATGTTATTCAGGGTTATTCCAATATCGTAGATAAATAAATTGAATATTATTGAAGCTAGAATACAGCCATGTTTGGGGCCTCTATGAGTGTAAACTTTTGACGTGAGGGCACCCGCCATGGTCAATCTAACTTGCATTGATGTATTAGTATGAAGCAAAACAATTAAAGAAATTAAGGATGATGGACACTTATCGACTAATTTGTTGTACAAAAGCAGACAATCTATTGAGTCAAAAGCGACTCTAAAGTACGCAAAAGCTAAATACAAATTTTGTTTCCTAGCAGCATAGTCAGCCTGGAGCATGTGTAAGGATATAATGTTGGGTATAGTGCCTATGCCAGCAACGAAACCTGCTTGAGGTCGTTGAGATGGATTTTAGATGTCCATTTTCTCAACTCTCTGAGAATAATACAACAAAAAATGTTTGCTGGCGCGTCCAATAGCGCAATTGGCCTGTAGCTCGATGGATCTTTCCTATCGCCTTTTTTATAAATAGGCACAATGATCGAATGAGTCCATGTAGGTGGTAAGGTTTGAGTTTTAATAACCGTAGTGAAAATACTGAACAAAAGTTTTGACCAAAACGCGGGATGAGCTTTAAACATTTTGTTGGATCGACCATCCGGGCCACATGCTCCAGACTTACTAGCGTTATTAATGAATAATCGAATATCTTCTAAGTCAAAGTCTAAATGAAAGTTGTGTGGACGGTTAACTGTTTCTAAGGTGAATCTCCCATCAGGGATTTTATAGAGGTTGGTGAAATGGGTTATCCATTTGTGTTCAGACACTTCATTTGTTTGCGCAACAACTTGATTGCCAGTTGCGGCTCCATTAAGTAGTGACCATGTTCTGGCAACATTTTTACTGGAAATGGTGTTAAGCATCAGTTGGCCATCAACTTGATAGTTTCGCACGATAATACTTGAGCCAGTTTTTGTATTTAGTTTTAATATTAGTCAGGTATCTTATCCTTTTTTCCATGGGCAGGGACATTGCTTCACGTTTTTGTTTCCTATATGCCTTTTTCCGGAGATGTAACTCCATATTAAACACATATAATTTGGGAATGTGTTTCCATATGTTAAACCTGAAGTGTTCGGAATAGTACGAAACGCTTGCATCATGTCTGAATATACTATAGTGTTAGATTTGTCATTGGCACATGCTCTAATGGAGTTATGACTGATACAAGAATAAAAGTTACTCAAAGACTCGGCTGATCATCAGAGTCTATTGCCTGCATTATTTACAGTTAAAAATCCTTGAGGTAATTTATCTCGAGTTTGAGGAAGATGACCGTGATGTGACCATTTAGCGGTCAGTTGATTATGATCACTCAAAGCAGAAGGTACAATCTTAAATTCAACAAAATCAGCGAAAAAAATTGGCATTAGTATAAACATAATCTATGATAGAAAAGGTGTTTCCTCGCTACCAAGTGGGACTAGCGGGAAGATCAGTTGAAAAGGCTCCATTAAGCCTTTGTAAATTATGGTGATTAACAAATTGTAGCCATTTTCTTTTTGGAATTAAGAGATGCAGTTGAGATTTAAATCACCAGCAATTAAAACTTTTTGCACTTCAGTATTCATAGTTATCATATTGAGTGCGTCACCTAAATCTCTTAAAAAGCGTTAGTCAGTGATCCCTACCGGATTCCAATATACGTTTATGATGGCATGTATATTGGAACCAATATGTAACCGAGCCAGTTGAATGTATGGATTGGGAGAGGCCCATGAAGTAAGGACAAAATTTGGATTTTCTTGTATTGCTGTAAGGAGACCTGCTGAGGGTCTACCCCGTAGACTTGTTTTAGCCGGAACAATTAGAACCACGTGTTTGTCCCAAATTGGGCTCGACGTGAGCCAAGTCTCTTGGAGCAATACAAGATGAAATGTGTTTAGAGCACTATTATTGTTCAATAAATGGGAGTGGCCTCTCGAGTTCCAACTGAGTAGAGATAATTCAATGGGGGATTCCGTTAGAGATAGCTAATGTTGACCATATTGCTGAGCTTTGCTTTGTTGCCCACTCTCAGACTTGAATGAGGTTTTACACGTATTTGTAGTGGTCAACTTGGTGTTAAAGAATATAACGCCAGTTCATTTTTTATATCAGTATCTACTGATAAGTTGAAGCCTAGGTCAAAGAGTTGTCTTTTAGCTGACCAGATGATGTTCTGTATGGCTCTGGAGTTCAGCCAGATTCTGACAACATGGAATACAGACGGATTACAAAATTCCACTAGTTCAATATCCTCAGAACTGATATCCTCTAATTCAGGAATGTCTGAAAAAATGGACATTAATGACTGGCGATTCAAGGCATACTGCACATTAGATTTTGGTTGACACGATGGAATCAAAGCATGATTCGCCAGTCGTTTTTGTTTAACAAATTTTGGAAGTGAGTTTTTAGAATTTGGGAAGGTAGAAGTGGTTTCGTTTTTGGGAACTTCTTGTAAGGCAACTTGTACTAGCTTAAGAATTTCAGGAGTACGTTTTGCCAATATTGAGCGGTTATTTTCATCTGCAAGGTCTTGTTTTCCAAAAAGACGAGGAGAGTGCGTGGATGGAAGATTTGGGACAGGATATGATTGATAAACTCACAACTGGAATTTGAGCAGTTTGGGTTTTGGGTATTCGAGTGAGTATTGGTTTAGAGGAAATTACTTCCAACAGACTATTTCCTGTATTTTTAGGAAGGCGTTGTTGGTCCATATAGGGATCTACAGCTCGTTTGATTTCTTGACGATGTGAATCAATGATCGACTGAGTTGAAGCCTTTTCTGTCAATCTACCAGTGCTTTTTATCACAACAGGTACAGCTGAGGAAGTTACACTAAGAGATTTAAAAACATCCGCTTCCTCAATCAAGGCATCTAGAGGGGCATAGGGCGGAATCACTTTAGGGGTGGTCTTAATATCAAAAACTATACGTCGTTTTGCCAGTTGAGTGTATTTTTTTTATCACTGCTGCTGCTGCTGATTGGCAGTTCGCTGGAGGGAGGTGAAGGTGTTTCAGAAAGTTTTTTGTTGCTGAAGGTTGAGTCTTCTTGGGCAATTGAGGACTTTTCTGCTTCTTAGTTGCTTTTTCAACGGCTTCAGAGTTAACATTTCTGTTTTTTTGTGAAAATTGTAAACTGAGTTTTCGATGGCAAAGGTAATATTTTAGAGTTGGATTTATTACAGCATAACTTTGGTGCTGCGTCGTTAGGTGAGGAAGGAAGTGGCTTAATACCTAGAAATTGTGGAAGAGCAGAACGTGGTACAGTGGGCCCATCTGTAGAAAGTGTCACAAGAGTGGTTTGTGATTGAAACAGATTTGGGTACAAAAGTTGGAGCAGTCGGTTTAAGTACCGATACTGGTGGTAAAGGACCCACATTCTTATGCTGTAAGAGTGTACTCACATCAAGTTGCCATGCTAGAATTTTGTCAAATTGTAAGGTTTGAACTTGCAGTTTATCATTTAAGGATTCATGTAGTTTTACTAAAGAATGTAATGCTGTATTCATAATGGTGAGATTTGTGATAATCAAATTCGCACTGGCATCTACAGGACTGTCATGATGTGGCACCACTGGAGAGGAATGTGGACGACGGGGAGTAGGGGCAAGATATGATGCTGCAATAGCGGAACAATTTAAATCGTCTGAAAACAAAACTGGGGTATATGAGTAATTTTGCGGTAAGGCATCAGGGAGTAAATGCTCAGAGATGTTTGACTTACTATTGCTCAAGTCTATTATTGCCGCAAGAGAGCGAGGGGTACATTTAAAGTTTTTTAAGGCCTCGACCGGAACAGAAGCTGGCATATTAATTAGACAAACACTATCAGAAACTGAATTATTGGCAAAGGAGAGGCGCAGGGGAGGTTTAGTACAGGCCTCAGTGTTTTTTTAATGAGAATTCGCATCGGCATGAGAAGGCAGCAAATTTACTTTTGCGGTCTTATGAGAATAGGGCACTGTTTGAAGAGAATTATCAAGTCGATGTACTACTGCAGCTGCTGGGGAGGAGAGAGAGAGGCACTTGTCTGACCGGAAGATTGCCAAAAGAGTGACGGATATCAGCAACAGCTGGCCTCCCGAACCCAGCTTTTTTGCTCCGTACTTCCTTGTCAATCACCGGTGTCGAGCAGTACGCAGTATGTTGTTTAGCACGCCTGTTAGTCAAGGCAGAGTTCAAGGAAGGCTTGAACCCACCTGGGATTAAGGAGGGCGGCATGCCCGTTTTCAATGATGGAAATCTGGCTTGCATTAGAAGATGTGTTAACACTATGATACAGATAAACTTATAAATTAAAAATCAGACAACACCACTCAATTGCTTCAAATGTCTTAAAAGGTCCAATAAATATTTTCGGAACAAAGTGCAAAGCTCACAGAGTGTAACCAAAAGTTAATATGACGTCCAGCCACTTGAGGAGCTGCCAGAGTCCGACTCTCCCCCCTTTACTCCAGTGACGATCCAGATGTGAGGCTGGTGTGAATGTGATGCACCCCCAGTCCGAAGTACTCACGGGACAGGCACAGAACACAGCCAAACAGCTCAACAGCGTCTCCAGCCCTTACTGCCTCCAGGGCTTAACACCGCAAGGGTGGTTAAGCCGGCAATTAAAGCAGGAGATGAGTCACGTGATGTCACGTGACCGCAACAAGACCCGCCTCCTCCAGGAAGCGGTGCGGGAAGCAGCAAGAGCACACGCAGCTCGCGGTGCTGCAGTAATAAGAGGTAAAAGAATAACAACGTTCCTCTGTGTAAGCGCTCCTTGTCAGATCCTTAAAACACCTTTTTAGTGTCTTTTTAAGGTTATCCTCTTTAACAACTTTTTGGCAATAAGTGCCTGTTGTTGCTGGGCTGCCCTAGGGACTCCCTTTTAACTTTCTCCGCCTAACCTTTAGAGAACTACAGTTCTGATGCTTGTCAATCCGCTTAGAATCACATGCTGTGCATATAGTCCGACATCTAGTGATAACAGCAGAGTATTGCATCTCGTCTTTCGAGGATCGAAAGGGGATGTTGACATGGGCGTGCCTGTAACACTATCCCTAATGTGACGTGTAGTGTACCTAAAATCCTTCACGCGTCGAGGTCCTCCAGATTGTTTTTTAGCACCCAACTAGCTGGTCGCATTATGCGGAGCTCTTCCAAAAAATTGCAATATTGTTATATTTCCGACCTCTGTTGTTTTCTGTCACCTCCCCCCTTCAATGGTTGATTCCGGAGACAGCTGAGGACTGCATTTTGACAGCTGGAACTCCGGTCAGCACTACCGACCACGTGGCCGGGTCTTCTTGCTGGCCTAGACAGTAGGGAGAGTGGGGTCTGGGGGTGTTGTATTCTTTCGAAAATGTCTTTCCTTCTCCCTTCTCTTTGTTCACTTGGTTTGTCGTCACACGTGAGATCCTGAGCCATGGACAGGACACCATTTAGATTTTTTCCTTTCTGTAAGGCAAAATTCCCATGGAAAGACCAGCACCGTCGGAGCAAAAATTGTCTTCCCCTCGATCACAACGAGGCGTCCTGTGAGGCCTGTAAGCTTAAAGCAGTGGCCGGGCTACGGTATGTTGCAGGCCGAGGGTAACCACTAGCCTGCCCCCACAGCCACCGTGTGTGACGAGGGCATAAGTGACGACCAAGGCTCCACTTCAAATGCCATTGACCTTATGCAGGAGCTTTCTCACTACAAGCCATCCGTCCCCAGCCCCGACAGGCGCAACGAGAGTCCTGCTATGGGGCATATACATCCCGGTGACAGGGACGCACACGATGCCCACACATAGGACACAACCCCAGGTTCTGCTTCAACGGTTCAGTCGAAGCGCTCCAATGGGTACGTTGGCCAGTTCGGCGATACCTGCCGATTCCCGTGATCGGTAGCCCTCCCCGTAAACGTGTCGGCTGCATGCGTCAGGGCAGTCCAAGAGTAAGGGCGCCAACAACAAAAGCCATGCAACAGTCGCAACGCCTCAGAAGACTGCATCGACGCCACAGCTGGGGCCACTGCGCAACCGCCTACACAGTCCGTACACCTCCCTGTGATGCCGAGCATCAATGATAGTATTGTGAAGATAGTTTCAGCTGCGAAACACAAAGAACAGTCTAAGAACGCGTTGAAAGACACGTAAAAAAAAAGGATGACAAAGATTACTCAAGCCCTGGATCTTTATCTAAGGCTCTAGGTGAGAATTCTCGACATTCTAGGGACGAAGATCTGGAGGAGCCCTTTCCTCCTAGGCCCCTCTGTTTCCTCATCATGGACCAGAGAAAAGTTTGAGGGGTGTATGAACATATTAGAAAGGTTTGTTGAACTTTCTGAAAGGTTTGCTCCAAAAAGGCCTTGTGAGGAGAGCCCTTCTACGCCTGTCCAAATTTCAGAGGACTTTTCATCCACATCATGATGAAGAACTTTTGGACACCACGGATGATGAATTCCATGTTGTTCCATATACACAGGATAATGCCCCCTTTGGTGATCCTGGTGATCCCAATCGGGGATGGGATGACGACCATCTAGTTGATCAACCTTGGGTGTACCCTACCCCTTCCCCAACACTGGAAACCTGATAAATTGTGTATGGACTCCCCTCCCCCCCCCCCCCCACCAGTCCGTCAGCCATCACCTGTTGACGACCAGATGGCGTTTAACGTGATCTTAAAGAAGGCGGCTGAAAACTTCCAAATTTCCACACAGTAGGCAGTGCCAGATTCAAAGTTCATTCAGGACATCCTAAAAGTAAAGCCTTCGGCCAGTCATGCTATCCCATTATTAAATTCAATAAAAAGACGCCTTGCTCATTCATTGTTGGACCCACTAGACTCAAGAAGACCTGCATTTTGAGCCATACCACGCGTTGCTGCGACCTTGCAGGGCTGCAATACCCCAATAACTTGGGACCTTGAAACCTTGTGCGGTGCATGGTGTTTGGATTTCCAAATCCTCCCTCACTTCCTGCCCTCAAAGACAGACTGGAGCCTGGGCGGGGAGTCCAGGGGACTCCCGCTGAAGATAATCGCACAAAGGAATTTCCCGCCCTGGATGTCGGGGGAAGGAACAAACGACAAACACAAAAATGGCAAAAAAAGACCCTTAGCTGCCTTTGATGCAGCTGTGAACACAGCCCGCGGTAAAGGTGCACCAAATTAATACTGTATCACTGCCACCAGCCATTGAAGGTAAGCTTGTCCCTGTAACAGAATTGTTAGTTTTAATGTGAAAAGGGATACATTGTATCTCGCCAGCACTCCACATAAGGTGGGGTGTGCTGGCTTCACAGAATAACATGTAAAAGGGATCCAAAGATTCTTTCTACCCTTGGGAACTGTAGTTCTCTCAAGGTTACTTAACAAAAGTTAAGAGGGGAGCCCCTAGGGCAACCTACCAACAGGCACTTATTGCCAATAAGTGGTTGAAGAGGATAACTTTAAAAAGACACTATGGAGAGTCCAAAAAAAATTATACCCATAAAGAGTAAAAGATTCTATGAGTGTGGAGAAAGGTTCCCACTCACTGAGGTATGAAGGAAAAATATTCCACTAGTAAAGCAAAAAATTTCTCGGGTTGACCCAGGTCGGGGTGATTTACCAGTTGTGAAAATCTTACCTAACGGGTGTCTTCTGTGAAGCTCCTGGACCCTCCTCTAACTCTAAAAGTAAAATAATCACTTGTTTTCCCAGTCTTCCTAAGGAACTCTGACTTTTGCTAATTAAGAACCTATCCTGACATTGCCTGTTGGACACTAGATCCTAAGCACTCCAATCCGCCCCCCCGCCCCCTTTCTGCCACTGAGCTGAGAACACTCATGTTCCAAGAAATAAGGGAAATACTTTTAAGGGATTGGGCCTTTTGCCTAGAAAAGAGAATACGTGTTTAAACGTTACTTACTTGGAAAGGAGTTGGTTGGTTACTAACTCTTAAGAGTCACTAAAGTTCTTACTTACCTTGGATGTGTGATGCACTATTCTCAAAAGTATGTTTAACATCTTTCTTTCCTTAGAAACCGTTTTGCCATTCTAATAGAAAGTAGAGGTAAAGGTATATTACTCACCTGTGGTTTGGTTGTGCCTCTTCCAAAATGTGTGGGTTTTACCAGATTATTCCTGTTAGGGTAAATGTATGAGTGTCCCCAACTGGGTCTTGCTTCCCCTGACTCTTACCTACCTAGAATAACTGAGTCATTCAGTAAAGTGTAACCTTGGGTTTTGCTTTCCCTGTGCTGTTTAGACAGACACAAAGAGTTAGGGTTATACCTGCCCCAGGTTGCCAATAGCTCCTTGAAAATGTATATGGGTTTTACTTACCTTGAGTAAGCTGCGTGTTATCACAAAAGTAGTTATAGGTTTTTACTGTACCCAGAATAAGTGTTCTACTATTCACAAAATGTACACTGTCCAGTTGACTTATGTGATTTGTTACTGAGCGTCACTGTACAACTGGTAGTGTCTTCTACCTTTGAATTACTCCATTGTAATCGAAAAGTAACTATTGTTTATTTAGGTGTGACCTATGCTGAATTTGTATTTAGAGGCTTGACTTCCCTAGATCTGTCAGGTGTTACAAAACATGTTTATGCTTTGGTATGTGAACCTTCAAGCATAGTGTTTTGATAATTGTGACTACATATGTGATATAATACATATTTACACCTAGATGTCTTGGGGCCTACTTGTATTTAAATAAAAACATATATTTTTTAAATACATAGCGTTTGTGTTTCTTTTTACCATTTGTATTAGAATTTCATTTGTACAGATTCTACAGCCCTCTCTCCCTCCTAAGATAAGCCTGGCTGCTCTGTCTACGCTACCAACAAACACGGGTGGTACAGCCTTATACTAAAAGTGGAGTCTTGTACTGCCTCAGGTGAATGGTTTTGATGAAGTTGGGTAGAACTTCCGAAAACTGTCCTAAGTGTAGAGACCAAACAAAAATGGTATAAGCGTATGTGCTGCCACTAGTCCACATATTTACAAGTACTGTAACCACAAAGTTACAAATATGGGGACACAGTGTCCCAAACGCTCTTCAGTGTAAGCCGATGTGCGCAGGAAAAATAAGCAGAGATTTTTAAAATAAAGTTCTGCACTGGCAATAGGGACTGACCCGTGCCTCCAAAATGGATGATTAGGAAGACAAACTAAAAGACTTCACTTGCCCCCCAAAAGTCAGAACATTTTCAAAACAGCAAAAGGTTGTTTTTTCCGTTGGTGTCTAATAGAGGGAAAGCTGCTTAAAGAAATGTATAAGTTACTCACCGTAGTGACTAACGTACAACATAGCTTCCGGCACAGAGCCAATCGCAATTCAAGGAGGGATTGGCAGAGGCCAAGATAGTGGCACAGGACTTTATGGAGTCCACCTTGGCCCACATTGACACCTCTGGCCATGCCATCTGCATTGCCACAGACATGCGAAGAATGGCCTGGCTCTGTGCTACGAAATTCAACCCGGATGTCCAGGAACGCATCTTAGATCTTCCGTTCGAAGGGGATGACCTCTTTCACTCCACAACGGACGAGGAGCTGGACAAAAACAGCTCACAAACATCCAAGTCTTTATCCATCCTGACAAAGACTATGGCCAAAACGTACACCCAGTCACAGCAGTGCTCGGACAATGGGCATACATAGAGGGTTCTGGGGCTTCCTAGAGCGGAGCTCCAGGTAGCCTAACCGTTCGCCAACTCAACATCTGTGCAAACAAGAGGGGTGGGGGGGCGAGCAAGGGCTTTTTCCAGTCCCCCTCCTCCGCAACAGCCTCAGAGGGAAAGAAGGCATGATGTGCCCCTCCGGGTCCACTTGTCCCCAGTGGGGGGCAGGCTTGCTCTGCATGCAAATACCTCCCCTCTCGAGCGCTTGGTTCCTCTACCTCCAACTCCCTCAGGGTCAGTCATTTTTCAAAGAAACGAGCTGGGGGTAGATCTGTCTTTGGCTGGGGCCTCCCTCTGGAACAGCCTCCCTGCCACTCTAAAACTTTAGGTGAACCATCTCCGGTTCCGGAAGCACCTCAAGACCTTCCTCTTTTCTTCTGCCTTCGCTCCCCCTCTCCCTGCTGATCTGTTCTCTCTTGGCACCGTGCACCTGGCCTCCCTCTGTCTTCCGGGCCCAGGTACCTGCTCACCCTGCCACCCTCCCACACTTCCTCCGGGTCACCCCTTGCACTGGGGCCTGTATCTGTACCCATACAGCCCCACCCTTTTTCTTCCTGCACTTATCAGACCTACCCTGTCTGCTGCCTTAAACCTAGCACTTGCAAATTGCTGGCTGCACTACCACTATTTGTTGCCTTTATTTATTTATTGTTATTTATCTGTTTCTACTCTGCTTCGCACTTTCCACTTCTATCCCCTTACATGCATTCTCCCCCCTCCCATGCACTTGCGCATTCTCAATGTCACTGGGCCTAGTAAGATTGCTGTTTTGTTCTCCCCTGTTCCCCTCCCTTGCATGGTCGCGCTCTGAAATACTTGTGTACGAGCGAGATAGAAATAATATATCAATATCAATGCACATTTCTGGCGCCAGAATTTTGTGGACCCCTGGATCCTCTCTGTAGTCTCCACAGGGTACCGCCTCCCTATCCCAGCCTCTCCTCCCCTCCACTCCCACAGGTTGGGACAGCAACTCTTTTGGTGGAGATCCAGTCGCTCGTCGAGAGCCAGGCAGTGTAGGAAGTCCAAGCCTCCCAGCGAGGCTTTGGCTTTACTCCAGGTTTTCGCCATTCAGAAGAACCAGGCGGACCTGAGAGTTGTGCTGGAACTTTCCACCCTCAACCGCTCCCTACCTTTGGACGCACCTCTAAATTTAAAGGGGAAGAAGGCTTTTTCTGGTGAAAAAGTTTCCGTCTCCCGTCCCTTGGAAGGGGACGCCCATGCAGTATGGAGGAAAGGGCACAGGACTTGAGAGTAAATCTTTCATAACATGGGGGAAAAAATAAAGTTCAGCAGACTCTGAATATCAACCAATGATATTTTCTACCTTACATCCCATCCTTCACTCCACTCAATCACTCGTCTTTCTCAGGGTGCTCGGCAGGTTACACTTGTGCTCCTCAATTTTATATGCATATGCGAAATAAAAATGTCTACTAGGATTCTGTTTTTCAAAAATCTTTTAATCTCTGGATGATGCCTCAGCTGATGAGTCATTGTCAAAGATGAATAACTTTTCTAACAATTACATATATTTTTCAATAGTGTAATAGGTAGTTTTTCATCACTATTTTATTTTTATTCTTTACAGAGCGTCGGCGTTCTACACCCGCACCAAAGGAGGAAGAAAAGGTGAATGAAGAACAATGGTCACTAAGAGAAGTTGTGTTTGTGGAAGACGTCAAGAATGTTCCTGTTGGCAAGGTTTGTTAAATTGTGGGATATGTATCCCTTTGATAAGCTATTCTTGTTTACAGATCATGTTAGTAGTTCAGTTATGTATGTTTTACTCAGGTTATCCACAACCTGGTTTCCTCAATATATCTGCCCCACAACCTGGCAACTTGATTTCTCTAAAATTTAACTTACACTCCTAGTGGTAAACCTCAGCAGTAGAGGTTTAACTCTTGACAGGAGAGCAGGGTGGTACTTGTAATATTCAATAAAGGAATATCCACACGTTAAAAGTTTGAAAAATGTCTGTCTCCAAGTAAGTCGACGGTTAAGCAGGTTATCAGTGATCCACTTTGTAAAACCGAGTTATTGTAGTGTCTTTGTTGTGGACCCTACTAGATATTGTCACTGGACTAGTGCAATTTGAGCCAGGGACCACTGGGAACCTATATGGGTTCTCTGATCACTTCAGCTCCAATATTAGCGAACTGCGATTAATTCATTTTTAGAGCACAATATTACGTATAGGTACAAATCAAAAATGTCTCCCTTAGCAGTGTTGACACTTTTGGATAACTTGGAAAGTTAAGACAGAGCAAGTCTCTGGTTTGATTAAGTTTCCGGCGGTGAAAAAGACAACTTTTATACACAAAGGTTGCCTATGGAGCTAATGGAGATTATGCTGTGCGGCAGACTAGTGACCTGATGCTGGTTTATGGTTCAATTGTCTGTCTCAAAGCTGATTACCAGGAGATGCAGGCAGCAGAAATGTATCTTAGTGTTTGTGTCTCAATCCGAGTCCCTAAGACTCTAAGGTGAGTGAGAACCAAAGGCATTCTGTAGTGTTCCATGTGTTAAAATCGCGGCAAAAATGGGCGTGGTTGCAAAATAATGCGCAAAAAGGCTGAGGTTTTGCCACCGCAATCCATGTAAAGGATGCAGGGGACACACCTGTAACCCCCGGAATCATTCTAGCATTTAAGGGGAGTGGCGGACAACCCTGCAATCCCCGCTCACCTTAAATGGTATAATGGGGTACACCTTTACCAGGTCAAACCACGGCACAACGATTTTATTTATTTATTTTTCTTTTTTTACAGGTGACATTTTTGCAGCAATTTTATCATTGCATATCTTCCGTAGTGAGTCCCTGAGCAGGTCATCCTGCTTGGTTCCTTTTGTGTACTTGCTGGCTGGTTAAGAAAGATTTTCTTTTTGCAGCTTTCCCTCCATTGCCTCCTATGCAACCCCATTCATGTATCCCTGTTCTGATCCTTTATTGACTTTCTGAACGGAAGTAAAGCCTTCAGCTTCACTTTCCTTTTGCTCACATGTTATGGGGACATTGAGCAGTCCTTGAGACGATCAGATTCTCAGATTTAAGGAGGCCACCCTAGTTAGGATGTACTTGGAGCTCCGAGAGGTTAGCCAAAACCCAATCAAGGAACTTCCATGAGCAGTCAATCCGTAGTCTCTGGGGAGTATGAGGTGTGCATTCAGGGTCCCTCAATGAGCAGAGCACACAATTCAATTTTGACAGTTATAAAAAGTTATTTATTTGGGTCTTTAGAACACTGAAAAATGAAAGTAGCAGGTGTAATATCGCGCACATATATATATTCACTTGTGGTTCACTTAAACTTCACTAAATTAACCAGGTGAAACATGTAAGCACTCTGTTAGGGGAGTTTTCCTAACGTCTACCAGCAGGTGAGACTCTATAAAACTATCCCTTGGTATACAGGCCCAAACTCTTAATTGAAGTTTGTACTACCCTAAGGTTTGATAGAATGGCAGAGCAGCCAGGCTTATATTATGAGGAAGGTGTGAGCTGTTGGTAAGTGCAATGAACCCAGTCAATACATTAATGTTAAAGGGCATTTGTACTGCGCACTATCACCACTGGAGTGGTCCCCTGGTGGCTCTGAAAGAGGAAGGGAGGGTGAGATAATGGGAGGAAGCTGGTAAAGTGCAAGAAAGCAGATGTGCTGTCGGCGGTCTCAGCCCAGTGGGCCTGTTGGCTGGGCCTGGGGTGTTTGCGGCCGGTTGTCGTCATGTACTGTGTTTTTTTTGTTTGTTGTAGTTTAATGAAGTTTATGCGGTTTGTTGTGCTGTAGGTTTGTGGTTGTTTGGTTTGGCGGTGTATGCAGAGGGGGAAATTGTTAGTGGAATTGGTTAGATGGCATCTCTATCCTGAATTGACGTGTTGAGCTTGCGTAATCTCTCCAGATGGGGTTCGGGGGCTGTTAGGCAGAAACCTGTGCAGTTCCCTTAGGGACCACTGCAAAAGATTTAAGACTACAGGTGTTGGCAGTAAACCCACTTGGTAGCAGTCTGTACCACCCAGATTAACCTGGTAGCTGTGGCTGAGCAGTCAGACTTCCCTCAAGAAGAGTTAGGCAGTATGCAAAGTATACACATTAGGCACTCAGATACAATAATATAAGCAAACACTGACCAGAGCTTTGGTATCAAAGTATATCATTATTTATTTAAAAACACACAGTTGAAACACTCCAGCACTCTTATTGTAAAATATTCTAAACACAGTTACTATTGTAATATATACACCCCTTTTTCCCTATCAGATAAATCACAGTAAAGCACCACTTATTTTCATACAGAGGTGAGCGCTTAACTAGATTGCACTCTAATAAGTTTGTGAGAAAGGGAGGGAAAAAGACAGAATATGAAAAGGTACACCACTCTAAGATTCAGGAACACTGTTAGCAAGGCAGAGAGCAAAAAGTCACTGGTGAGCCAAAGTCCAAAGGCTGGGCCCACTCTTAGAGAGAGCAGAGCACAAATGCGCCCAAGATCACACAGTTACACTAGGCTTAGAAAGTCTTGCAGAGGGTTCAAAAAGAGTTTAGAGAGGCTTTAAGAAAGTTTAGCCAGGGTGTCCCAGACTAACCCAGGTTCGAAAGCCGGGGGCTAAATCTACCTCGTACAGTCGGTAGCAAGGGAGGCCAGGCGGGTCACGGTACCTTAAGTGGGAAGGATCCTCCAGCGGTGGCAGTTGTTCCTGGTAGTGGGTGCAAGTTGCGTCGTCCAGGGGAAGAGAAGATCTCGACTTGGAGGAAAGATGAAGGTCATTGCACTACCAGGGAATAAACCAGCCGTGGAGTTTTCCGGTTAAAGGTGGTACCTTTGTTTCGCGGTCGTGGTAAAACGTGGTATCCCGGTTGCCGGGGTGCTTGTCACGGGCAAGGCGGCCACGAGGTACGTCGGGAAAGAGAAAAGATGGTGAAACTGGTTATCCCCACCAGTCAAAGGAAGACTCTCTGGCGGGAGATCTCCTCTGTCATTGGGAAAAGTGGTGAGGCAGTCCAGCAGGGCTCCACCGGTGGTGGTGTCGTGGCAGGTCGGTTCGGCTTCTTCCTCGTCGGATTCTTAGGTCCTCTGGCGACTTCTGAAGTTCCAGTCCCCAAAGCCCCTGCTTTTATGCAGCAAACCCCCATTCACTCAGCCTAGTTGTCACTCAAACATGCTAAGTGGTGAGCCGGCCGGCTCACCACTTGGGCCAATCAGGATGGAGTGCGACTTGAGTTGCCTAGGCAACTCCGTCCAGGGTGCCTACATTTCTCTCCACCCCTCCTAAGTACCCCAGACAGAGTGGCACCACTTTGGAGGGCTTCTGTGGAGAAGCCCGCCAAAAAGTGGAACAAAGGGCTCGACTTGGGTTGGAGTCACAGAAGAGAACACAAACGCCATTTTAGAATAAAGTTTTGGCATAAAATACCAAACGGAGAATTAATATTAATTTAAATAAACCGGCGGTATGTTCGAGGCTACCGTAAATAATTAAATAAAGATAGTAGCCTAAAACAATGGGAAAATCCCATAGGAAAATATTTGCGGTTGAATATAAAAAGTAGTATCCACTGCCACCAGCCAAAACTCGATCAGGGGGGACGGAGACGTGCCCCCTCGACTAACAGACCCCGGGGCAATTGAATTGCCCCAGCCAGTACGTCCACAATATGATGGTTTGTACTGCTTCTGTTCAGAATTTAAGACTAGTAAAGTCAATGGTGACTTTACATGCCCTGGGAGACAGTAGTCAGTCCCAGGGTATGGAGTCTATACTGGGGGGTCACTATGACACCCCTGTGTCACTGCACTGAGGGTGCTGTGTAACACGCATCACAAAAACACATGAAGCCCTATGGAGTAAAAGACCCCATAGCCCATTAAACACATCTAGATTCAAAGAAACGCACTCAAATCATGCCCAAGAGTGAGGGTAAAAGAGTCTCACTCTTGGCAGGAGAAAAAAATTAAACCCCACAAATCCAGCAAAGCTGCTGGGGGACTCACTAGGTTAGGAAATTCAGCCTAAACAGAGAATTCTCCCTAACAGGGGCACCCTGCGCCTGTCCTGATCTGGGCCCGTCTGGTGTTCAACGTCCCTTTCAGATCTCGCTCCCACCTCCACCAGCCTCCCTCACAACCCCACCTGTCTTCCACTTATATGGCCAGTGCACCTGCCAGTGTCCACAACTCAGTGTGGAGATTGGCAATATCCCGACCATTCCACAACACTGTGGTACCTAGTAGCAACTAAGGGGCCGGTGAAGATGCTGGATGGGATTGGCTGGGGTTGTTGAGTCCGTCTCCATAGGTGTCGCCTGTGTTCCACTCTACCCAGCGTCACCCGTCCAGGTGCTTTGGGTGCTTCTCAGTCGGTTCTGGGAGCTTGTTGGTGTCCTTTTTCGGTTTAGTCATTCTTTTTTCCTTTCTGTTTCGGTTTTCAGTTTGAGTCTGTGGTGTTGAAGAGCCAGGTTTTTAGTAATTTTCTGAATTTTAGGTAATCTTTGATGTTTATTTCTTTTGGGATGTTGTTCCAGGTTTTTGCGATTAAGTGATAGAAGGTGGTGCCTCCAAGTTTTTCTTAAGGTATGGTTTTAGTTCCAGGCTGATTTTGTTGCTTGACCTGAGGAGTCTCGTTGGCTTGTAGATTTTCTTTTGTAGGAATTCTGCTCCTTGTCCACAGATTGCCCTGTGCGTTATGCACATTGTTTTGAAGGTGATGAAATGTTTTACTGGGAGCCAGTGTAGTTTTTTTAGGGCAGGAGTGATGTGGTCTCTTCTAGATAGTTTGAGGAGTAGTCTGGCTGCTGTATTTTAGATCAATTGTAATTTCTTCACAAGGTATCTGGTATTCCGAGGTAGAAGCTGTTGGCATAGTCTATTCTTGATGTGAGGGTGACGATAGTGAGTGTTTTGTGCATGAAGGAGAGAAAAGGTAGGATTCTTCTTGCCGTGTGGAGGAGGAAGAAACATTTCTCCAGCATTGGATCTTTCATAGATTCAGATGCTTGAATATTCCCTGTCAGACTGGGAATCCTTGGTGATAAAAATGATGATTAAACATTTTTGTTTTTTAATATGCAAACATTGCTAATAGCAATGCATGTACATAGCCCATTATGGCCTATGAGCCATTCTATTGTGTAGTCCCTCCACCTCACTTTATCCTTTATGACCCCAACCAATGAGGTGGCAGAGCTTAAGCTCCGCCCTAAGCAGCCATCTTCAGATTTTTCAACGCAATCTAATTGACACAGGGAATCCTCAAGCTCTCTGAGCTTTTTTCGAATATCCTTCCGTTTTCACAGTTGTTTATATTTCTATATACTCTACCACATTCCCCTGGCTAGGGGCGATCTCTGGTTTTTGGGATTTCAAAAAACTTTATTTTGACCCAGAAATCGCTGAGTGAACTTTCTCTTCAGTTGGCTGAACTTCAGCCAACCAAGAAACCTTCCCTGGTTGGCTGAACTTCAGCCAACCAAGAAACCTTCCCTGTTAAGGGATTGCACGAGGTGCAGGAGAAAGGTGGTTTACATGAAAGTCCCCCATGATCATTGTATATACTGTCTATATCCTCATGACATCCAGAAATGTCACATTTGTAAGTCCTTTTCAACGAAGCCCCTACGAGACAGACATAGAAGACTTCTTCTGCATCTGGAAGCCAAGGAACTTTCTTCAGGCGAGGAATTTGCGAAGACGGCTCCTGTTCACTCCAGCAAATCATCTGAGAAGCACATTTCTAAAAGAAAGGCTTCTTCAGTGGCAAGGGGTTCCTCTCCCACTCGCAAGAGTAAAAGGAAGCTGGAAATTGTACCTTTCCTACCTCCCCTGGACTCTACAAGCCAGAAGATGAAGCATTCTACGGCAAAAACTTCCTCCAGAGTTAAGGAGGAGTTTGCAAAAAACAGTGGGGTGGGGGCAGTCCACGGAGAACCAGTCTGAGCGGCGGTAAAGATAGAGGCCCGTCGTCCACCAAGCCGTCGACGAGACCCTCATCAACGACCACCATGCGGCAATCCGCTTCGCCCATGACTAAGTCCTCGTAGGCGGGTTTATCATCCACAAAGCAATCGTCGACGATTGAAGCTCATCATTCATCCACGAAGCACTCGTCCACAAGACATTCGTCCACAAAGCACTCGTCGACGGATAAGGTACTGTCCACGCACAAGGTACTGTCCACGCACTCGTCGACTGACACAAAGTCAAGCTACCGTCCACAAAATCTTCGTCCACGGACCACCGTCAACGAGTCCGTTGTCAATGAAATCTTCGACCACGGCTCTGTCGACAGCACTGCAAGCTCATTTACCGAGAGAGGATTTAGGGCCCAAAACGCCCCTCGCTGACGCCACTGTTACACCATCCAATGAAGACAGTCTTCCTGAGTCTATAGATGCGCTGCCTCTGTTTGTAGACGCTCTCGAACCTCAGGGAACACAATTATCTCCCTTAGGAGAAATGCCAGAGCTACCCGACGTCAACCTGCAGGAGGAGTTTTCAGACACTGAGCTTGTTGAAGAACAGCATTGTCTTACACCTAAGGAACAGTCCTCCTTGGCAACCTACTACAGAGGTGCCTGCTGATCCTTATGATCTCGGGCTCATGTTATCAATGCAAAGGATCATTGAGGAGTTCAACAGACGTCAAAATGAGAAAAGCAAGTCTGCTGTACCGTGGGAGCCAAACTCCCCCGCAGAGGGATTTTTTACCTCGACAAAGCACGCCAAGACATTCGCCTTCCAGGAGTAGGCCACAGAAAAGGGTGCGTTCACCGGAACCACTGCGCAGATCTAGGAGCAGGACACTCGGTGCTTCACCGAAAAGGGTCCCTTCTCCAGCATTGTCACATAGAACAAGATCTCCAGTTAGAGATCCAACGATTGTACCATCCTCTGTTCCGGTCTCAGACTGGCAGGAAGATCCTTTCAGAGAATTTTCTGTACCTGAAGAAGGCGAGATCACGCAGGAGCCTGATACCAGCGAATGGAACGATTACATTGGCGAAAAGCCCAGGAAGAAATATTCTCCGGGTTGCTAGTCACCACCGGATGATCTAGTCTCCTTTCATGCTATCGTCGGCAAAGCCACAGAATTGTTTCAGTTACAGGTCACATCGGAGGAGAAGAAGTTAGTGCTTTATGAGCACAGGGACAAACGTAGAACTGTTACTACCATTCCTCTCCTTGACACCATTTGGGAGTCCGGATCCAAGATACTGGCCATACCCCCATCCAGAGAAAACGCAAGGCCCCCGAGTCTGCGCCTCTTTGTCTACGAGGTCATACAAAACCAGACTGTCATCACAGTAGCAGCTATGGGGAAGTTGGCCAATCCAGCATCACCTCGATCAGCCCCACCGGACAAGGACGGTCGCAAACTAGAGGCGATGGGCAGGAAAGTATCCGCATCAGCATAGCTTACCATCAGAGCCGGCAACGCGCTGGCCATGACCAAACAGCTACCTGTAGAACTCCAGGGGGAAGTCAGGTTGATTATCGCCGATGGGGAAGCAGCTTGGGATCACATAATTGACTCAGTCGATGTGGCGGAGTCAGGTTTTCGGCAGATGGCCCCCAGCACAGGGCTGAGAAGGCAGGACTGGATGAAGGCTACCAATTTCAGACCTGAGTTCCAAGCTCAGATATTAGACATGTCCTTCGATGGTCAAGAACTCTTCTGGGAAAAAGATCGATGACCACCACAAAGGAATCAAAACGGACATGGACACAGGCACGTGCAATCAGCGCTTTGAAAGATAAAGACAAAGATTGCCAGTCTTTTCTCGTCCTTTTCAAGGTTCATCCTTTAAGTACAGAGGTTTTAACCGTCTTTCCTATGGTCAGAAGTCGCAAGGTAGTTCATACCAGGACACCAAGTACCAGTCTTCCAATAAATACAGCCAGAGAGGGAGGCGGGGCTCCGCTCAAGGGAAGTCGCAGAGCAAACAAAACTGAGTCCAGCTCCTCCCCCCCTCAACGTGTCTCCCTGGTGGGGGTGGGGGGCAGGGTGAGCCAGTTCTACCAACGCTGGCAGTCAATAACATCAGACAAATGGGTGTTGCAGGTGGTCCTTTACTAGTTGCCATAGTTTCATGGTAGTGAGTTGTTCAGTCAGTGAGTTTTGGGAGTTGGCGTGACTGTCTTCGAACTAGATGTTGAAGTCCCCCAGGATGATTAGGTGTTCATGGTTGATGGCTATGTTGGTGATGGCATCTATGAAGTTGTCAACAAAGGCTGTATCGTATGTCGGTCTGTACACCAAGATGAATGTGATGTTGCTTTTTGGGCTCGCCGTTAGGTGTATAACCATGGTTTTGCTGTTGAGGATGTTGAGTGGTTAGTCTGTTTTTATTTTCAGGTGTTCTTTGAATGCTATTGGGATGCCTCCTCCATTTTTGTGTTTCCTGTTTATTTGAAGGCATTTGAAGTTGGTTGGAAGGCAGCTTTGGAGTGGGATTTTTGTAGTTGTCGTCAGCCATGTTTCTATGTTGAATAGGATGTCAATGCCGTTCTCATCGAGTAGGTCGAAGATCTCTGTAGAGTGTTTTGACAGGGATCTTACATTTATTAGATTGTAGTGGAGTTTGGAGGTGTAGCTTGGTTTGGCTTTGCTTGTCTGGGTTGTCTTCTGCTCTTGTTGAGGTGTAGGTTTCGGGGTCTCGGCGTCTTCGACTAGTTCTTCTAGGTTTTGTCTTGGGTTTTTGTTTTCATCGGGTTCGTCTTCCAGGAGTTGTGGTTGTCGATTGGAAGTGCTTCTTGCTTTGGTGATGTAAGGTGTTATCGCATTGGTTGTATGTTTGTTGTTTCTGCTGGTGTTCATCCTTCTTCTGCGTGCTTTTGTTAGGTTGTTTAATGTTGCTGCTTCCAGCGTTGGGTTGGTTTGGTCTGGTGACAGTTGTCAGCGAGGTATGGAGTTAAGTAGAGGGATTTGTCTCTTTTCTCAGGCTTGCAGGTTTGGCAGACTATCTGGTCCTTCCGCGACCAGTGGTAGAGCAGCTCGAGGAGACGGTCTTGGAAGAAGTCCTCACCCTAAGACCCCCTACCAAGATGGGTATCTCTATGCAGAAGGACGTCATGGCTCTGGCCAAGAAGGGGTGGCTCAAGCCATACTTGGCCCAACCTGTCAATCGGCGCCTTGATGTCAAGTATAGACAGATGGAAGGGGATACACTCTTGTTATCAACGCACCGCCAGCAGCGTTCTTCGGAGATTGCTGCGGTGTCACTCTACTCTAAGCCTCAGTCGTCCTTGACCACCTTGTCCCAAGCGCTGCTAGGCTAGGAGGATAATATCTTGGAGACGTACAGGAAGAAGCTGTTATCAAACTCCTCCCTGCACCTGTCGGGCCACTGTGGATGCCTTGCTGGCAGCCACTAACCAGAGGTTGTGGTGGGAAATGGCAGACTTCCTCCCGGAACTTCCTGTGCACAGCCAGGCATGCTTCAAGGCGGGTCTAGGAGAATCCAGGCTGGTAGCGCAGCACATCATGGAGTCCACCGTGGCCCACATCGATAACTCTTGCCGGGCCATCTGCCTTGCCATGGTCATGAGAAGGACGGCCTGGCTTCGGGCTATTAAGTTTAACCCTACCGTCCAGGATTGCAGATTGGACCTTCCATTCAAGGGTAGTGACCTATTCCACTCTACCACTGATGAGCAATTAGATGAAAAGAACAGCTTGTAAACTGTGAAGTCTTTATCCTGACGAAGGCCACTCCCAAGGCGTACACCCAGTTGCATCAACGCTCTGACAGGGGGCGGCCTTTTTGTGGGTTCTGGGGATTCCAGGAACAGAGGTCGAGACAACCTGACTGCTTGCCGAGTCAGCCCCGAAGCAAGCAACAAAAAAAGGCAGGAGGGGGGAGCAAGGGCTACTTCCAGTCCCCCTTCTCAGCAGCAGCCTCAGACCCTAAAAAAGCATGACTCGTCCCTTCGGGTCCACATGTCTCCTGCGTACATTTCTGGCGCCAGAAATGTACGGTCCACTGTATCCCCTTTGGAGTATCCAAGGGTTACCGCCTACCGATACCTCGTGCTCCTCCCTCCTCCGCTCCGCTCCACTCCCACAGATTGAGACAGCAACTCTGTTGGCGGAGATCCGGTTGCTAGTCGAGAGCCAAGCAGTGGAAGAAGTGCCAGCCTCCTAGAGAGGATTAGGCTTCTATTCCTGGATTTTCGCCATGCCAAAGAATCATCAGGCTGGCCTGAGAGTTGTTGGACCTATCCACCCTCAACCTCTCCCTCCCTCTTCAGAAATTGAAGATGGTTACACCAGCACTCATTGCAGAGACACTGGACAAGGGAGACTGGATGTGCTCCCTGGATCCGAAGGATGCCTAACTACACGTCCCGATTTGGCAATCTCATCGCTCCTTCCTATGCTTCAGGATTATGGGCTTTCATTTTCAGTACAAGGTGCTACCCTTTGGCCTCAACTCAGCCCCCAGGGTATTTACTAAACTCATGAATGGCATGGCAGCCCTCCTCCGGGCCCAGGGCCACCATGTCTACCTGGACTGACTGGTCAGGGCGAGATCCCTGGAGGGGGTTACCCACACTTCCTGCGCACTTATGAACACACTCCATGACCTGGGGTTTACTATCAACCTCAAGTCTCAGCTGCAGTCCACGCAGAGCTGCACCCTTCTGGGACTCATCTGGGATACGAGCTTTGAGATGGGATTTCTCTCGGAGGACAAAATTGTGGCGATCAAGGGCGCCACAATGCACTTTCTTAACAGAGCAGTGACCTTGGCCTGGTGGTACCAACACCTACTGGGTATCATGGCAGGGATCCTCCTGGCCAGGCCACACAAGAGGCTCCAGATTAGGAGATTACAGCTGCACTTCGCAGCCTCATGGAATCGGGAGAAGGGCTCCTAAATCGAGCTGGTCAGCATACCGCCTTCTCCCCACTCGGACCTCACGTGGTGGTCCAGGGACTGCAACCTGCGGACTGGCAAGCCCTTCCGACAGCCATCCCTGCAGGTCGTCACTACAGACTCCTCCCTAGAGGGCTGGGAAGCCACTCTGGACAGCCACACTGTCCACGGAGTCTGGGCCCGGCATGAGTAGGAGTCTCATCAACTGGCTGGAACTCAGGGCCTTTTGGCTAGCCCTCGGCGCCTTCCTTCTGCTCATTGGGGGCAGGTCCGTCCTCATCCAGACTGACAACGCCACCAGCATGTACTATGTCAACAAGCAGGGGGGGGGGTACCAGGTCCCCTACGCTGTGCAACCAGCTGTCAGCATGTGGGAATGTGCCCAGAAGTACATCTACCTCCATGCCGTCCACCTCCACGGGGAGGCCAACTTGGAAGCAGACAGGGTCAGCTGGCTGGGAGAGGACAATTACGAATGGCAATTGAATGACCAGGCGATTCAGGTGGTCGTGGACATACGGGGCCATCCTCCGGTGGATCTATTCGCCTCCTGGAAGAACAGGAAATGCTATCTGTTCGCGTCCTGGCAGGGGCTGGGCCCCTGCTCCCTGCTAGATGCATTGGCGATTCAATGGGAAGGCATGACCACATATGCTATTCCTCCCACACCCCTGATCCCCAGGGTGCTCAGCAAGGTGAAGGAAGCTTGTCACCACAGCATCATCTTGTTAGCTCCTTGGTGACCGGCGAGACCGTGGTTCTCCGAACTGCTGAGCCTCGTGGACAGACCACCCATTCACTGTCTGTTGGATCTGGCATCTCCTCTGTCCCAGCAGGGGGGCAAGGTCCTCCAACCGTGCCTCAGAAGTTAGCCCTCGCAGCGTGGTTCTTGAGCAGATCACCCTCAATCACCTGAGCCTGTCACAGGCTAAGCTGGAGATCATTCTGGGCACCAGGAGCAAGGCTACCAGGAGCCAATATAAAAGCAAATGGAGCAGGTTCTGTCACTGGGCGGACTCTAAGGAGATGACCCTCTTACATGCACACTGGACGGCGTGCTCTTGTTCTCGGAGCACTCGGGCGTTCAGGTGGACACATGTTGCACTTACTTGGCAGCCATAGGGGCCTACAGAAATTCGGAGGAGGTGGTCTTCTCTTCCAACCAGATTGTCAAACATCTGCCCTTTAAGAGGCCACACCCTGTGTGGGACGTCAACATTGTGTTGGGCGCCTTGGCGCACTAACCATACGAGCCACTGACGTCCGCGAATATCAGCCTCACCACCATGAAGACTGCTTTGCTGCTGGTACTCATCTCTGCTCGCAGAGTCAGCGAGATCCAGGCTCTGGTGGCTTCAGAACCTTACACCACTTTTCACAGGGATAAGCTGATCCTGCGGACCCACCCGGCTTTCCTACTGAAGGTACCCCTCTGCCTTTCATCTAAACGAGGAAATAGTCTTACCTACGTTCTTCGCTGACCCCAAGGACGAGGCTCAGTCTTGCACTGTCAATGTCAGATGCTCTCTGAAATTCTATCGGGACAGGACCAAGGGTTTCCGCAAGTGGGATGCACTTTTTGTCACCATTGAGGGGTCCAGACCCGGTTATCAGGCATCCAAGGCTTCTATTGCACGGTGAATGGTTGCAGCCATCAAGGAGGCCTATGAGGGTCAGCACAAGCCTCTTTATGCCAACATGCACGCTCACGTGGTCCGAGCCAAGGCCACGGCCTTCGCCTTCCAGCGACAGGTTCAATGGCAAGTCATAAGCAGGGCGGCTACCTAGGCCACCCCTTCGGATTTCTGTAAGCATTACTGTTTGGACGCCACCTGTAAGTGAGATGCGGCCTTTGGGCAGGTGGTTATAAGGAACTTATTAGCTTAAGGACGGTCTCCTCTCTACCCGGGGGCTGCATTCAGTTGTAATCGCCCATGCAGTATGGAGGAAAGGGGACAGGTCGTAGGAGTAATTATGATTTACTCCTTAGTCCCCTTTGGTCCATACGTCCCACCATCCTCCCCCTAATAATACTGCTGTCATTGGGCAAGTCTAATTATTGTCAACGCATCAATGGGGACTAAGGAGTGGTGCCGGTAGCGCATGCTCTCAGGGCCGCACCCCAGTGCGCCTCTAAATTTAAAGGGGAAGGAGGGTTTTTCTGGTGAAAGTTTCCGTCTCCTGTCCCTTGGAAGGGACGCCCATGCAGTACGGAGGAAAGGGGACTAAGGATTTAGTCACTACAGTGAGTAACTCCTAATTACTTTTCAGAGAGGGCAGCAAGCAACTCAAAGGTAAATAAGAACTTAAACACTTTGTAATTTATTCTGCTTCAGGAATCAGTTGCATAATAAAACATTTACAAGCAAGTACTTTGCAACACTGGTTATATTTTCTACTCGGAGTCCAAATACAACAGTCCTTCCCTATTCTAAGGCATGAGTGATCTCTGAGGCAGAAGAGGGACCCTAGTGGTCTAGGAGCCAACATTAGCCAGGTCTAGGTAGGGTTGTCGAAAAAGTAAGTACAGACGACAAAGTAAGTAGAAAATGTTTAGGGACTTTGTAGACAGCTCCCGAGATGTACTCCAGCATTAGACTTGGGCAAACAGTAAGGGCTAACTCCAAAACACACGAATCACCCACTCTGCGACACAGGAATGACACAAGACTTTAAGTACTTCCAAAGCCTACACAGTACCTCAGTAGTGACGAGAGCTTTTAGATGGACGCCTTCATAATGCAGCTGTTCAGGAATCAGTCTCTGGATTCTTGGTCGTGGTGACGAAAGAATGGAAACTGAATGGGAACTTGCAGCAGCAGTCTACAGAAAAGGCTCCCAACAAAGGATTCTTGGGTGCTTCTCCCGGCTATGTGGATTTGGCAGCATTTTACAGGTAACGGATGAAGGACAGTTGTCGCCAGTCGGATTCTCCTCACTAATCTGGTACTGCACTCTGGTAAGGGGACTTAAAGGATTCGATTTGTGACTCTGGCGGTCGAGCAGGAGTCCACTAAGGTAACAGCAAGAATCTGACTTCTGAAGGACATGCACTCTGGCTCGAGATCCATGGGTATTGGCGGTTTGCAGCTCAACAAGGTTGTGGCACGTGGAGGGATGGCTGTAAATGCAGGTCTTCTCAATAGTAGTGAGTCCCCCCAGCATTTGGGTAGCGGTCAACGTTTTCCGGACCCCCAGGTCGCATGGAAGGAAGGGTCAAAACAGTCTCTGAATACACAGAAGGCATCTCCGGTTGCTGGAATCTGTTACAGCCATCTTTTCATCTTCAGCTCCAGTGGTCGACTGGTTATGCTCAGGTATACCAGAAGACAAAGGGCTACAGGGTTTCAAATCTCTCTCTCGCTCTCTACCTCTGGGATTAGTAGTCTCCCCCCAACCTGTTACCCCCCCGCACCCCCACAAGGTTAATCAAGAGAGTGAAAATGGAAGCCCCAGGGGCAACTCAATGCTAGGGACGTTTTTCTAAAGTCCAACTGGTGTGTAACCTCATAAAACTTCCCTTGGTATTAGGGACCCAACTCTTAATATAGGCCTACTTTGGTAGAGTGACTGAGCAGACAGGTCTATTTTAGGAGAGAGTAATGTGAGCTGTAGAGCAGTACAAGGAAATCGGTAGAAGATCTAAAATGCCGATCAACTTTACAGTACCTCTGGTTAGAGGAAATGGTTCCATCTGGCTTCTGTTCCTGTGTAGCTCTGCAGATCCTGTTGTTCCTGGGCCTCAGTCGTGCAGACAAGAGGGAGGATGTCGGGGAACTCCTGCAGTACAATTTGAAGGTCGCCGGCAGCAAAGGTCAAACTTAAATTCAACGGCACTTTGCGGTTTCAGCTCCTCATGTCTATTACAAATAGCACCACCGCGGTCTCTCGGATACCACTCTTGACTTTCCTTGCATCTAGGGTGCAGCACTCTGTTGAGGTGGCTCAGACTTGGTCAGTCCAGCATAAGGGAACTCCGGAGGATCTTCCTGGAGTTCGGGTCCAACATAAAAGCGATGCAGTCGATCTGGTGTTCCTCTCCTTGGCACTTTGGTTACTGCAGCTGCAGTGAAAGTACAGCCAGCTCTAAGAGGATGTCCAGACTAGTTCCCTTTGGGGTTGATTGGTCCCACCAACCTAAGGGGAGTAGTTGTCCATGCAGGGCTTCTCCAGCGGAGGCGAAATTGGAGCTTCAGCACAGCAGCAGGGCTTCACCGGGCAAACAAGCGGTCCAGGAGTTGCAGCAGGCGTCCTCTTCAAGTCAATTTAACTTTACATTCTCTGGGAAACAATAGTTTATCCCAGTGAAGATATTTAAACCTTTTGGAAGTCTAAAAGAAATCCCTGTGTCACTGCACTGAGGGTGCTGTGTAACACACATGAAAAGTTGATGCCTATGGAGTTATCTAAAACTCCATAATCAAAGAACACAAGAGTAAAACGCACATCAAAATACATGAGAGGGGGGGAAAGGCTCACACCCTTTCCAGGTAAAAAAATCAAGTTCTCAAAATCCAGCGAAGTTGCTGGGGATCTCTAAGGTGAAGGGAATTAGCATATTTATGAGAATTCTCCCTAACAGACGGCTGCTGCAACTACTGCACTGCGCGGGGACTGGTCACAAAAGTGGCAAACTGGCAAATCTTAGATTCCGGTAGCGTTCTTACAGCACACAAACTGGTGTCCTTCTCCCTGGCTATTCGGGTTTCCTACAGCACTTGAGGAAAATACAACCAGCTCTGAGAATGGTGTACACGTGGCTTACGAGTTGATTGGTCCCACCAACTCAAAGGGAGAAGTCGTCCTTGAAGGGCTTCTCTGTCGAGATGAACTTGGCGATTCAGACATGCAGCAGGGCTTCACCGGGCAAACCAACAGTCTAGGAGTTGCAGCAGGCATCTCTTCCAAGTTCTCCTTCGGATTCCTTCGTCCAGTGGTCGACTCTGCCTTCCAAGCCATAAAGCCTTGCCTTTTATGCAGGTTTCCCCCATTCATTCCAGCCTAGCTGTCAATCGCACAGCAGGGTGGCTGTCCTCCAAGGACATCCCTCCAGCCAATCACCTTTGGGTGCATTCCTCTAACCAAGGAGACTAAGTACAGGGAGTTTCGGCCACTTCCCTTGCTTTCTGCCCCTGCCAGACACGCTGGAGCCAGAGGCTTGCTTCACTCATGAATCCCACCAAAGGCAAAATGAACAAAGGGACCAAACCTGGTTTAGCGCCCAGAGTAAATCTCAAGAAGGACCTTAACAGCAAGAAATAACGAAAAAACAAGACTGGGGCCTGTTTGGCAAAGTTTGAATGCATTACCCTCTGGGAACACTACAAACAACTATTACTACAGTTATAGGCAGGCCAACCTTTGGTATAAGCTTATACTACACAGTTTTGGTAGCGTGTTGAGCAGCCAGGCTTATCTCAAGAGGGGAAATGTGAGCTGTAGTGGAGTTACGCAAAGATTCAGTTACAGGTATTCAGATAGACTCTTACACTCAAGGTTTCTTGCATAAACAATTAATAATGTATTTATCAGTCAGTTATAAAGCCTTCTTCAGAAGGGAGCAATAGAATAGTAACACACAAATATACTTCAATACTGTACACTGAGTTTCTGGATCAGACAAGGCCCTTTTGGGGTGGCCCACAGACACAACCTACACCCACAGGTGACTGCAGTAACAAAGGTGCTGGGGACATTAATACCTTACTGTTGAAAAGGCAAACGTTAGTAGAACACAAGAAATACAAATAGTCATAAGCATGGCAAATACTTTCAGAGAGCTCTGAGAAGAGTCGTTCAATAGGCTAAGCCAAAGTCAATAGGCCAAAGTCGTTGTATACGATTTGGCTCTTCAGGTAAATGAACGGAAAAGTCTTTGCACAAGTTCTTACGAGTCTTTGGTAAAAAGAAGAATCAAATGTAGGGCCACAAGCTGATTAGACTTGTGAGTTGCAGAAGTTACAAGCGATTCCACAGTAAGAGGCAAGTTTTCTTAGACTAGTTTTACAGTACCTTAGTAAAGAAGAAAAAGATGCAGCTGAAGACTTCTGTTCCTGTACAGCTCTGCAGATCTCACTGTTCCTGGGCCTCAGTCGTGGGGACAAGAGGGAGGACGTCTGGGGACTACTGTACTGTCACTGTCAAAGCTGGCAACCGGCAAACTTTACTTTCAGTGGCTGTTTCGCGTTTCAGCTCCTTGCGGTTCAGCGAATGGCAATAAGCGCGGTCCTGGCTGTCAAGGTGGACTTTCCTCACATCTGAGGTCCCGCACTCAACTGAAGGGGAGGTCAGGCTTGGTCAGTCCTGCTTCGTGGGAGTCCGAAGGATCTTTCAAAAGCTTTAGGCCAGCTTAGAAGCAAGGCACACATTCTGGTGCCCCTATCCCTGGCTCTACGGTTTCCTGCAGCACTCTGAGGAAATGCAACCAGCTCCGAGATGAGTGTCTGGGTGGCTTACTCAGGAGTTATTTGGTCCTGCCAACTCAAAGGGAGAAGTCGTCCTTTGCAGGGCTTCTCTGTCGATACAAAGTTGGCGATTCGCACCTGCAGCAGGGCTTCACCGGGCAAACCAACGGTCCAGGAGTTGCAGCAGCCATCCTCTTCAAGCTCTTCTTTGGTTCCTTCGTCCAGTGGTCGATTCTGCCTTTCAAGCCAAGAGGCTTTTTATTCAGTTCTCTCCCATTCATTCCAGCTTAACTGCCACTCACCCAGCAGGGTGGCTGGCCTTGCCGGACAGTCAGCCAGCCAATCATGCCAGAGTGCATTTGGGTCTCCCAGGAGACTAAGCACAGGGAGTTTCAGGCACCTCCCTCACTTCCTGCCTACCCCAGACACTCTGGAGCCAGAGGCGGGTTTCACTCCTGAAGCCTGCCAAAGGCGAATGAACAAAGAGACCCAACCTGGTTTGGCTTGCAGAAAAAAACTCGAAGGACCTTTCCACAAAGAAATGGTGAAAAGAGAAGACCGGGACCTGTTTTAACAAAGGAAGCTCGGGCGCCATCTTGAAAAACATTGCTCCCGCAATTTAACGTTACCGGAGCTGTGAACAGTTCATGGTCAGGGTAAATCATGGTCGTTCATTGTAAAACCACTGCCACCAGCCATTCTGAGAGGAAAAGGTAACATTTGACTGTTACATGAGTAACTAGACATAGGGGATACTAAGTAACCCCTCCAGCACTCTATTGTAAGATAGGGTGCGCTGGGTCTAGAAATGTACAGGGCTAAGTGAAGTCAATTTCACTCCACTGTTCTGGGAAACAGTTGATCCCAGAGAAGGTATTTAAACCATGGGAAATCTGAAAGACGTCCCTGTGGCACTGCACTGAAGGTGCTTTGTGACTCAATTGTAAAAGATGATGCCTATGGACATGTTTAGACTCAATAACCAAAAAGAAACTGCGTATAATATCACATAAAATACATGAGAGAGTGGGGAAAAAAGGGTCCATCACTCTCCAGGTTAAAAACATAAAGTACTCAAAATCTAGCAAAGTTGCTGGGGGTCTCTAAGGTAGAGGGAATTGACACATTTTTTAGAATTCTCCATAACAGGGCCATTTTGACAAAAGGGCACCCATGGGTCCCTTACTGCAGCTGCGAACGCAGCCCGTGGCAAAAACACACAATGGTAGTTCAAAGTAAACCACTGCCACTAGCCATTAATTGTAGAAAGGGTAACCTAAAAGTGTTACATGAGAAACTAGACTAGACAAAGAGGATACTAAGTAACACCTCCAGCACCCTATGGTGAGATAGTGTGTGCTGGGTCTAGAAAGTTACAAAATGTAAGTAAAGTCACTTTCACTTGACTGATCTTGGAAACAGTAGTTTCACCAAGATAAGTTATTTAAACCTTTTGGAAATCAGACTTCCCTGTGCCACTGCACTGAAGGTGGTTTGTGTCACAATGTAAAGATACCTATGCAGTTTGTCTGACTCCAAAGTCAAAAGAAACAGTCCAAATCGCAGAAAAATACATGAGAGCGTGGGAAAAAGGTCTCGCTCCCACCTGGTTTGAAATTATAAGTCCTGACGTCCAGTAAAAGAGCTGGGGGGTCTCTAAGGTAGAAGAGAATTAGCACATTTCTGAGAATTCTCCCTTACACCCAGCAACACTGCACATAGTGCTGTGTGCTGCAATGATGCCTAAAAGGTTAATGGAAAAGATATCTTCAAAAATACACCATGAAGGGTCTGAAAAATGGCACCCATAAGAAGAGTAAAATGAAAGGGTAAGTGGAGGGAAAAGGTTTCCCCTCACTTAGGAACAATTACAAATAATCCACAAGTCCCGCAAAATGTTCTGGGGATCTAACAGGTGAGGAAGACTTTGCATAGAAATCAAAATCTGAACTAATGGTGCCTTTCCTATTTCTAATGCGAGTACCTTCCTGTGCTACACTGGTCATTGAATGAAATGCTATTCTATTTCCCATAGAGGTGAATGTATATATGTTTTATAGAATTGGTGTGCCAAAATTTGATGAGTCTTACTAGCTTAGTGTACATTTTAAAGGCACCATCAACTATTGGATATTTGTTTACTTCCTAACTGCAATTATTGGTGTTGGTCTCTGTGGACCACTTACACACCCTTCCTGAGACTAAGCTTTGCTACCTACCTTGATTGGGTTTGGCTGAATAATCTTCCCGGTTCACCATAAGAGGGCAGTGTCCTGAAATCAAACAACCCCCCACTCCCCTGACAGGGTTGATTTTGGAAATCCACCTCAACTGTTCTACCTGTAGGTTACATGATTACACACATCACTCTCCAGAGGGTTGTGCACACATCTCAAACAGTACCCTTATAGCCAAGAATAGTTTAATTAGCAGTAGTCCGAAATTAATCAAATCCAACATATAATGTATATGTTGTGTTGTAAACTCTAATATTTTTCACTTTTTCTGCAATATTTTGCCTTTTTGTGTCCTCTTTTGTAGGTATTAAAAGTGGATGGTGCGTATGTTGCTGTCAAGTTTCCAGGAACATCTAGTAACTCTAATACGAACAGTTCAGCTGCAGATCCAGATCCTTCGTCTCTCCTTCAGGATTGTCGGCTGCTTAGGATTGATGAACTCCAGGTATTTCACTCCCCTAGGAATATGGCACAGCATGCAGTATGATAAAAATATTAATTTTAACACTGTTTTTAATTTCTTAGGTGGTTAAAACTGGCGGGACGCCGAAAGTTCCAGACTGTTTTCAAAGGACGCCTAAAAAATTGTGCATCCCTGAAAAAACTGAAATTTTAGCTGTAAATGTAGATTCTAAAGGTATTTTAACATACTTTCATCACATCAATGTTATGTAGATGCTTTTTAGATTAAATATATTGCATGTCACCTTGCAGGACAAATTATAGTTTCTGAGCTGCTAAATACAAGGAACAAACAGGTTTAGAACTGCAGAAGATTAGTTGGTAAGGTTGGGTAAAAAGTCAGTTTTGGCACTACCTTAGTCTTCCCTGACATTTTGATATCTCTTGTTTCACGATTGATTTTTGCTGATAAGGAGACTTATCCCGAACTTCCATGACGGCTGCAATTATTTTTCTGTTGCCTCTCTGTACCACATTTATTTCCTGTGCATTAATACTTCTAAAGTGTCCCTTAACACTGTAAAATGGTTAGTGATTCCAGAGCCCACAAAGGTACATTTGTGTGAGTGGCATGAGTATTGGGTAAGTGTTTCATTTCAATGATAAATCTTCCTGACCTGTGTCAACCCCAGGACTTTTTGCTGGACTTGAGATCATTTTTTCCATTATTCCTAGGTCAGTGGGAATCTCTCCCCTGCACAATGTTCAGGGGCGATGAAGATCTTCTTTAGGCAGGTAAAAAGTCTTGCACACTGTTTTTAGAAATGTTTGTAGAAAATGGACCACTTGAAGGGCCACACGCTGGTAGGCTTGTGAGGGGCAAAGCTATAGCAACTCTGCAAGGTAACCAAGAAGGGTCCCAACTGAGAGCAAGTAAGGCTACACAAAAAGAGGTCCGTTCTTAGACTTTACAGTACCTCTGGTTAGGAGAAATGGTTCCAGCTGGCTTCTGTTCCTGTACAGCTGTGCTTATCCTTTTGTTCCTGAGCCTCAGTCGTGGGGACAAGATGGAGGACGTTTGGGAACTCCTGCTCTGCAATGGGGAGGTCAGTGGCAGCAATGGCAAACTTCAATTCAGCGGTTCTTCAGTGTTTCAGCTTCTCGCGTCTGACAGCAAATAGCAACACTGCCGTTCTCGGATACCACTCTGGACTTTCCTTGCATCTGGGGTCCAGCACTCTGTTGAGGTGGCTCAGGCTTTGTCAGTCCTGCTTAAGGGATGTCCGGAGTATCTTCCTGGCGCTCAGGTCCGACTTAAAAGCAACACGCAATCTGGTGTTCCTCTCACTGGCACTTCGGTTCCAGCAGCAGTGGAAGTACAGCCAGCTCTGAGAGGATGTCCGGACGGGCTTACTTTGATGTTGATTGGTCCCACCAACTCAAAGGGAGACGTCGTCCTTGCAGGGCTTCTCTAGTCGACGCGAATTCGGAGCTTCAGCACAGCAGCAGGGGTACACCAGAAGTTGCAGCAGGCCAAGTCCTTCGGCTTCCTTCGTCCAGTGGTCGACTCTACCTTCCAAGCCAAAAAGCCTCGCCTTTTATGCAGTTTCTCCCTTTCATTCCAGCCTAGCTGTCAATCACACATCAGAGTGGCTGTCCTTGCTGGACAGCCAGCCGACCAATCACCTTTGGGTGCATTCCTGTAACCAAGGGGGTTAAGCACATGGATTTTCAGGCACCTCCTTTACATCCTGCCCCTGCCAGACATACTGAAGACAGAGGCGTGCTTGACTCGTAAATCCTGCCAAAGGCAAAACGAACAAAGGGACCAAACCTGGCTTGGCACACAGAGTAAACCTCAAGAAGGACCTTTCCAGCAAGAAATGGCAAAAAACAAGACCGTGCCATTTCGTTAAAATGGGCACCCATGGGTGCTTTACTGCAGCTGCGAATGCAGCCCATAGTAGAAGCACACAATGGTAGTAAAAAGTAAACCACTGCCACCAGCCATTAATTGTACAAAGGGTAACATAAAATTGTTACATGAGAATCCAGACAAAGGCGATTCTAAGTAACCCCTCCAGCACCCTATGGTAAGATGGTGTCTGCTGGGTCTAGAAAGTTACAAAATGGAAGTAGTCATTTTCACTTCACTGCTCTTGGAAATAGTAGTTTCATCAAGAGAAGGTATTAAACGGCTGACTTACAAGACTGCGTTTTTAGTGCCAATTACTTCCATAAGAAGAGTTAGTGAATTGCAAGTATTGTAAGTGTATCATCCATAAAGATAAATTGGTTTTATGTGCTCCTCCCAGGTTCTCCCCTAAATTCATTTCAAAATTCCATGTGAACCAATCCACTGCGCTTCCGGCTTTCTTTCAGAATCCAACTAGCTCAGCTGTGGTAAAACTGCACACACTGGATGTGAGGAGGGCGGTCCTTTACAATGTAAAAAAGACCAGACTGTTTAGGAAAACAGATCAACTGTTTGTCTCCGTAGCACCAGGCAGAGAAGGAGACCGCATTTCCAAGAATGCCATCTCCAGATGGATAGTTGGATATATACAATTATGCTATTCATTATCAAACAAAACACTGCCTTTTACACCAAGAGCTCACTCCACACAGAGCACAGGAGCTACTCTGGCTTTTATCGCAAATGTCCCTTTAGACAGCATTTGTAAAGCATCTACATGGAGCTCAGTACACACTTTCACTCAGCACTACTGCATTGACACCCATTCCAAAGCAGATACGCAGGTGGGACAAGCGGTTCTAAAACATCTATTTGTTGCTGCCCCTTCTCACGTCCCACCACCACCACTGCTCGCTAATCTATGCAGAGCATGTGATCCAAGCATGCTAGGCATAGGCCGACATCTAGTTGAAGCTGCAGAGTATTAGATTTTTTCGAAACTCGAAAAGTGACGTCGACAGGGCGTGCCAGTAATATCCCTAGTGTGACGTCCACTGTACCCATGGTCCTTCACACGGCGAGGTCCCTCAGGTTATTTTTTTCCGCCATTGTGAGCGGACGCTTATTGCGCAGTTCAATTTTGGCATAACGCCATTTGCTTATGACCAGTATAAAAATAGTTTACTCTTTCTGTCCTTTCCTTCCGACTTCGACCAATTCATCGACGCGGTGGAAAAGACAGCGACATCGGACGAATTCAAGATTCGACTGACCCTTTCGGCCTGGGAAGGCCCTTAAAGTAGGGAGAATGTGCGCCAGTCATTATACAATGCATTTTCCCTCCCTTTCTCGCCTGGTTGCCTATCCCAGACATGGATAGAATGCCTTTTTAAATTCTGCCCCTCGTGTAATAAGAAATTTCTGTGGATCGATAATGTGTTCAACCTGTGTTTAAACCGCAAACACGACGAAGGGCATTGTCAAACCTGCAAGCTCTTTATACCCAAGACCCTTAAAGATCGCAGAACCAAGCGCTGGGCCCATCCCGCAATGCAGGCCGAGGCCACCATTGACATGGAGGGAGATTCCAGTGATGGCAGCGTTGCTCTCTTTTTGGACGCGAGGGCAATGGGGAACAGCCACGTTCCCAAGTGCAGGCCGGCGGCTCCGTTACAGGGACGACACCCGGCGGCAAGAGCACTTCCACTACACACGGCACGAAGCACACATCCTAGGGCGATGAGCCATCGACCAAACACCCAGATATGGTGTCTAGGGATAGATCTGTAGATTCCCTGTCCTCTGGGTACTCAAGGTTCCGATCGCCCCGTGACAGACCCTGGGAAAACCGAACGATGTCTGTTAGGCAGAATTGCATGCAGTACCCTCCGGGACCACCACACACAATTAGTACTACAGGTGTAAGCAAGACCAACCTTTGGTACAAGTCTGTACCACAGTTTGTTGGTAGCGAGCTGAGCAACCAGGCTGATCTCAAGAGTGAATTTGAGCAGTAAAAGTAGTTACACAAAGGACTTTCAATCACAGTGGTTCTAGTAGACACTTATACTCAAGGTTTCTTGGTAAAACACTTGTTAATTTATTTACACAATCATTTATAGAACATTTCAGTAGATGAGGGCAACTTAATATTATAGACCAATACACTTCAATACAAAACTCGAAGTTTTTGAGAGTTTGAGCTCCCTTGAAAAAGGAGCTAAATGGCAGTTCAGTTACTTAGTGAGCAAAAAGGACAAAAGTAAGTAGAATAGATTATATATATACTTCTAGGCAGTGCACATAGTTTCAGTTCATCAGAATAGTTCAATTCAAGTCAATAGGCCAGGCCAATGTGAATGGGCTAGTGTTCTGGATAGGAAAGAGCAGTTCTGGTACGAAACAGTGAAGTCTTTGCAAAAGTTCTCAGAAGTAGTTTAGGCAAAAAAGAATCATTTGTGGGGTCACAAACTGCTTAGGCCTGCAAGTTGGGAAAGTTTCACAAACTTTCTCCGCAAGAGTGGCGTTCTCTCAATTGGGTTGGCACAGTACCTTTGTATGAAGAAAACAAATGTTGCTGAAGTCGTGGTTCTTGGCAGTTCCTGCAGATCTAGCTGTTGCTGAGCCTCAGTCGTGGGGACAAGAGGGAGGACGTCGGGGGACTCCCGCACTGCATGGGATCCTTGAAGAAAGCCAACCAAATGGAGTTGCTTCAGTTCCAGGAGCTGTAGATTCAAGAAGACAAACAGGTTTCCCTCTCCCTGGTTAAACCCAACCAGCCTTGAGATTGGTATCCAGGTGTCTTATGAGTTTATTGGTCCCACCAACTCAAAGGAAGAAGCCGTCCTTGAAGGATCTTCTCTGTCTAATGGAGTTTGGCAATTCGGACCTGCAGCAGGGCTTCACCGTGCAAACCAACGGTCCAGTGGTTGCAGCAGCGGGCCTCTTCCAGCTCTTCTTCGGTTCTTTCGTTCCAGTGGTCGACACTGCCATTCAGTCCACAAGACTCACCTTTTAAACCGTTTTTTCCCTTTCATTCCAGCCTAGCTGTCACTCACCCAGCAGGGTGGCTGTCCTTGCCGGACAGTCAGTCAGCCAGCCAATCTCGACAAAATGCATTTGGGTCTCCTAGGAGACTAAGCACAGGGAGTTTCGGGCACCTCTCACTGCCTGCCCACCCCAGACACTCAGGCGCCCGAGGCGGTCTTCAGTCCTGAAGCCTGCCAAAGGCACACGAACAAAGGGACCACACCTGGTTTGGCGCACAGAGACAAACACTAGAAGGACCTTTCCAAAAAGAAATGGTGAAAAAAGACCGGGACCCGTTTAAACAAAGGGGCTTAAGGCACCATCTTGAAAAACATGGCTCCGTGATTTTTGGTTACCGGTGTTCGCGGTCGGTAAAAATGTTAGTTCATTGTAAAACCACTGCCACCAGCCTTTTCAATAGGAAAGGGTAGCATTTGACTGCTACATAAGTGTTTAGACACAGGGGATACTATGTAACCTCTCCAGCACTCCATTGTACCCATTGCTGGGTCTATGAATTTGGAAAAGACTAGTAAAGTCAATTTCACATTACATTCTCTGGGAAACAGGTTATCCCAGAGAAGGTACTTAAACCTTTTGGAAGTGTAAAACGACATCCCCGTGTCACTGCCCTGAGGGTTCTGTGTAACACACATGAAAAGATGATGCCTATGGAGATATCTAAAACTCCATAATCAGAGAACACAAATGTAAAACACACATCAAAACACATGAGAGTGGGGTAAAAAGGCTTGCACTCCTTCCAGGTAATAAAATCAAGTCCTCAAAATCGAGCAATGTTGCTCGGGGTCTCTAAGGTGAAGGGAATTAGCACATTTTTGAGTAATAACTTACTAGAAAGTCTTGATTCTATTTAAAACAGAGGCAAGCATTACGCTTATGCTTCTTTCTTTATAACCAGAAAGCTCATCCCAGGAGACTCCAACAGAGTTCAGCGAGGGGTCACCAACATGTGACCTCAGTCCACCAATAAGCATATAACTGTCCATACAAAGATTCCTGAACATGATGTAACTTCCTCTTTCGAGGCTGCAAACTTGGCTGTTCAAGAAAAACACTGGTACAATGAAACTGCAATGTACCCCGTCTTGTGGCAGAAGAAAATGGAGCCAGTCTGGAGATCAGGAAGACTTGTCTGTAGCCACTGTCAGGGAAGAGACAAATAACTAGAAGTAGTCTATGCGCGAGAGAACCCTAGTTCCCCTTACGGGGGTGGGAGAGAAATCGGTGTTATTCAGATATACGCATAGTTAGCAAATGGTGATAAACCCCAAGCCATGCGCTCAATTACTGCCCTCAAGCCTGTCTTGCGCTGCTATTTCTCTCGCTGGATGGGATAATGCTCGCCTCTGTGTCTTTAATTGAATCAAGACTTTTCTAGTAAGTTATTATGGAAAATCTTTATTCTATGTCAAGACCGGAGGCTCACATTATGCTCGTTTTAAAGCTTACTTACGATGGATGCCGGTTGTTTATCGGTTTCAGGTAGAATTGTTTAAATATTGATTCACCGGCCCAGTCCGCCATCCTCATGATGTCTTCTAGGTGGACTCCGACCTGAAAGGCTTTGAAAGCCATGGCTCCTCTCTCGGAGTGGGCCCCGAAATGCAGTGTCTATTCCAGCTTGAGTTAGAGTCCAACGCACTCAGCGTGTTAAGGTTGGAGCGGAAACTGCCTTGTGGGGTTTACGCATAGCTATCAGTAATTGCCCGTTAGGAGAGGTCCTGAGCGGGCCTGTCATTTCTTCGTAAACCATCAAGCATCTAACTAAGCAAATCTTGGGCTGGTCTCTAAAAGCAGGGTAAGAAATCACCCTTGAGTTGCATTTCGTCGTCTGTGAATATGGAACACGATAACGTTGGGTGAAAAGGTCCTGCCTGCTAGGTCGAGAGCTCTGACGTCAGACACACTCCTGCAAGAAACCAGGCAGAGCAGCGTAGTAAGTTTGCTGGACAGGGCAGTACAAGATAACTCCTCATTGTGCAGCCAGGACAGAAATAGATTCAGCACTTTAACGTCCCAAAGCTTGCCATAGCGGGACAGAGGCGGGACTGTAAGTCTGACACCCTTGTGTAATCTGCAAACGAGGTGATGCTCTCCTGCTGGGATCCCCTGAACAAGATCATGACCGGCAGAAATAGCCAAATGGTAGGCGTTAACTGTCCTGTATGCGAGACCTTTTTCAATTAAAGATGCCAAGAAATTCAGGATATCCTCTATAGGTCCTGAAACCGGATGCAACCCTCTTTTTCGCACCAGGCGCTCCAAGAGGTGGAATACTTCTTGAGGGAAGAAGGGGCCCAGCTTTCCTCGATGAGGCTGACCGCATTGCGTGACATGCCGGGAGCTCTTCATCTTGACCTGAAATCCTCCAGGCTGCTAATATCAGTGATCCGCTGAGAACGTTGTGACGCTGTCCTGTCGGATCCTGTAGGAGATCTTGAAACTGGGGTAGAAGGATTGGAAAATCCGAGGAAAATTGCAGAAGAAGTGGGTACCAAGTCTGAGAGGTCAAGACCGGGGCTAGGAGGACCAGATCCGTATGCTCCTGACGGGCCTTCGCCTGGGTAAATCAGGGGGTGCAGGGAGGTAGGCGTAGTGGATCCCCCCTGGGTCCAATGCTGCAGAAATGTGTCCGTCGCAGCCGCTGATGGATCCGGCTTCCAGCTGTAAAACACTGATAGCTGAGCCTTGAGTCGTGATGCAAAGAGGTCTATGGACATAGGACCCCAGACGCTTTGGAGGGGGTGAAAGCCCTCTCTGTTGAGCCTCCAGTCGCTGTAATCTGTAGCATGCAGTGAGTACCAGTCCGCCACCGTGTTTGTGAGACCAGGGAGATACTCCGCTGTGACTGAAATCCGATGCGCCAAGCAGAAGTGCCAAAAGTCCTTGGCTAACTCCGCTACAGGCCTCGATTTGGTGCCACCCAGATGATTGATGTACCTTACTGCAGAAATGTTGTCCATTTTCAGCAAGATACAACAACTCGCTCTGCATCTGGCGAAAGAGCGCACAGCGAAGGAGCCCGCTCGGAGCTCCAGGCAGTTAGCAGAGGCTGCGTCTCAGGTGCTGACCCGTGAGCCACTGCAATTCTCGGTAATGAAGAGGACCGGGAAAAATTGCTTGGATTGAAGATAGGAGGCCTATTACTCTTATTAATTCTCAGAGAGATATGAGGTCTCTGCAGAATCTCCCGTCGAGTGTATCTTGGCCACGGGAAGACGGAGCTGCGCATTCTGGGTGTCCACCACAACCCCGAGAAATTCTAGATTCTGGGATGGACCGAGGATCTTTTTTTTTTTTTTCTCTAAATTTTGAGGAAACCAAGACTGTGTAGTAGGTCGATGTCCAGGCTGGCTTTTCGCTCTACCACGGCCTGCGAATGCGCCATGAAGATGTCGCCTAGGTAGACTATCTGGCTGCCATTGTGGGGATGGGGGACTGCTCCAATCCCTGAGGTTGAGGCTCGCGACCCTATGGTTTGAGTGTCCTCGGAGGATTAAATGGATCAATCGATATCATAGACCCCTCTATCTTCGTCGTCCGTGCCCTGTCGACCCTCCGGGCTTGAGGGTCTAGTACCCCTGTTGTCTTCCTCGGGGTGAGGGGATCCATCGAGGGAAGGGGTTTCCTTCCGGTCCATAAAGGCCTTTTTCAGCCTGGAAAAGGCATCTGAGACAGCAGCGGTGGCAGGTTCTGGCTGGCTCGGGCAGGGTCTGAGAGTCTTGGCTCTATTGAGCCGGAATACACCCCCCCGTGCCCCCCCTCCCTCCGAATGGTGCTTCCTCTTATGTGTCTTATGTGTCTTCTTCCTCCCTGCCGGGGAGGTCGCTTGCAGATGCTTCTGCATGCTGTGTAGTCTCTGCTCAATAGGCAGGGGCATCTCAGACACAGCCGTTTTGATGCTGGTCTCAACAGAAGATCCCAGTACCTTTTTGAGGCTTTCTGCCATTGCCACCTCATCAATTTGATATCCTTCTTTCTCATTATCAGACCAATCCTGGCTTTCCTGAGGCAAGTGCCGGGCTGCCATAATGCTTAAATAAATTTGATGCACCTTTCTATCACTCTTTTCCTTATTTATTTTTTTAATATAAATGTTGTGTGGGCAACAGAGTGCCTTCTCTTAAGCCCACTTTAGTCTGTCAAGCAGAAGGGAAAATGTGTGCAGAGCACCGATGCTTTTCTTTCTTGATTTCTTTTTTTTCTTGATTTCTTTTTTTTTTTTTTGTAATGAGAAATTCTCCTGCTATGGAGATTATCCACTTCGTGTTCCTTTCCGACACTTTATTTTTTGTAAAGGAATCAGAAAAAATCAGTGAGGAAGGGCACTGCAGGCTGTAGCTAGCGCTCATGCTCGAAATCCGTTATGAAAAGAAACGGAAATGAGAGTGCGTGCGCCAGCTGCAGAGGAAAGGAATTGTGGAGCGGGAGCTCCCTCTGGTGGTTGCGGGAGGAAACCGCTGCCACAAAAGGCTCTGCGTGCCCTCCTCGAGCCTTCGAAGCCGAAAAGAAAGGGCGGAGGAGGCGAGCGCGAATGTCCAGAATGCGGACGTAAATTAAAAATGACAAAACACTAAAGCACTGAGCAGGATGCTGCTCGCGAGGGCCTCTGTGTGGCCACTGGGGGTCTCCGACGCTGAGCAAAGCAGCTGATGTCGGAGACCGCACAGTGTAAACACAGGAAAGGAATGTGTACTACACGCTCAACTCTATCAATCTAATTCCATAAAGATAAAATCAACGGCACAATGTAAATAAAGCAAAAACGCGCACTACATGCTTAACTGTGTCAAACTAACACAATACAGATAAAATCAATGGCTACATAAAGAAAACATAGTAAAACCGTGAAATGTAAATAATGTAACAAATATCTAATAAGTTTCAGTTAGAGAAATCTAAATACAAAGTTATGAGATAAGGCATGAATGTACTTATCTCTTGCAGCAAAGAAAGAGGAAGTTACATCATGTTCAGGACTGTATGGACAGTTATATACTTATTGGTGGACTGAGGTCACATGTTGGTGACCCCTCGCTGAACTCTGTTGCAGTCTCCTGGGAAGAGCTTTCTGTTTATAAATAATAAAAGAAAGCGAAGCGTAATGTGAGCCTTGGGTCTTGACATAGAATTCTCCCTAACAGGGGATACTAGGTAACCCCTCCAGTACTGTACAGTAATATAGGTTGTGCTGGGTCTAGGAATTAGAAAAGACTAGTAAAGTCAATTTCACTTTACTTTCTCTGGGAAACAGTAGTTTATCCCAGAGAAGGTATTTAAACCTTGGTAAAGCTTGAAAGGCTTCCCTGTGCCACTGCACTGAGGGTGCTGTGTGACACACATGAAAAAATGATTGTTAAAGAGAATTATCATAAATGTTCAAATTCCCTTCACCTTAGAGACCGCCAGCAACTTTGCTGCATTTTGAGGACTTTTTTTTTTTGCCTGGAAAGAGTGAGCCTTTTTTCCCACTCTTTTTTGTGTATTTTGACGTGCGTTTTACTCTTGTGTTCTTTGATAATGGAATTTTAGTCAACTCTATAGGCATCTTTTCATGTGTTACACAGCACCCTCAGTGCAGTGACACAGGAACATCTTTTAGACTTCCCAAAGGTTTAAATACCTTCTCTGGGGTAAACTACTGTTTCCCAGAGAATGTAAAATGAAATTGACTTTACTAGTCTTTTTAAATTCCTAGGCCCAGCACACACTATCTTTCTATAGAGTGCTGGAGGGGTTGCCTAGTATCCCCTGTGTCTAGAAACTCATGTAGCAGTCAAATGCTGCACTTTACTATCGAAATGGCTGGTGACAGTGGTTTTACAACGAACTATCAGGATTTTTCCCGACCGTGAACCCCAATAGCTAGAAATCACGGGAGCAATGTTTTTCAAGATGGCACCTTAAGCCCCTTTGTTCAAACAGGTCCCAGTCTTCTTTTTTCGCTATTTCTTTTTGGAAAATTCCTTCTAGAGTTTCTCTGCACGCTAACCCAGGTTTGGTCCCTTTGTTTCTATGCCTTTGGTAGGCTTCAGGACTGAAGACTGCCTCTGGCGCCCGAGTTTCTGGGCTGGGCAGGAAGTGAGGGAGGTGCCCAAAACTCCCTGTGCTTAGTCTCCTAGGAGACCCAAATGGACTCTGGCGTGATTGGCTGGCTGACTGTCTGGCAAGGACAGCTTCCCTGCCGGGTGAGTGGCACCAGGCTGCGTTGAAAGCGAGAAAATTGTTTAAAAAGCGTGTCTCTTCGACTGGAAAACAGAGTTGACCACTAGAACGAAAGAACGGAAGACGAGCTGGAAGAGGACGGCTGCTGCAACTCCTGGACCGTTGGTTTGCCCGGTGAAGCCCTGCTGCAGGTCTGAATTGCCAAGTTCATCTCGACAGAGAAGCCCCTTCAAGGACAACTTCTTTCTTTGAGTTGGTGGGACCAATCAACTCATAAGCCGCCTGGATACCATTCTCGGAGCTGGTTAGGATTAACCAGGGGGAAGGACACCAGCTTGTGTGCCTGACAGCTACTCAAATCGAAGATCTTCCATTTTGCCAGCTTGTTTGACCAGTCCCTGTGCAGTGCAGGAGTCCCCCGATGTCCTCCCTCTTGTCCCCACGACTGAGGCTCAAGAACAGCGAGATCTGCACTAACTGCCAGGAACCAACGTCTTCAGCTGCATCTTTTCTTCATATTAAGGTACTGTGCCAACTCGATTGAGAAAACTTGCCTCTCACGGTGAGTTAGTGACTTTCCCAACTTGCAGCCCTAATCAGCTTGTGACCCAACATATGATTCTATTTCATATAAACTACTTCTGAGAACTTTGGCAAAGACTTTACCGTTTACTACAAGAACTGCTCTTTCCTATCCAAGACACTAGTCCATTTATTTTGGCCTAGGCCTATTGAACTGAATAGTCCTCTAGTGAACTGTAACTATTTGCACTTCCTAAGAAAGTATTTGTGATCTATTCTATTAACTTGTCTCTCTTTACTCCTATTTAAAGTGACTGAAATGCTATTTTGCTCCTATTTCAGGGGAGCTTTATTTACTCAAACGTATTGATTTGGTAGTGAAGTGTATTTGTTTGATATTAAGTTGCCTCCTGCTAGTGAATGTTTTCCAAATGTCTGTGTAATAAATTAATAAGTGTTTTACCAAGAAACCTTGAGTCGAAGTGTCTACTTGAACAACTGTGATTGTAAGACCTCTGTGTAACCTCTTTTACTGCTCACATTCCCTGTTGGGATGAGCCTGGCTGCTCAGCTCGCTACCACAAACTGTGTAGCACAGAATTATACCAAAGGTTGGTTTTGCTTACACCTGTCGTCCTAATTGTAGTTGGTTGTTCTAGAGGGTACTGCATGCAATTCTGCCCATGGAGTTATCTAAAACTCCATAATCGAAGAACACAAGAGTAAAACGCACCTCAAAATACATGAGAAGGGAAAAAGGGCCACACACTCTCCAGGTAAAATAAAGTCCTCAAAATCCAGCAAAGTTGCGCGGGGTCTCTAAGGTGAAGGGAATTAGCACATTTTTGAGAATTCTCCTCAACACTCCTCCAGATAAAGATTGAAAGAACCTTTCTGCCTGGGTAAGCGGGTTACTGCCTCTGCGGCCTACTGAAACAGGATCGCAAACAATACTACTCTCCTGGCACGCTACAGCTACGTCCAATGATGCCTAGTCCAGGCTGGTCTTCAAGAGGTTCCAGAGCCCACCAGATCAGACATGCTGGCGGTTGTGGCAGAGGGCAGGCAGGTTACTCGCAACCTATTAAGAACACTGGACTTTGCTGAGACTGCTGGATGCATGCTAGCCTAGGGGACTTTACTTAAGAGACACGCCTGGTTGAAGAACTTTGGCTTTAAATCCGAAACTCAGACCTCCCTTATCAATAAACCAGTTAAGGACTCTGGCCTTTTTGAGAAAGCTGTTGATGATGCCCTGGAGACTGCGAAAAAAGAGCACAAAACATTAGTTTCCCAGCCATATCACGACTAAGCCCTTTCACCAGCTTGGAGGCTCTAACTGCCGTCGTTCCTTTCATGGAAAATCTTTCTCCTGCTTTCCCCATGGATAATATGGGCAATATGGCTCTTCTAACAATCAATCTCAACAGAGAGCTCCTCGTAGAGGCAGGAACTCTACTTCTAGAGGCTCCGCGGCCTCCACCTCAGACTCGCCGGTTCAGGTCCCCTCCCGCGCTTCCCCAGTCGGGGGTCGCTTATCATTCATTAATGCCTGGGAGGGGATCACATCAGACCAGTGTGTGTTAAATACTGTCACCCACGGCTACTGCATAGAGTTTTCATCAACCAACTTGATACACCCACTGAAGAGCAGACTCCTGTCACCGGAACACCTGCGCATCCTGCTGGAAGAGGTTCAGGTCTTTCTGGAAAAGGGCACCATAGTAGTCATGCCGACTCACCAGGTAAATAAGGGTATTTATTCAGTGTACTTCCTTGTACCCAAAAATGATCTCACCATGCGCCCTGTTAGACCTGCGCCCAGCAAACCAGTATGCCAAACGTCAAAAATTCAGCATGACAACACTTATGTGGTAATCCCACTGCTGCGGTAGGGATATTATATGGCCACTTTGGACATGAAAGATGCATACTTTCTGTGCGCTGGCAACATTGAAATATGAAAGTACCTCAGGTTCAGGATAGAGAATACCCACCATCTGTACAAGGTTCTTCCCTTCGGCATTGCCTCAGCACCACGGGTATTCAATAAGGTACTGGCGGTAGTAGCAGCTCATCTGCGCAGGCAGTCTATCCTTACCTCGACTGGCTCATAACATGCGATTCGTATGGAAAATGCCAAGCAAATACCCAGAAGACGGTAAACCACCTCGACCTGGGCTTCTCTAGCAACGACAAGAAGTCCAGCCTAGACCCCAATCATGGACCTAAGACAGGCTCATATTTCCCTCCAACGAGAGGGTTCAAAACCTGCTGTTTCAGATCCCTCACTATGTAGCCAGTCACCAGGTAACTGTACTCAAGGCCATGCCACTGTTTGGGATGATGGCTGTTCAGCAAGAATTGATGTAGTAACCCTGTGGGAGACTAAACAACACTTGTCCTCTTGGTATTGGGTAACCCATCTTTTGGTATAGGCCTGTACTACACAAGTTGGAAGTGTGACTGAGCAGCCAGGCTTATCTCAAGAGGGGTAAATGTGAGCTGTAGAGCTGTAGCAATGAAATCCACCAATACAAGTAGCCAAGTAACACGTATTTAACATTAGTTTTTAAATGAGCATTCTTTAAAAAGGGTAATGTTTATAGCGATCAAATATACTTTAAAATACCTTTCCAGAATCAACACAAAACTAGTAGATATTCTTTAGAGATGCTTTTTACACATTTCCTACACCCTGCGGGTACTTCACTAACTAGGACAGTAATGGTATTTATATATCACTAGTATATTTTGTAGATTCCGAGGTTCGGTAGAAAGGAAAGGTTAAGGGAAGGAAAAAAGGTTAAATAGGTTCTAAGACCATGTGAGCACTTAAATCTTCCAAGTAAGTCTAGATAAAAACCTTTCCCAGCAATAATAGTTACAATCCAAGTAATCAGCTACCAGGACAGTAAGTACCAAAGTCAATGGACTAGATGAGTGCAGGGAGCCAGGACAGCCAAAGTCAATGGAGCACAGTCTATGGAGCTGAGGCGCTTCTTAGATATGTCTTGCTCAAGCGTTTTTTTTTTTTTTAAATCACTGTGGGGGTCACAAGCTGTTATGCGTGTGAAGGGTAGAGCTGAGATCAACTCTAGGAAAGTAGCTACTGCAAGTCTCAACTGAGAAGAGCAAAGCTGAAGACACTGAGGTAAGTACCACCATGTCGGAACAGTACCTTTTGGTTAGAAGTGTCCAGCTGGCTTCTGTCTGGTTGCAGTGATGCAGATCCTGGGTTCCTGGGCATCAGTCGTGGGAACGAGAGGACGTCTGGAGGACTGCTGCGGCAGCAATTCAAAGGTTGGCGACTGCTACAGGCTCTTTTCAATTCAGCAGCACTTTGCGGTTTCAGTGCTTGGTAAACAGCACCCCCGCTGATCTTGGATACCGGTTGGGCTGCCTTCTCTCCTTGGGTCCTGCACTCTGGTGACGGGATTCGAGCTCTGGTCGTCCTGCTTCTGGAGGGTCCTGGGGAGAATCCTGGAGCTTCTGGCCATAGCACAGACGTTGCATTTGTCTACAGATTTCTCGAACCCTGGCACTCGGTTCCTACAGCAGCAAAGAAATACAGCCAGTCAGGGAAGATGGTCCATTGGAGTTCGTCTTGGGGTTAGTAGGACCCACTAACCCAAAGGAAGAAGTCGTTCCTGCCGGAGCTCCTCTTGTCGATTTAGAAAAAGGAGTTTCAGCACAGCAGCAGGGCTTCACCGGGTAATTCAAAGGTCCAGGAGAATGCAGCAAGATTCGTCTGCGGTTTCTTCGTTGGGTTGTTTTTCCCAGTTGTCGACTGTCTTCAGTACCAAAACCCTCGCTTTTAAAGCAGGTTTCCCCCATTTATGCACAGCCTAGCTGTCAATCAAACAGCAGGGTCGCTGTCCTGAGTGCAGCCAGCCAGCCAATCATGACTGGGTGCATTCTGGCATTCCTAAAGACAGGGGAGTTTCAGGAACCTCCCTCGCTTTCTGCCCTTTCCCGACACTGGAGCCAGAGGTGGGTTTCAGTACTGTAGCCTGCCAAAGGCAAAAATTAACAAAGGGGCTCAAACCTGACTTGGCGCGCAGAGTAAAACCGAAGAAAGACCTCACAAACAGAAAATGGTAAAAAAAGAAGACTGGCCAATTTGACAAAATGATCATCCATGGGTGCTATACTGCAGTGCAGGTATCAGCCTGCGGTAGAAAAGCACAATGGTAGGAAATTTAAACCACTGGCACCAGCTATTTAAAGTAGTGAGGGGATCATAAAACATGCTACATGAGTAGGTAGGAAAAGGGACTAACTAATCCCTTTAAAATGGTGTGTGCTGGACCTACAAATAGAAAAGGTAAGTAAAGTCAATTTCACTTTACTATTCTTGGGAACAGTATTTCACGCAAGACAAGGTATTAAAACCTTATGAGAAATCTAAAGGATACAAAAAGTAGATGCCTCTGGAGTTTGTCACACTCCAAAAACAAAGGAAACATATAATCCAAATCTGGTCAAAACACATGATTGTGTAAAAGGTCTTTCACTCCTGGGTTAAAATTAAAAAGTCCTTAAGTTCAGCAAAAGAGCTGGGGTCTCTAAGGTTGAAGGGAGTTAGCACGGAAATGAGAATTCTCCCTAACCCTGCCTTTTACCTATGCTTCAAAAAGTAAAATTCCTATTACTTTATTTTTAATTTATACTAAATAGATTGTGTGCACATTCTCTTATTGGAGGGTATAAAAATGTCAAGTAGCAGTCAACCGCCTTTTCCGTTCTCCACTTTGACACAACAGACCATTTCTTACTTGCCAATTATCACAAGCTGACGGCTAGTTGAGAGTGTAGATTTTGATGCCTGCCATATTGTGCACTGTTAGGTGGTGCATAAGGGGTACAAATTTAAAGTTCCAAGATATTAGCCAGGCAAAAAGTTTCTTGGCCCCTTAGTACTTCACATACAGACAGCACACCATCTATTAATTGCCAAGGATTTTTACTTCAAACACATTTTTTGGTGTTAATACTGATGTCATCGGGTAGGCCTTTGGGAATGTCCCAGTTTGTGTCGTCTTTCTGTTTACTACATAAAGCTCTTCAGTACTCCTTAACGTCTCAAAATATAAATGTCCTAACATAAATGGTAACCTAATCTCTTTAAAGGTGTTCATGCTGTTCTGAAGACTGGGACATGGGTACGTTACTGCATCTTTGATCTTGCCACAGGAAAAGCGGAACAGGAAAACAATTTTCCAACCAGCAGTATTGCTTTTTTGGGACAGAATGAACGTAATGTTGCAATATTCACAGCTGGACAGGTATGTTTTCTTCTTTTTTTTAATTTTCAAATGTTTTTAAAAGTTAATTCTGTTCATTATTCATGCCAAAGTACAAAATCACTAGTGGAACTTCCTGCCTTAACTATTTTGCTTTTATAAACAATTGTCACACTGGACAATCTACTTTTATAGTTGCCTTTACTTTTTACATTTTCTTAGAAGTTTTTGTTAGGGTAGATTTCTCTTTTTGTGTGAAATCCCCACTCCCTTTGTATCCCCTAGCACTTTTTGCTGGACACCTGTATTTTTTGGTCTAATTCTCTTGGGTGAGTGGGAACCTTTTTCCACACTCCATCCCTTTACTCTTTTGTAGGGAAAATCTTTGGCCTCTTTTTGGGGTTTCTTTTCGGAGTTATGCTTTCCTCTAATTTTTAGGCATCTACTTTTGGTGAACCAAATTATAGCACCCTCTGTGCAGTGTTGTCAGAAGCTCCTATAGCGTCTCCTTCATTGTTTCTTTTCTTCCCCAGACTAACTCTGTTACCGTGGCAGAGGGATACATTTTAACCTTTTTGTGTTTTCACTTGCGAGATCAGCACACACTGTTAGGCAAGATTGGATGCAGTAACCCTGTGGGAGACCTACACCATCCTTGTCCTCTTGATAATAGGTAACCCACCTATTGGTATAGGTCTGTACTACACAAGTTGGTAGAGTGACTGAGCAGCCAGACTTATCTCAAGAGGGTTAATGTGAGCTGTAAGGAGGTAACACTGAGATTCACAATTACAAGTTTACAAAACACTTACTCAAGGTTTTCTAGTAAAATAATAATTTAAGTCAGTTTTAAATGAGCCTTCTTGAAAAACGGCAATATGCAACAATGAAAATACACGTAACCCTTCCTTAGATTTTAGATAAGCAAGTAGCTACCATTTTGGAATGCCTCTCTCACACACTTCCTACACCCTGAGGTGACTTCAATTGCTAGGACAATGTTTGGCATCGGTATATCACTTTTTATACTTAATTCAATACTGGGGTTATGGAAAAGGAAAACGTTAACATATTCTCAGAGCATGTGAATATTTTTCAATCTCCCATTGAAGTCTAGATTAGATCTTTCCCAGCAATTCAAGTTATACTTATGTTGCACCTATGAGGGAGAGTTGGCACCAAAGTCGTCAATAGGTCAGAAGAGTCTGCAGGGAGCCAGGACCGCCAATGTCAAGTCTAGGGGAGCTGACACTTATTGAGGATAGCACAAAAGTCTTGCACAATGTTATATAGAGAGTTTGTAGAAAATGTGTTGGGCCACAAGCTATGTGTCTTGTGAAAAGCAAAGATGCAAGCAACTCTGCAAAGGGCAGCCAATGCAAGTTTCCAGTGAGATCAAGCAAGCTACACACAAGAGGCAAGTACCCCTAGTTAGACAGTACCTTAGTTCTGAAGAAAAAGGATCCAGCTGGCTTCTCTTCTTGTTGCAGTCCTGCAGATCATGTGTTGCTGTGCCTCAGTCTTGGGGATAAGAGGGAGTACGTCTGGGGACTCCTGCACTGCAGTTTGAAGGTCGGCGGCAGCAATGGGTTTACTCCAGATCAGCGGCCCTTCACGGTTTCAGCTACCGGTCGATAGCACCTCTGCGGTTCTTAGACACCTTGTGGGCTCCCCTTGCTTCTGGGGTCCAGCACTCTGTTGAGGTGGCTCAGGCTTGGGTCGTCCTGCTTCGATGGAGTCCTTGGGATCTTCCTGGCGCTCGGGTCTGACTTAAAAATTATGCACTTTATTCTGGTGTTACTCTCCCAGGCACTCGGTTGCTGCAGCAGCGATGGAAGTACAGCCAGCTTCGAGAGGATTTCCAGATGAGTTTTTCTTTGGGTCGATTGGTTCCATCAACCCAAGGGAAGAAGTCGTCCTTTGCAGGGCTTCTATAGTCGAGGTGAATTCAGAGCTTCAGCACTGCAGCAGGGCTTCACCGAGCAAACCAGCAGTCCAGGAGTTGTAGCAAGCGTCTCTTCCAAGTTCCTCTTTGGATTCCTTCGTCCAGTGGTCGACTTTCTTCCTTGCAAAAGACATCACCTTTTATGCAAGTATCTCCCATTCATTCGCTGCTATCAGGTCCCAGCACCGAAAATCTGCCGGGGCAGATGAATTGGCCACCAGATCCCCTGGTTCATCCAGCAGTCAATTGAACAACTACTTAGTAGACCGGGCGGGGGGGAGAGTTTGAGGTTGTGGGGAGGGGAAGTGGATAAAGTAACATATGGTCAGGATTCCTCCAGTCTCCTTCAATTCTTGGAACTCTGGGAAAACCTGCAAATAACACATTACTGCTTAAACATCCAATAAATACACCTGCACTTGAAAGTGATATATTCTTCCTCTTAAAAACCACTAACTATCCCTAGCCTAGAGGCTCTATAGAGAAATATTAGAGTTCTTGTCTTGCTGCAACTATGCAATATGTCCTGTGATGCTGTGTTCACTGTTAGGGAGAATTATCAGAAATGTGATAATTCCCTCTACCCCATAGACCCCCAGCATCTTTGCTGGATTTTGAGGACTTGATTTTTTTTTAACCTGGAGACAGAGCGAGACACTTTTTCTCCACTCATGTATTTTTATGTGATTTCTGAACTGTTTCTTTTGGGTATGGAGTCTGACGAGCTCCCAAGTCATTATCCTTTACATTGTGTCACAGCACCTTCAGTGCAGTGGCACAGGGAAGTGTTTCAGATTTCCCAAAGGTCTGAATACCTTCTCTTGGATAAACTGTTTCCAAGAACAGTAAAGTGAAATTGACTTTACTTGGATTTGTAACTTTATAGACCCAGCACACACCATCTTACAACAGGGTGTTGGAGGGGTTACTTAGTATACCCTTTGTTTAGCTTCTCATGTAACATTTTTCTTACTCTTTCCTCGATGAATGGCTGGTGGCAGTGGTTTACTTATAACTACCGTAGTATGCATTTACCGCGGGCTGCATTCACAGGTGCAGTAAAGCACCCAAGGGTGCCATTTTCGACAAAATGGCCCCGGTAGTCTTTTGTTCGCCATTTCTTGTTGTAAAGTTCCTTCTTGAGATTTACTGTGTGCAAAACCAGGTTTGGTTGCTTTGTTGCCTTTGGCAGGATTCACGAGTGAAGCCAACATCTGGCTCCACGGTGTCTGGTGGGGGCAGGAAGTGAAGTAGGTGCCTGAAACTCCATGTGCTTAGTCTCCTAAGAGACCCAAATGCACTCTGTAGTGATTGGAATGAATGAGAGAAACTGAATAAAAGGCGAGGCTTTTGGCTTTGAAGGCAGAGTCGACCACTGGTTGAAGGAACCGAAGTAGAACTAGAAGAGGACACCTGCTGCAACTCCTGGACCATTGGTTTGCCCGGTGTAGGGTAAGATTTTCACAGAACAGGTAAATCTTCCTGACCTGGGTCAACCCCAGAACTTCTTGCTTTATTAGTGGGATATTTTTCCTTAATACCTCAGCGAGTGGGAACCTTGTTCCACACTCACATAATCTTTAACTCTTTTTATGGGTGTAATTTTTAAGACGCTCCATAGTGCCTTTTTAAAGTTATCCTCTTTAAAAACTTATTGCAATAAGTGCCTGTTGTTGCTGGGTTGCTCTAGGGGCTCCCTTTTTAACTTTTGTACGCTAACCTTGGGTGAACTACAGTTCCCAAGGGTATAAAGGATCTTAAGATCCCTTTTTACATTTTATTCTGTGAAACCAGCAGAGCCCACCTTATTTGGAGTGCTGGGGAGATGTAATGTATCCCCTTTCACATTAAAACTGTAACAATTCTGTTACAGGGGCAAGCTTACCTTCAATGGCTGGTGGCAGTGATATGTTGTATTAATTTGGTGCACCTTTACCGCGGGCAGTGTGCACAGCTTCAGTAAAGGCACCTATGGATGCTCATTTTTCCAAAATGGCCCCTGTTTTTCTGACATTTTAGTATTTGTTTCATGTTCCTTCCCCTGACATCCAGGGCCGGAAATTCCTTTGTATGATTATCTTCAGCAGATTTTTACTCCTTGCCCAGGCTCCAGTCGGTCTGTGAGGTCAAGAAGCGAGGGAGGAGTCCAAAACTCCCCAGCCCTTTGTCTTACCCCTTGCTTGAATGGGGACAAATCCCAGTTGGGGGGAGGGGGGGGCTTGCTGTCATGATTGGACAACCAGACCACCTCTTGTAAAATGCAGGGAGTGAATGCAGAGGTTATGCTGTAGTTTGTGATAAATACTGTGAATCTGGAAGCTGAAGAAAAGTCGACCACTGGAACTGAAGAGGGAAATGAAGGAAAAGCAGCTGAAGCGATTTCCAGCGACCGGAGAGCCTGCTGTGTAACCGGAGAGTCTGCTGTGTAACCGGAGAGCCTGCTGTGTAACCGGAGAGCCTGCTGTGTAACCGGAGAGCCTGCTGTGTAACCGGAGAGCCTGCTGTGTAACCGGAGAGCCTGCTGTGTAACCGGAGAGCCTGCTGTGTAACCGGAGAGCCTGCTGTGTAACCGGAGAGCCTGCTGTGTAACCGGAGAGCCTGCTGTAGCCCTTCCTTCCTATCGACCGGGGACTCTGAAAACGTTGACCCCGAGCCTGGTGAGACCCACTAGACTTGAGAAGACCTGCATTTTGAGCTTCCCACTCATTGCTGCGACCTTGCATTGCTGCAATACCCCAATACCCTGGGACCTCGAGCCACTGTGCGGTGCACAGTCTTTTGAATGCTGCTGAAACTTCGCGGGCATCCTGGTGGATCTCCAGAGACACAAATCGAGTCCATAAAGTCCTCTCAACAGAGTGCTGGACCTTTGTAACGACGAGAATTCAAGCACGATTTTCTGTCTTCTGTGCTCCTTTAAAAGGCGCCAAATCCACAGAACAACATTCAACCGCAAGGGAAACCTTGCCTAGAGCATTCTTCATCGATCCCTGCTGCAAAGCTCCTTCTGAGGTCTTGTTGTCAGTCACCACGACAAGGAATCCACTGACTGGTATTTGGCTGCAGACCCTGAAGTCCTCCTGCTGCAAAAATCATCTTCAATGCTGAGGTACTGTGTTGGCATAGGTATGTACTTACCTTAAGTCTCTTGTGATTCATGCGCAGTGTGGGATGTCTTCTGTGATGGGGAGGCCTCTCATCCAGTGCACCCAGTCCCACTGCTAGAATCCTGCTAGGGTGTCTTCTGTGAATCCCCTGTACCCTCTTCTAACTCTACTCACCTGTTTGCCCAGTTTTCCTAAGGAACTCTAACTTTTGCTACTAAAGAACCTATTCTGACACTGTCTGTTGGTCTCTAGTCCCTAGTGACCCCCCCCCCTCCCTCCCCTCACCCACCTTCTGCAACTGAGAACACTCATGCTCCAAGAAGGGAAAGACTTTCAAGGGATTAGGTCTTTTACCTAGAAAAGAAAATAAGTGTTGTCAGGTTACTTACTTGAAAAGAGTTGGTTGGTTAGTAATTCTAAGAGTGAAGAGTTTAAAAAGTTCTTACTTACCTTGAATGTGTGATGCACTATTCATAGAAGTGTGGTTAACATCTTTTTTTTCTTAGAAGCTGTTTTGCCATTCTAATAGAAAGTAGATGTGAAGGTATTTTACTCTCCTGTGATTAGGTCGTGCCTCTTCACAAATGTAAAGTGTTGGTTTCACCGGATTATTCCGGCAGGGTAACTGTATGCGTGTCCTCCAACTGTTGGTATCACCAGATTAGTCTTTTGAGGATAATTGTTTGGTGTCCCCCAACTGGGTCTTTCTTTTCAGGTGCTAGCCTGTCCAGAATAAGTCTGCATTAGGTTGTTGCCTACCTAGAATAACTGAGTCATTCAGTAAAGTGTGACATTGGGTTTTACTTTCCCCCTTCATTGTGAGGTTAAACAAAGTATGTGGGTTTTACTTACCTTGAGTTATTGCTCATCTCCATCTGTGGTTTTCTGATTTCAAAAGCACCTATAATTGAATATTACAGCCTTAGGTTTTACTCACCTAGTATAACTGTTATCACAAAAGTACTAATAGGTTTTTACTGCAATCAGTGTTGCACTATCCCCCAAAAATATATTGTCCCGTTGACTGATTACTTGATTTGTACTGAGAGTCAGTATACAACTGAATGTAATTGTGGAAAGTAACCATTGGTTTTTACTCCCGAAGAATAGGTGTGAGCTATACTGAATGTGTATGAAAAGGTTTTGTCTTTCCTAGAATTACTGTTAGGTGTTCCAAATAAGGTCTATACTTGGGTCTGTGTACCTTCAAGTATAGTGTTGTGTTTTAATATTGTGATTTCATATGTGTTAGTGCTTATTTACCTCTAGATTTATCTTGGCCTAATTGTATTTAAATAAATCCTTTATTTTTACAATACAAAGTGTTTCAGTGTTTCATTGGACCATTTGTATTACAATTTAATTTGTAGTGATTCTACAGCCCTCTCTCCCTCCTAAAATAAGCCTGGCTGCTCTGTCTGTGCTACCATGTACTCAGGTGGTACTGCCTTATACTAAGAGTGGAGTCTTGTACTGCCTCAGTTGAATGGTTTTACTAAGCCCTTAGTTGGACTTCAGAGAAACTGTCCTAACACAGGTGAAGCCCTGCTGTAACTCCAAATTCGTATCAACAGAGAAGCCCCTGCAAGGACGTCTTCTACCTTTTTGAGTTGGTGGAACCAATCGACTCCAAAGTAAGCCACCTGGACATCCTCTCAGAGCTGGTTGTTTCCGCAGAGTATCTACTGGATACCGAAGCGCCAGGGAGAGGAACACCAGATTGTGTTAGTTGCTTTTAAGTTGGCCAAGAGCTCTAGGAAGATCCTGTGGACTCCCAGGAAGCAGGGCTGACCGAGCCTGAGCCACCTCAGAGTGCTGGACACCAGATGCAAGGAAAGTCCATCGCGACAGCCAGAAACCGCAGTGTTGCTATTTGCGATGGACAAGAGGAACTGAAACACTGAAGTGCCATTTGTTTGAAGATTGTCAGTTGCGGTCGGTGACGTCCCAGTGCAGGAGTCCCCAGAAGTACTCCCTCTTGTCTCCACGACTGAGGCACAGGAACACCAGTATCTGCAGAGCTGCACAGGAACAGAAGTCATCTGCTGTCCTTTTCTTCAATCTAAAGGTACTGTACAGTCTAATAGAACGTACCTCTTGTTGTGTAACTACACTTGTTCTCTGTTGGTGAGACTTATGGTTGCTCTGTCGAGTTGCTGACCACTTCTTTACTTCACAAGCCTAAACGGCTTGTGGCACTACTTTGAATTCTTCTTTTTACAAAGACTTTTAAAACATTGTGCAAGACCTTTACCTACCTCTGAGAAGTGCTTCAGTTTCACCTAGACTTTTGCTCAAATTGACTTTTGCTTAGCCTGGCTCCCTGAACGACTTCTACCCTCTGAATGTGTTTGGTCTTCCTTCCAGGAAAGGGCTAACTAACTTTGCATTCGGGGGTTTACAAAAGTACTTACCTGCTTTGAGAAATATTTGTGAGATCTCTTGTTGTGTCATAATAACCTTTCGAATGGATTGTGTTCTCCAACATATTCCACATCTTTGACATGTAATGTCCACAGCTTTGTTACTTTGGAAAATATTTCAGCAGAGGCCGTCCTGTGTAGGTGGTGTCGGGTCGATGTTCCTTGAAGGCCTCCGTCGAGGGTGATGTCACCGGATGTTATAAATAGGACGCACGGCTGTTTTTTCCGCAAACGTGTTTGCTTCGAGAACTCGGCGCACCTCATGTTTTCCTTGTGAATGTCTTCTTCGACGCCTCCGACTCTGCGGTCTGGCTTTGACTTGCCGGGACTGCAAGTTTAAGATAACTATTACGGACCCACGCCACATTTGTTTGTGGTGTCTGGACGAGAGTGATGACTCAGATGACTGTTCGAAATGCCAATCGCTGACTGCTAAGGCCTTGCGGGAGCTTCAGGGGAAGTTACAGGTAGGTAGGGGTTTGAAACCCAGTAAGTCCCGTAAAACTGCTAAGGGGATGTCCACCGACGATTCGAGGGGTGACTCTCCTCGTCAGGAGTACTGGGGATCTCAGTCCCGGAGTGGTTCCCGCCACTCGTCCTCGTCTCGGCATTCCCGGAAGCGCCATCACCGGTCGCCTTCCCCGTCCTCCTTGGAGGATGCAGCTGCGAGGAAAGTGGCCTGTCCCACTAACTCCTTGACTCCAGAGGAATGGGCAGCCTTCAGGGAGCAGATGATGGCGGTTTTTCGATCGCAGAGCACAGTTCCGTCCACGCCTTCGAAAGAAGCCGGCAGGGAACGGTCTTAGTCCGTGGCTCGTGCGCCTTCAGGCTCGAGTCCTTGGCGCGATACTCCATCGGGAATCTTTGAGGTCCCGATTGGACAAGGTTCAGCTTGATCGCCAGAGACGTGTTGCATCCAGGTCTCGGTCTTCGTCCCTGGCGAAACCGCAGAAATGTGGTAAGGGCTTGAACTCGGCGCTGTGTCCGTCGGATACGGATGTCAAAGCTTTGCCTTCATACCAGCCCTCGGCGCCATTGTCGACGTCGACGCCTTTTGGGCGGAATTTGCAGATGGAGGTCCCTGGTACTGTGGATCCTCCAAGGAAGGCTACTTCCAAGTCTGTGATGCCTGTTATGGATTCCAGACCCTCTTCTGTCCCGAGGCAGGAGTTCTTTCTTCCTCTGGATAATATCTATGAGGATGAGGCGAGGTCAGATTTGGCATTTGAACCTGTTGAGCCTAATGTGGCTACTGTCTTTTCCAGGGACAGTGAGTTGGAAGAGTTACGCCAATCACTTCATGATGTCAGTGGCTTGGACACTTCTCCTCAGGTGGAGTTTGGCGGCCTGAGCCTGGGGTTCATGCTGAGTCCTCCTATTGGAGACTGATGGCTAGTGTCACAGAGTATCTTGGTTGGTTTAGTCCTCCGGAAGCATTCGTTCAGGATGATTTAACAGATAATTTGGATCAAGGTCCGTCCATTGACCCAGTGTTACCTTTTCATTTGATGTTGCAGAAATGTCATGATCACTGCTTCCAAGGAGCCAGGACCAGCCCAACGTCCTTGGAAGCAGGCCCCTAACCCTAATCCTAGGCACCAGCCGGTCCCCACTGGGACCTTTTGGACCTTGTCCTGGCGCCGGTGGCACCAGGCTCATCAAAACCATTGGTCCCGGCACTGGAAGCGCCGGGCTCATATTAGGTGTGAGGATGCTTGGGTGGACTTACCTGCAGCAGACCATGCTGCTTACTTACCAGCCACATAGAAGCTATCTAAGAACAGGAACTACTTTCTTACCTGGGTGGGGCAGCTCCACTCCCTGGATACAGCACTGGAACTCTTCTGGAAACTGGAACTCTTTTCTTACCTAGGCGGGGCCGTGGAAGAAGAGGCCTCATCACTCCAAGGCTATTTAAACCACACCCGATAGATGAAGCGTGCTTCGCGTTATTCTGCATCTGCAGCAGAACGCTCACCGAATCTGCTCCGGCTTTTCTTCTTCTGATCCTGGACCTGCAAGAATCCTACTTACCATTTCAGTATCCAGACATCATCAGCACCTGCAAAGAACAGAAAAAACAGGTTAGCAAGGCGAACTTTACACGCAGTACTTACTCACCTGATCCATCGGCTGCGGCCGCTTCTTCACGCCGCATCTCCACCTGCAAAGGCAAAAGCATTGCCATATTTACCGGCACTCTGTGAATTCCGGATTTCTTCGTTCTGCATCGCCGCCTGTAAAGACAAAGTATCGTTAACAACTTACTGGCATTCCGCGGACTCCGGCGCTGCAAACCAACATCTGAAAGGCAAAAGAAAAGACATTAAGCAGGTATTTACTTACGTCCATCACGCTCGTCGCAATAAAACGCCTGCAAATACTCCGGCGTCTCTTTAACACGAACTAAGCTGCAAGGAAAGAGACAGAGCGCTTGCCATACTTACGAACTTCCAGGCGCTTCACTTCATCTTCCATCTCAAGAGCCCTGCAATACATAAGGGAAAAGCATTATATAGAGTCTGCATATAAACGTGCCACGCATTTAAAGACTATAAAGACAAAAGGTGTCCAGAAACTCACCGCTCTTGCAGATAACGACGGTACCCATCCTCTGAATTCAAGAGGCCTATGTTTCACCAGTGAAGGAACTGGCAATGGCACCCTGCACCAGACGCAGATGGAGAGCCCAGCATTCACCTATATAAGGTGAGCACGTTGACCGGGGGGCTCTACGAAAAAGCTGGGAAGAGGGAGAGAGGGACATTCAACTACCCAGACCATTAACCCCCATATTCTTGCACCTGCAGAAACCTCACTCTTCGAGTCCGACACACAGTGCGAAGAGGTTCGACCCCAGAAGCCAATAGAGTCCTGCACATCACTTTTCGAGTCACAGACAGCTTCCTGCCAAGACCCGCGCCTCCGTGGGAATCAGGTGAGCGTTACAAGAAAAGGGTGGTGGCTGTTTGGCAGACACCGGAATCTCTTCCGGCGTTTATCAAGTCGTTAACTAAAAAATGCCACCCTTCCAGTAGCGACCCCAGCTACCTATTATCTCACCCCACTCCTGTACGTTTGGTGGTCCAGGCGGCTACGGCCACCTCGAGGAAGGCGGCGTACCCTTCCATCCCCCCTGATAGGGACGACAAACGCTTTGATGGTTGGCCATGCAAGGTGTTTTCTGCAGAGAGTATGGCGCTGAAGTCGCCAACTACATTTGTGCCTTAGCAAGATTTTCACACAATTTGTGGCATTGTTTCTGTAGCTGCTGAGCATATTCCCTAGGGGGAAGAAGGGGATGGGTTCCTTGGCATGTGTGAATCCCTTCAGTCGGGATTGGACATGGCCGACAGTGTTAGCCGGTCCATGGCTGCAAGCACAGTTATACACTGATTTGCGTGGTTGCGGAAGTCTGGTTTTGCGCTAGATGTGCAAGCCGGTCTCTGAATATGCCCTTTGATGGCACACATTTGTTTGGCAGCAAGGCTGACTAGAGCCTTGAGAGGTTGCAGACCTCAAAAGCTGCAGCTAAATCTTTGCGCGCAGCTGTGCGTCAACTGCCGCCTTTTCGTCCTAGGGGACAGCAGTGGAGGGGAGGTTCCTTTCGTTACTACTCCTTTTGGTAGGACGCGAGGAGCCGCCAGTGAAAGGGGTCAACGTAAAAGTACCCGTGGTGGTCGGGGAAATGGAGGTGCCAAAGCTGCTCAAGCAGCTGCCTCTTTGCCTTCAGGCGCTGTCACAGCGCTTCAAAACAATTGAGGCCATGTACCATTGTTCGCTGGTTGGGGGCAGACTGTCTCAGCATCTCGCTATTACTTCCGATGCGTGGGTTCTGACTTCCCTTCTTAAAGTGGCCTCACGACAGAGTCTCTTTGAAGCTTCCGCTCCTTGTGCAGGAATTCTTGACCCGGCTGGAGAAAGGTGCTTTAGAACTGGTGCCTGTAGCGTAGAGGAACAAGGGATGGCATTCCCCATATTTTTTGCCTCCAAAGAAAGTCGCATCCGACACCTTCCCAACAGCTCCAGTACATCGGGGCTGTGTTTGACACGTCTTTGGGGAAGTGCTCGCCTCCCAAGGTTAGTGAGGGCTCATCGCATTGTGCAGATGGACAAATTTCAACATGCCCAGCGTCTCCCGGCTTTTGAATTAAGGTTGCTTGGCTTCATGGCATCCTGCATTTTTCTAGTGCCAGAGGCCAGGCTGAGGATGAGATCCCTGCAATGAGTCCTCAAGATGCAGTAGTCGCAATTCTCAGGTAAGATGTTGGATCCCGTTCAGATTCCACCTTCGTCTCGCAGGATCTTCTGTGGTGGGCCAACGAGGAGAACTTGAGGAAGGGGGAGCCGTTTTGGCAACCGTGGCCGGAGGTGACAGTAGTGACGGACGCTTCCCTCACAGGATGGGGAGCTCATGCCGATGATCTCACCGCCAGCGGTCGTTGGTCTCCGTTGGAGTCCAAACTCCACATCAACCGGTTAGAGCTGAGGGCCATCAGGCTGGCCCTGAAGGCTTTTCTACTGTCTCTGCGGGGGAAGAGTGTCAGGATCATGGACAAAACAGTGGCCATGCATTACCTCAACAAAAAAGGGGTGGTGGGGTCACTCCTGTTGTGCAGAGAGGCGATGCAGCTTTGGTTCCGGGCAATCCAGCAGGGAATATCACTTTCGGCAGTACATCTGGCCGGAGAGGACAATGCGGCGGCGGATGCTCTGAGCAGGCAGAGCACGGTCTCTCATGAGTGGGAGTTGGCTCAGGAAGTCCTTCTGGAGATCTTTGCCCTTTGGGGAACCCCACAAGTGGATCTCTTGGCGAGCAGTACCAACCGGAAGTGCGAGAGATTCTGCTCAAGGGAATTTCCTCTGAGAAGAGCTTTAGGAGACGCATTCGTCATGGATTGGTCTTTCCCACTTCTGTACGCATTTCCTCCGGTCCCTGCCATTCCTCAAGTCTTAGAGATTGCAGAGTTTTCGATCCCACATGATCCTCATTGCCCCTCCCATTGGGGTGGGGTGGTCGGTTTCCCCATTAACAGGCCAAGACTCTCAACCTTCATGCTTAGTATCTGAAAGGTTGAGATATAAAGATTGGGACCTCCCGTATGACGTGATTGAGAGGTTGCTTTCTGCCAGTTGGCCGGCAACCAAATCCCTGTACCTTTGGCGTAAATTTTGCGACTGGTGCAGAGGACAAGATGTCAATCCTTTTTCAGTGTTCCATTCCCATGGTTCTGCCTTTCTTGCTTTCTTTGCCCCACAGGGGCCATCAAGTAGATACCATTCAAGATTACCTGGCGGCGCTGTCCAAGTAATTCCTAATGGAGGAACTCCCGTCCCCTGCACACTTTCACAAGCTCAATACTTGAGCCAAATCTAGGTTGAATTTTGTTGACACTAAGTGTTGTATTATAAAAAAAGTTCTTCAATTATTTCAATTTCACAAACAAGCAGTTTTTATCTTCAATGATAGCATCAAGTCATAATTCTTTATAATCTTCATATGTAGTTTTATTTTTCAAAAAAGGCTCAGCGCGTTTCAAGAATAACATTTCTTCTTCAGGGGCATATTCAATATTTCAATCACATCTAGAGAGATTTCAAAAGCATATAATTACTAGTTCTGCAAAATAATTCAAGCAACTGATAATTTTCATTCAATATACAAAGGATGTTTCAAAAATAAGGCTTCTAGCTAATCATAAATTCATAACCATTAACACTTATGTAATTCTCATGATTCCATAAATAGTAGTTAATTTGTATAAACATTGACCAATGTTTGACATCCTTGAGAAACACTGCTCTAGTTATCTTTGTCTCCATTATTGTCCATAAATGTAGTGAGTGAAGTATCTGCTGGTGCTGGCTGTTTGTAGAAAAATCCTTTCGGCTTTATCAGTTGGGTGCTAAACCACTGATGTAAGATATAGTTGAAAAAAGAAAATGGCCACCAATTGTAGTTTGTTGAAATAGACCTCAATGGTTTTCAAAATGATTTTTCTAACCCAACCTCCTATTCTAGTCCTGTAAATATGGTCAACATAAATTGTCTGTGTATTGCCCCACAAGAAAAATTGTGAGTTTTTAAAGGATGAGTTTAAAACATAAGTAAAGTCCCTTACCCTTCTTCAGGAGCTGAATAGCCCAAAGAAGAATGGGAGGAATTTCAAGTAGATATAGTGGTAATCCCAATCCTTTTCTTCATGAATCAACCGCTACGGTTATCTAAAAAAACACGGTATGTTTAGCAGGAATTCTCTAATTAAAAAAATAAATAATTCTTATTGATTTGGAATTTAGCCTAAGCCAAGAAAGTAACTCCCACTTAGGTATATTTCTTGGAGCAGAGAAGATGGTGTTCTTCTCATTCCCGATGCTGCATATCTAATGGAGATAAAATGGCTGTCTTAAAAAGCAGCGCTTAGCGCTTAATGGTGACGTCATCATGTAATGACATGACATCACCATTGTAAACAAATGTATGTGCGCTTAAATTACAGAAAATTTGTAATTACTGGATGAAACTGATTCAATGCTAGATGGTATGTTTAGCTGAACAAAACGAAAAAAAGGGGAGGAGCCATGTGGCCATGTAGTGTCAGGTTATGGAGAAATGACGTCATGGGAAGTCTGTCTAAATGGGTTTCCGCTGTGAACCCAAGAAGAGTTCTAATCCTACACTTGCATATTTAGAAAGGTGAAATGGTGAACCTAACCCATTTTAGCCATTATACGGCAAAAAAAAGAAAAGTGTTCATGCCGTGTGGGGTCGAAACTAATATGGAATAGAAACTTTAAGTGTTTCTGAAGATGGTTGTTAAAGGAGGAATAAGCGGAGTCATTTCTGATACTCAGATACTGAGTTATGGGCATGATGAAATGTGTGTTTCTGGGAAATCGAAATGAATAACTTGTGTGTTATTGATGCATTACGGTGCAGATGGCATAATATCAGTACCCAATGTTAACAGCCTTTGTCTGTACTTTACCATCACGGAAATAGCAAGATGCTCTCCCATTCTCTTTGTTTGTTACACAGGTATTGGATTAATCTTAGGTAACACATGATATAGTACGATAATTTTCACTCTTCTGTCTCTCTAAGGAGGCTATATCAACAAACGAATGAGCAAGGTCAGGTCGATCTCTGCTGAAGAGTAACCACTGCTACACCCTGAGTGGGTAACCCCTTGTGTGGGTGGTCACAGAATTCTCATGAAACTGTTCTTCTGCACAAAAGGGTTTTATTTTGAAGTGCAGTGGTGTAGTAATACTCTGGTATTTTTCAAAAACATAGGACAGTCACATTTGAGGACATACAAAGTGTAGTACGCAAGTACGAATGATCAAGTAGTCAGTATTTGAGACATCTACTTGTACAGTTTGTTCATTCTCTATAGGTTCCTTGGGAAGGAAGCTTAGAGAATTCAGTGGAATCATAGACCGATTGCATCCTCGACATCCGAGACAACACACTGCTGCTTCAACCATCTTGGCAGCTGAATGCACTGGCAATAGGCGTGACCGCGCCTGTTGACAAGATGACTGCATTTTAGAGAAGTGGATCCTTCCACCTCTGAATCTGAGCCACTAAGCTCCTCGGATTCGACCACATAGGACCCTCCACTCGTAAAAACACTCCTGTTCTGATGAAGGCCTACACCACTAGAGCTCACCTAGCTCCACGCAAAATGGCCAAAACAATGTCGTGTTGACATGTATTCTATGTTGTTCAACTCTTGATTGTGCCCACACTCTATGGGCCCCCCTACCTGTTTATGATTCCACTGAATTCTCGAAGCTTCCTTCCCAAGGAACCTATAGGGAATGAACAAACTGTACAAGTAGATGTCTCAAATATTGACTACTTGATCATTCATACTTAGGTAAGCCCTTAGTTGGTCTTCAGAATAACTGTCCTAACAGACCCCACCAGTTGTATAGTGACTCTCTGTATAAATCACATAATCAGTCAACTGGATAATATACTTTTTGTGAATAGTGGAACACTTCTCCCAGGTACAGTAAAAACCTAGAACTACTTTTGTGATAACATTTAACCTGGCTGAGTAAAACCTAAGGATGTAATATACAATTACAGGTGCTTTTGAGATCAGGGAAACGCAGATTGAGATGAGCAGTAACTCTAGTAACTTATTTTTGGATGGCACACAGCTAACTCAAGGTAAGTAAAACCCACATACTTTGTTTTACCTAACAATGAAGGGGAAAGTAAAACCCAATGTTACACTTTACTGAATGACTCAGTTATTCTAGGTAGGCAATAACCTAATGCAGACTTATTCTGGACAGCCTAGCAGCAACTGGGGGGAAGCAAGACCCAGTTGGAGGACACTCGCACAATTATCCTGCAGGAATAATCTGGTGAAACCAACACTTTACTTTTGGGAAGATGCAGAACCTAATCACAGGAGAGTAAAATAACCTTCACATCTACTTTCTGTTAGAATGGCAAAGAAGTTTCTAAAGAAAGAAAAGATGTTTACCATACTTTTAAGAATAGTGCATCACATATGCAAGATAAGAACGTTTGTAACTGTTCACTCTCAGAATTAGTTCCCAACCAACTATTTACAAGTAAGTAACTTTTAAACACTTATTTTCTTTTCTAGTCAGAAGTCCCAGTTCCTTCAAAGTCTTTCCCTTATTCTCCAGCATGGGGTCTGGCATGGTTTCACATGCTCATGAATATTCCCCGTCAGGCTGGGAATCCTCGGTAAAGAAAAAATCAGTATCAGTTTCGTTTCTGATCTGTCTTTGGTAGAAGTAACCAATCACTGATCTCTGCGTCATACTGACCACAGCCAATGACTGCCCTCTACCTAAGCCCCGCCTCTGGCAGCCATCTTCAGATTTTTACCGCACGTTCAAGTGTTGGGATCCTCGTGCTATTGCTCTCGAGCGTTAGTGCTATTTTTTCACGTTTTTTCTCAAAAAATTTCTCTTTCGGTCAAAAGAGCCTCAAGCTCCACTGTTTCTTCATCCGATAAAGGGGGACCCGTGTCGGATTCGTCTACGCCCCTCAAGGGTGAAGATTTCGTCGAGCCATGCTTTTGGAGGACTCCAGAAGTTTCTCAGGCCCATCTCGGACATGGCCCAGGAGAAGGGAAGCTCGACGCCCGGAAAGCTGTTCAGGGTCTGCCCTGGATGCCAGCTTCAGAATGTCTTTAGGGAGGACGAACACTCCCTTTGTCTTTACTGCCTACATGAGGACAAGACGCACGTGGAGAAGGACTGTGCGTTTTGCGGCAATATGTCAGAGCGGACCATGAAGGACCGCCATCAACGTCTCACCAACTGGCTGGAAGGAAAGAGCACGTCAGGCGAGAAGAAGAAGAAGAAGAAGTAGTCCGAGCGGTCTTCTAAGACCTTTGAGGACGCCCCGGCGACGGGGGTCCAACAGAAGGCCAAACACCGCGAGTCCGCTGGCACCGGGAGCACCGAATGGTCGGGCTCTACGGGCGCCAGGCAGGGCGCATCCTCCCCGGCGCCATCAACCACGAGCCAACGCTCTGGCTCGGGTAAGATGAAGGCCGAGCACCCGGCGAAGCTCCTGGAGAGACCCCGGTCGAGCTCGAAGGCCCCATCGGAGGGGGAGCGAGGCGGTGACCCTCCCCCCAAGGAGAAGGCGGTGAGTGCACCTAAGGTGGTGAAAGCCTTAATCCATCCGGCCAAGGCCTCTATCGAGACAGTCGCGGCGGCCCTGGCTCAGCCTGCGGAGGCTACACCAGTGGTTGCGACCTCGGGGCTCAGAGTCTCCCTGCCACCGCGGAGGGAGTCCTCTTTCATGCCCATTGACAGGACCCCTGTGAAACCTCCGACGGAGAAGAAAAAGGGGGGGCAGGAGGTCGTCGTGGATTCAGCCTCAACCTCTGAGGAAGAGCTGATCGAAGTCTTAAGCCACGGCGTTGTCGTGGAAGACCAGCCCGTCGGGAGGGACCCCGATGTAGGAGACGACGAGAACGTCGAGGGTGCCGACGGGGCTCCTGACCGCCCGTCGGACTCCCCTCAACCAGTGCCGCAAGACAACTCGGCGGCCATTTTGTTGGCTATACAGTCCTTATGCTCGGAGATAAGGACGAGACTGCCGTTACCACCAGCGGAGGAACCGCTCCCGACGGGGGACCCGGAGCCAGGCCCTTCTGGGAGCCCTCCCCCTAAGAGAAGGATTCATCCGCCACCTCCTTTTCAGCCATCGCGCCCTGTTCAGCCCTCCTCCCCGTCCACGACACGTGGGGATGATACGGGGACTGGCACGGCCGCGACGGGTACAGACGACAAGGTTTACGACGAGGATCTCCCGTCACCTCCCACCCGGGCTTCCCCGCCCGACGAGATTGGATCGTTTCACTCCATGATATCCAGGGCATCCGAGCTTTTCCAGCTCTGCCCGGAAGAGAAGAATAATGAAGGTTTCCTTTATCAACGGCGCAAGGCCAAGAGGAAGACGGTCCTCTCTGTACCTCTACTGGACGATATTTGGGATGAGGGCCTCGCCCTCCTCAAGAACCCATCCACGACGCCGGCTAGAAGGGATCGGTACGAGAAGAAGTACCGGGTCCCGGATGCGGCCCCCTTGTGCCTTCGGGCACAGCCGACCCCGGACTCTGTCGTCTCCGCGGCGGCCAGGAAGAAAGCGGGGGGGGGGGGGTGCGGCCTCTACGTCGACCTCCCCGCCGGACGGCGAGGGAAAGAAATTAGACACGATTGGACGCAGAGTCATCTCGTCTGCAGCGACGACGATTAAGGCGGCCAACGCTTTGGCTATCGTAGCCCGCTACGACTGGGAGTTGTGGTTAAAACTGGCCCCCCTGCTGGACTTCCTACCAGACGACAAGAGGGTGGAAGCCCTAGAGATCTTGCAGAAAGGAGAGGTGGCGTCGGACCACGCCATTACCATTGCGACAGACATCGCCGACACTGGATTTCGCCAGTTGGGCAACGGCGTGTGCCTTAGGCGGCGTGGATGGCTCAAGGCTACTGACTTCCGTCAGGACGTGCAGACCAGAGTCTTGGACATGCCGTTCGACGGAAACAACCTGTTTGGGAAAACAGTGGACGATTCCCTACAAGCCATCAAGACGGACACAGAGACGGCCCGTGCTCTTGGTGTTCTCCAGCAACGACGGCTGCCCTTTCGGAGCGGCGGAGGCAAACCGGGTGCCTCCAAAGGTTCCAGCGGCAGATTTGCCACCTACCGTCAGGCGGCCTGTTCGTCGTCACAGGAAGCTTACAGGGGACGAGGCAAGTCAGGCGGACCCCACCGTCGTCGCCAAGGAGGACAAGGCGGCAAAGCCTCGTCGAAGCAGGACTGAACCGGCCGTGGGGCGGGCCCCCACCGAAGCACCCCGGTGGGAGGCTGGCTGGCGAGCTTAGTCAGCGTGTGGGAGTCCATCTTCACCGACCGTTGGGTGCTGGACGCCCTAGCGCAGGGTCACGCGCTCAAGTTTCTAAAGAGGTGCCCGCGCGTCCCCCCTGTGGCCGGGAAAGAACATCACGTCCCTCAACTTCGAGCTTCGGGCTCCTGAGTTTACTCAAGATACTTCCTCGTGAAGAAGACGACAGGAGGATGGCGTCCCATCCTGGACCTACGACGACTGAACAAATTCATCAAGGCACAGAAGTTCCGGATGGTCACCCTCCAACACATCCTGGGTCAGCTGGAGGAGGGCGATTTCCTGTCGTCGTTGGATTTGGAGGATGCCTACTTCCATATTCCCATCCTAAAGGGACACCGAAGTTTTCTCAGGTTCGTGGACCAAGGGCGTCACTACCAGTTCAGAGCCCTTCCCTTCGGATTGAGGTCGGCACCCAGGGTGTTCACCAAGTGCCTCGCACCGCTGGTGGCGCAGCTGCGCCGAGAGGGGATCCACGTCTACCCCTACCTGGACGACTGGCTCATCCGAGCGAAGACGAAGGAGCTCGCCGTGGAGCACACGGCAAGGACCGTCCAACTAATCACGGACCTGGGATTCTCCATAAACTACGCCAAGTCCCACCTGGTGCCCGCGCAAGACGCACTGTTTCTGGGAGCAAAGCTCGACAGTGTCGCTTCTGGCCTCACCGTCGGAGGAAAGGACGAGGGCCATCTTGGGCAAGGTGCAGCGGATGCTGGTCGCGGACGCGGCCAGGGTGAGGTCCATCAAGTCCCTCCTCGGAATGATGTCTTCTTGCATTTACCTCATCCGCCTGTGCAGGCTCCGGATGCGCCCGTTGCAGGAGTTCCTGGACGCGCGCTGGATCCAGACGACGGGCAGCTTCGAGGAGAGTATCACACTCGACGAGAGTTTCCGATGAGCGATCCGGTGTTTGGGCACCCGCGTGCATCTGACGGCGGGCATGGACTTCCAGACCCCCGGCCACCAGGAGACAGTGACCACGGATGCCTCCCTGGAAGGGTGGGGAGCGCACACCGAAAATCTGCACGCGAGAGGCCTTTGGCTTCCGACGGAGAAGTCCCTCCAGATCAACGTCCTGGAGCTCTGTGCAGTGTTTTGGGCCCTCAGGTCCTTTCTTCCGTCCCTCAAGGGCAAGGTGGTGAGGATCTTCACCGACAACACCACCACCATGTTCTACATCAGGAAGCAGGGCGGAACCAGGTCCCCAGCCCTGTCCAAGGAGGCGCAGGATCTGTGGCATTGGGCCGTCGCCCAAGGGATGTTTCTGGTGCCGTTTCATCTGGCAGGGATAAAAAAACACCATCGCCGAATCGCTCAGCAGAGAGCTGCGCTCGTGCCACGAGTGGGAACTATGACAGGATCTAGTGGACCGCCTCTTCCGACGGTGGGGCACACCCCAGATTGATCTGTTCGCGACGGCGACGAACTCCAAGTGCCGGAGGTTCGCCAGCAGGTTTCCCCAGCCGAGGAGCATGGGCGATGCTTTCTCGTTCCCCTGGGAGGGCCTGTTTCTATACGCGTTCCCTCCATTGCCATTGCTGATCCGGCTCATCAACCAGCTCAAGAGGTCACGGTGCAGGATGATCCTCGTCGCACCTGCGTGGCCGAGGCAGATATGGTTCCCTGACCTTCTGGACTTGTCAGCGTCCCCGTCAATCAAGCTGCCAGTGGACGCGGATCTTCTCTCCAGGGAAGGAGGCGCCATCCTCCATCACGGCCCGAAGTCGCTGAACTTGCAGGCCTGGCTCCTGCAGCCAGGAGGATTGGAGGATACGACATACCAGCTGACTGCAGAGAGGTTCTTGCAAAGGCCAGGGCGTCCTCAACTCTTAAATGCTATGGACACAAATGGAAGAGGTTCTCTGTCTGGTGCCATGCACAGAAGATTAACCCTCTACGGATTACGGCTCCCCAGGTACTGCCATACCTTCGGACGCTGGCCAAGGCTGGACTGGCGCACGCGTCCATCAAGATTCATCTTGCTGCGATCTCCCGATACACCAGAACCATGGGGCGGACGTCTTTGTGGTCTCATCGTCTGGTGAAAGAATTCATGAAGGGACTGTTCAGGTCGTTCCCGCCGGTGAAGGCTCCGGCCCCGGCGTGGGAGCTCAACGTGGTGCGCTGACCAAGCTCATGGGACCTCCGTTCGAGCCTCTGCACTCGGCTCCCTTGAAGTTCTTGTCGTGGAAAACCGCGTTTCTTGTGGCCATCACCTCCGCACGAAGAGTGGTAGAGATCCAGGCCCTTTCCTGCAAGCCCCCATACTTGACTTTTCACGACACGAGGGTAGTGCTCAGGATGCACCCCTCCTTCATGCCCAAGGTGCCGTCGGAATTCCACCTCAACGAACCCTTGGTGTTTCCTGTTTTCTTCCCGTCGCCTTCGTCGCCGGCCGAAAAGACTTTGCACTCGCTGGATGTGGCTAGAGCGCTGAAGTTTTACGTGGACCGCACAAAGTGTTTTCGGAAGACGTCACAACTTTTTGTGAACTTTGGACCTGTCAATCAGGGGAAGGCTCTCTCAAAGGCTTCCATTTCCAGATGGCTCTCCGGCTGTATCATGTACTGTCATCAGTTGGCAAACCGACTGCTGCCTGGCCGTCCGAGAGCCCATTCCACCAGAGCGATCGCAGCTACCACTGCGTTCCTATCTGGTGTGCCCTTGCTGGACATCTGCAGGGCTGCTACATGGAGGTCGACGCACACCTTCACGAAATTCTGTTGCGTCGACCGGGATTCCAGGGAGGTGTCCAGGGTCAGCCAAGCAGTGCTGCGCAAAATGTTCGCCTAAGGTGAGCCTGGTGAGGAGGTAAGAATTGCTTAATGTTGAGTTTGATGTAATGCTTAATGTTGAGCCTTTGCCACCTCCCGTGGTTGTGCATGTGTGTACTGCTATGTATTCTTTATTCATGAGCATGTGAATCCATGCCAGACCCCATGCTGGAGAAGGAACAAGTTACTTACCTGTAACTGTTGTTCTCCAGCATGGGTCTGGCATGGATTCACATGCCCATTTAAAAAGTAAGCTGTTGAAGGAAAGCCTACCATTACCTAGCAATGTGAAGAGGTTTGTGGCTGATTGATGAAAATACATACAGGGGCTTTTTTTATTCCACAGGTTTGTGTTCATTCCGGACCCAAAATAAGAATATAGCGATTTAAAACACATGGGCTGAATTTGCAAGCTCCCAAAAAGTTATTCCAGTTGCCAGCCCCGAAACCTCCCCCTAGGAAGGGAGACGCACCATAAACGTGCAGGACATGAAAGTGATGATTGCCAGCTTGAAAAACTTTGAATAGGCCAGGAGAAAGAAAGTTCACACGCTCGTCCGACATTCATCTTTGCTCCAGGCTGGGACAATAAAAGTCCTCGGACACTAACCTGTGAAATGTGAAGGGGCAGTAAAACCTTCAATTTAGCGGCGAACCCCCACCTTACTTTGAAGGATATGACAGTTGGTAACAGTTGAAGGAAGGAAAAAAAAATGATCCAGTGGTGAGGACTACCATTTGCTTCCAAAGACTATTTCATAAATAAACTTTAAAGGCTTTTTATCTCTGCAGCAAGACTTTGTAGAAATGTAAAATTTTCGCAGTGTAAATGTGATTTTTTTTTTTTGGGCTTTCTTTTAAGACTTGGTAGAATTCATTGACACCTTGGTGACAGAAATGGCAAACTATGACAGATTACAAGAAAAGCATCCGTTACCAATGTGAATTTTTGTTCACACATCCCTAATGATAATCCACACCCATGTATAAAGTTCTAGAATTTTTAGTAATGTAAATCCCTGGTAGAAGGGCGAAACAAGGTCTAACGGACTGGAGGATTGAACTGCAATGTGATGCACAAAATATATAACCTGTGTATATAATTTGCTAAGAGATTGCAATTGTATAAATGTATGTTTGTGGCAAAATCGAATTTTAGTTAAAGTAACTGTGGGAGGTTTTTGGACATTGTAAAACTCTCCTCATAAATCTGACATCATTTTCCTAAAATCCAACCAGTTAAGAGTGAGGTGGAGACTATCACCCTTGTCCAATCCCGTTGTTAAAGGAGTGTTTAGTTAAGCCTGCCGCAGTCCTATACTTTGATGTTACTAGGCAATATAAATAAGAGTCCCTGACAAGACTCTAGGCACACACACTTCCTGATTTTCCTGCGCCAGCGTCCTGTTCATCCAGATTCCAGATCCCAACTGCAAGGCCAAAACATTGCTGACCCTACTCCAGGGCCCACTGCAAAACCCAAACATTGCTGATCCTGTGCCAGCAAGGCCTCAGTTCTGAAAACCCACTATAATTCCCAAATAACCCAAGGGGAAACCTGTGGTGTTTTTGGGAAGCATCCTGATCCCACTGACTGCATGCATTCTGCCATCCGACTTGACTTTTAGTATCCAGTGACCAGAATTGCCAGTCCAGAAGTGCCATCCGGTGACCAGGACTGCCCAGCTGTTTGCCAGGCGCCCTGCCGTGTAGTGACCAGAACCCTTGACGGTCAAAATCCCAAACTAAAAGTGGACTGTAAGTATCGCCACCCCACCTAAACCCATAGCCTATTTTGTATTTGTCCTTATCTCACTCCAAGTCATCCTATCCTTATCCTGAAAACTGTCATAATTATCCGTGCAACCCTGCTCATTGATTTCTAGTGTTGGCGCCACGTTTCTCTTAATTTCTGTCTTGCATAGATCCTAAGTCATCAGTGATATTGTGTTTAAATTAATTTTCCTTTAAGAAAAGGGGTACACTGCATGAAGGGTTACAACTGCAGTGTAACTTTCGATCCTCACGGTGGCGTTCCTCTTTTCTTAGCCATTAAATCTAGTTTAAGTGAGATTTACCTTTCGATTTTGAAGCCGATTCCTCTTTTAACTGTGTTGGGGACAATTCTCATTTATGGCTAATTTCCCTCACCTAGTGAGTCCCCCAGCAGCTTTGCTGGACTTCTGGAGTTTATTTTTTTCCACCTGGTAAGAGTGAGAGCTTGTCCCCCCACTCTTACCTGCGTTTTGCTATGGGATTCCATATGTTTTTGTGATTGTGGACTCTGAAGTACACCACTTCAGTAGCCCTCTTCTTTGTGTGTCACACAGCACCTTCAGTGCCGTGGCACACGGTTGTCTTTGAGACTTCCCTCGACTCCATTTCTGAGGCGACTACTGTCCCCCAGAAAAGGGTAAAGTTACCATTAACTTTACTTAGTCAATCTACCACAGATCCAGTACACCCCATCTTCCATGGAGTACTGGAAAGGGTTAATTCGTATCCCTTTTTATCTGTACCTCCTAGAGCATTGTTTCGCTCTTTTAACATTTACACTTGGCTGGTGGCAGTGGTATCTACCCTAACTTTTCTACCGCGATTATATTAGATAAACGTGGTACTGTTCTTGGCTATTATATTAGCCTCAAACATAAACCCGCTTGACCAAATCGTCTTTCTTTTTGCTCCGGTTGGGTTTATTCGCCATTTCTTTTTGTTAAAGTCCTTCTTGTGTTTTACTTTGCGCGGCAAACTAGGTTTGCCTTCTTTGTTCACTGTCTTTTGGCGGGCTTCTACCCAGAAGCCCTCCTCAAGGTGCCTGGGTGTCTAGGTGGGCTGAATGTGAGGGAGGGGTGTAGTCACCCCATGCACAGGGTATCCAAGGAAACCCAAGTCGCACTTTGTCATGATTGGCCAGGGTAATTGTCCTGGCTGGACAACCCCCCCTGCTGGGTGATTGCCAGCCAGGCTGCGTGAATGGGGGTTTTTCACATAAAAGGCAGGTCTCTTGGGCTAGAAGTCAGTTGCCACTGTAACTACAAGGAACCAAAGAGAAGCAGAGAGAAAATGGCTGCTGCAACTACCCCTCCCGTCGAAGCCCTGCTGCAGTCCTGAGCTGGAGTCTTCTTCCCTTGAGCTTGGTGGGGATAACTAGCTCATCTTCTACAGCCAGAGGATCCTCTTCCGTGGTCGAAATCGCTGCCCACTGCTGTAGTGGTCTGGATAGCCACCTGAAGAGCCTCCTGTTTTTAAGGAGCGCACCTTTTATTCCGTGTCGCTGCTGCTGGCCTCATCCCTGTGTGGTGCAGACCCCCTTCAGACGTCCTCTTTCTCGACGAAGCTCCAGGAATCGTCGGTCTGCAGGAAACCAACAGGAACAACTTCCAGGGCACCCGCTGCACCATTGGAACAAGGTAATGTGTTCTGTTGAGGAAACTGGGTGAATCCCTTTTTCTTCATTTCCAAGGCTTGACCTGGTCTTCCCTCCTCCTAACTTTTGCTTCTGAACATTGACAACATCGAAGTACTTTTGGCTCCGTTGAATCGTGAACTGTTAGACCTTGTGATCTTCGGGAACTGGCCCCGGTGTCTTTCGACCCTGGATCCGGCCCTTTGACTTTTGAACTCCTGTCTCTGAATATTTCTTGACTCTGCCTGCCTAACCAAAATATTGCATGTGATTTTTGCCTCCAACTCCTTCTGGGTATCTCAGGTGCGAAGTGTGTTTTTGCCCCAGTAGCATTTCATGTCACGGATATGCATTTGTTTAGTAGACCGAACTGTCAAAGTGTTCGCAATCGTATCCGCGGTAACGTGTTTTTGTGCCTAACACCGGTTCATGCCAACAAAGGGTACTTACCATGAGACTTACTGTACAAAGTGAATTTGTTGTAGTATATTTAACGTGTGGTTTTATTGAAGTTTAATAGAAGTGTTGTGTTTATAACTAATGGTTTAAAAATAAATGTACTTATATTTTTCTACCTGAAACCTTCAGTCCGTGTTTGCTTGAGTCACAGTAATCGTGGTCCCTTTTTGTAATCTCTGCTACTGCTCATATACTCTTGAGATAAGCCTGGCTGCTCCGCCACTGCTACCACTATGACATAGTAGTACAGGCTTGTACCAAAGGTAAAACTTGTATCACCACCTGTAGTCTTAATTGTGTGTAGTGGTCCCTAAGGGCACTGCACAGGATTCTGCCTAACACACTGCTCTATTTTCTTAAAAACAAACTTCTCTACCTTCCATATCTCACTCAATTTACCAGCTAGAGAGTTAATTTCACTTCTATATTGTACCTGTGATCTATAGCTATTCCCCAACCAAAAACCGCATTCCACATCAGTTTGGGTAATTTTAGGCGGGAAGGAAAAAAGATTCAACTTTCACACGTCATTTTGCTGTACCATGTTTTAAACTTGCCACTCATTTGCGAACTGTATGCTTTTGGTAAACCATTCTTTGTGATTATTAGTGTATTTGCTGTGTTGCTTTAGTGAGGAATTCTATTTGCCTCAAGGTTTTGAACACTCATTATTTATTTGTCCATTTCCGAGTGTCATTTTATAACATTGAAAGGGGTTTAAAATCTGATTTGGGGAGCGAAGTTCAGATTTGGATTCCGTTTCTTGCCTCTTGTTCCTGATTACCTGCTGTGTCTGTTTATCCACTCGGATTTGATTTGTGCGTTGAGGAACATTGCAGGGGGAAATTCTAACTTGGGTGCTATCTTTTCTAAACCAAAAAGTGCTCCTATTCCGCTGTGCTGTGTATATGTCCCACTAGAAAGTTAAACCCAATGCATTGCTCACATTCTCATTGTAATTATCGCCCCATTGGTGATTGTTGCCCCATATTAAAAGTGTATGATTTCCTTTTGAATTTTAAAATAAATATTGTATTTTACCAACCACCCTGGTTCATGGTCCATTCTGACTCGGTGTATTTGAAAAGGGGGTGTGATATGAGTGGTGTACCATCTCAGTATTGAATCATATAAAACGATAAGCATTTCGGTCGTGCGCTGCGTACTAGGCCGAGACCAAGGTGTGTGTCGCCTGATTGAAATCCTTAACAGCCCCAAATGCATGCTGGCTGACTGTCTGGCAAAGACAGCCACCCTGCTGGGTGAGTGGCGGCAAGGCTGGAATGAATGGGAGAAAACCGTTTGAAAGGCGAGTCTCTTGGGCTGGAAAGCAGAGTAGACCACTGGAACGAAAGAACCGAAGACGAGCTGGAAGAGGACGGCTGCTTCAACTCCTGGACCGTTAGTTTGCCCAGTGAAGCCCTGCTGCAGGTCCGACTTGGCAAGTTCATCAAGACAGAGAAGCCCCTTCATGGAATACTTCTTCCTTTGAGTTGGTGGGACCAATCAACTCGTAAGCCACCTGGATACCATTCTCGAAGCTGGTTAGGATTAGCCAGGGGGAAGGACACCAACTTGTGTGCTTGAATTACAGCTACTCGAATTGAAGTGACTCCATTTTGTCCGCGTTTTCTGACGATCCCGTGCAGTGCAGGAGTCTTGCGACGTCCTTCCTATTGTCCCCACGACTGAGGCTCAGGAACAGTGAGATCTGCAGGAACTGCCAGGAACCAACGTCTTCAGCAGCATCTTTTGCTTCATATTAAGGTACTGTGTCAACCCGATTGATATAACGCCTCTTTCGCAGTGAAAGTTCGTGGAACAAATTTCCAACTTGCAGGCCTAATCAGCTTGTGACCCAACATATGATTCTTTTTCGTACAAACTACTTCTGAGAACTTTGGCAAAGACTTTACCGTTTACTTCAAGAACTGCTCTTTCCTATCCAAGACACTAGTCCATTGACTTTGGCCTAGGTCTATTGAATTGAATAGAGTCCTCTAGTTAATTCAAACTATTTGCACTGCTTAAAAGTATTTGTGATGTATTCTGCTAACTTGTGCCTTTTTACTTCCATTGAAAGTCACTGAAATGACATTTTTCTCCTATTTCAGGTGGGCCTATTTTGTTCAGAAACTCCTTGGTTTGATTTTGAAGTGTTTGTGTATAATATTACGTTGCCACCTTCTAGTAAATGTTTCCTAAATGATTGTGTAATAAATTAATAAGTGTGTTACCAAGAAACCTTGAGTATAAATGTCTACTTGATCCACTGGGATTGTAAGATATCTGTGTAACCTCTTGTACTGCTCACATTCCCTCTTGAGATGAGCCTGGCTGCTCAGCTCGCTACCACAAAACTGTGTAGTACCGACTTGTACCAAAGGTTGGTTTTGCTTACACCTGTAGTCCTAATTGTAGTTGGTGGTTCTAGAGGGTACTGCATGCAATTCTGCCTAACATCAATGTATTAATATGGTCAAATAGGTATGCTTCTTATTCAGAACTATTTACATCTGTGCTAATGGAAGAAGCCAATCTGAATTCTAAATTTAGGGGAAGTGCACCCTAAGGCACCCCAGATACGTACATTAAAGGAACGACTATAATGAGAAAGAGCTGGACTTGTGTGATGAACATAGCAATATTTCTAATGTAAAATGGAGCTACCAATTTCAGTGTACATTATGAACTTGGTTTTGGAAATATGCTTAGTTTTTTATTTATCTTTGTGTAGGAATCGCCCATTATCCTGAGGGATGGAAATGGCACAATCTATCCCATGGCAAAAGACTGTATGGGCGGAATAAGAGATCCAGATTGGCTTGATCTACCTCCAATTAGCAGTCTTGGAATGGGAGTTCATTCTTTATCCAATCTTCCTGCCAATTCAACCATCAAAAAGAAAGCGGCTATAATCATCATGGCTGTAGAGGTATGTGTTGCAGATGATTAAGCCTCTCAATGTGCCTCGGATAAATTGCTTGATTAAAATGTTAAACAGTTTAGGTAAAACATATTTCGACTGGATGTTCCTTGAACTATTTCTCATCTATGACATGTAATGTCCACAGCTCTGCTGCTTCGGAATATTTTTTCAGCAGACGGCGTCCTTGCGTCGATGGCTTTGGGTCAATGCCCGTCGGAGGCCTCCGTCAAGGGTTCTTCCTAGAGGGGTGAGGGCAGGAGCCCCCCCCATGCCAAAAGCGGATCCTGTGCTGCAAGGCAAGCTGCTGCCTCAACGGAGAAGGGCCTGCCTGACCCTGTCTCCATACTGTGCCTGACTCGCGCATGCCGGACGCTGCGCGGCACGACAACGAGGCTGAACCTCGTTATCATCCGATTTGCTTCGCCGGTAGGCGGAGTCGCCGGTGGCCAGCCACGAAGGCCACACAAAGGCCCTGTTTGGCGCCTTTTCGGTGCATGTGAGGGCGGTGCGGACTGCACCACTCTACCGCAGGAACTGTAACCTTTCCAATGATGGGCCTCCAACACTACGGTAAGCCTTTGGGCCTTACTCTGCAAGATTAACAGGAACATTTAATTGCAAAATTTCCTCATGTTGAACTCTGAATCGTCATTTCCACCACCATTGCTGACTAAGTGCCATTCTGTAACCCCTGTCGCTCTGTACTGAGCTGAGCAGAATTAACCTTGCCTACTATCCGGTTGCTTATAAGCACGAGACTCTCCTCTTAAAAATGGCCGCTCTGCTTAGGTGCCCGTTTGCCAGCTGCAACCCAGGCCCTGCCACCAGGTGCCTCAGACTGCGTGCCCGCACGCTAGAGTCCACCCTCAGCTCCCAGCCCACCCTCATGAGCACCCGAAATTAACGTCTATGCTCCCGTACTATGGCCCCCACTATATGTGCTAACAAGGTCAGGATCATCCGCTCAACCACCAAGCACGCAGCCACTAAAGCTACCCAAAATATAGTTGTCAATGAATCAGCTCACCCCATTTCAAATTACATTACTTCTATATTAAATGTGATTCCACATGTGTCCCCAGTGCAAAATCTGTGATGTGCAATTCTTCTGCCCCCACTTTGAATGCTATTGTGCCAAATGTGACTCCACATGTGTCCACCACCATTGGGAAATCAGCGCTGTGCAACTCTTCTACCACCCCCAGCGTCACCACGCCCACCTCTGCACCCACTCTCCCCATGGACCCCCCCTAGCCGTTACAGAACCCCATTTCAAATGCGCCATGATCAACGCTAGGTCCATCAATGCCCACGCTCTGGACATCCATGACCTCATCACCACCCATGACCTCGATCTACTCATGATCTCAGAAACCTGGCTTCACGAGGCCTGCGGCCCTGCGCTCTCCCTTTCACTGCCCTCTGGTTACTCCATCACTAGACAGGATCGACTCTCTAAAGGGGGAGGTGTAGCAATCCTTGCCAAAGATGCCCTTTCGATTAGAAAGGTAGAGAAATCCCTACACAACAACAGCGACTACCTCCAAGTCAAAATCAACATCTCTTCCCATTGTACCATTACTATTCACACTGTCTATCGCCCTCCAGGCCCAACAGGAGACTTTCAAGCCTCTCACCCACCTCCTCTCCGACAACCTCAAAAAACACTCAAAAGCCATTCTCCTTGGGGATGTCAATTTAGGCCTCCTGGACAGCAAGGATTCAGCAGCCAAATCCCTTGACTCAGCCCTCAGGGCACTAGAATACAAAAACACCATCTTCTGCCCAACTCACACCCAGGGCAGAACTCTCGACTGGGTCGCACAGCATAACTGCCCACTCATCACTGGAAACACTCCCACCCCCTGGTCTGACCACCACATCATCACCTTTAGCATCCTTACCACCAGCCCCTCCACTCCCGCACCACAACCCCTGCCTCCCTGCCTCGCAAGAAGCTCCCGTCAGCTCACTAAGGAAAGGCTACTGCCCTTCCTCCAAGGCCCAGCCTTCAGACCACCTTGTTCCACAGACCCAGAAACCCTCGCAACAGCCTATGATGTTGCCATCAAAGCAGCTATCAACTCCATTGCACCACTCAAACCCCGGAAATCCAAACCAACTACCCACTCCAACTCCTTGTTCACCCCGGACCTTCTCATACTCCGCAATGAGAAAAAGTCTGCACTTACGCAGTGGCAAACATCCCACTCCGACAAAGATAAGCTGATCTTTAAAACCCGCTCCATCATATACAAAAAGGCAATCACCCTAGCAAAGTCCAAATCCTTTGAATCCTGAATCTCGGAAGCCCAATCTAGCTCAAAAGAAATCTTCGCCATCTTCACGGAGCTAGAGACACCCACTCCCGCCCCCCAGAACTTCACCAAAGACAAAGCCTGGTGCGATGAAATACAAACGGCCATGCAAACCAAATTGAAGACTCTCCAAAGCAAAATACTGGCTACCAAACTAGCCCTGCCTAATACACACATCCCTGTCCCACCACCAGCCTCGGACCCACCCCAACCTTTTTCCTTCAAACCCATACAGGAAAAATATATCAACATAATGAGGAATATCAAACCCTCTAACTGTAAAGGTGATGCATACCCAGCCACCATCATCAAGGACTGTACTGAAGCGCTGGCTCCCTTCCTGACAGCCTTTGTCAATGCGTCCTTTGCCACAGGGAAAGTCCCCGCCTCCCTCAAGGAAGCCTGGGTCCGCCCTCTCCTAAAAATAAAACAACTCTTGACCCAACATCCCCTAACAACTACAGACCTATCACCACTGTCCCTTTCCTCCTCAAAATATTGGATAAAGCAGCCTACCTGCAGGTCCAGCACTTCATTGAAGAGAAAAAACTCCTGGGACTCCGTCAATCTGGCTTCCGCCCCAGACACGGGACTGAAACCGCCTTACTTGACCTGAAAAACCAGATGGACGATGCCAGAGACATGGGCAAACCTACACTTCTCCTACTTCTTGACTTATCCGCGGCTTTCGATCTTGTAGATCACGACGTCCTATGCCACCACCTCTCCTCCACTGCCAAGTTCTCCTCTGACGCCACTGCATGGATCGCTTCCTTCCTACAAGACAGAACCATGCAAGTATTCTCTGACATAGCCTCTGCCTCACCCTCCTTCATACTCTGTGGTGTGCCCCAAGGCTCCTGCCTCTCTCCCACCCTGTACAACATCTTCACACGGCCCCTCTTCCTCATCCTCGACGCTATGGGTATCTCGTACACTAACTATGCTGACGATACCCAGATCCTCCTTACCCTCACTGGCAACTACGACACTGACTCCTTGACCCTTAACAACCTCTACAACACCATCCAAGCCTGGATGGCAGACAATGGACTATGCCTCAATTCTGATAAGACCGAACTCCTCCTGATAGGTTCCACCGACACACTAAGAAATCTAGACTCCCAATTCAGTCACTTCACCATCAACACCATCAAAATACCTGTCTCAGACTCAGTCAAAACCCTTGGAGTCTATTTGGATTCTGACCTATCAGACAAGTCAATGCAATAGCCTCCTCAGCTGCATATCACGCTAAACTAATCAACGCAGTCAGGCCCTTTCTCTCCAAAGAGAACTGCACAAACATAGCCAGAGCCATCACTGGCTCCAGGCTAGACTACTGCAATGTACTCTTTCTAGGAACCTCCAACAAAAATCTGGAAAGGCTACAAGTCATACAGAATAGTGCTCTCCGTGCAGCCCAAGGCATTGCTAAAAGAGAACACATCTCAGAGGCTGGAAAACTAGCCCACTGGCTCCCAATTAAGGGATGAATTGTCTTCAAAGCTCTTACACTGACCCACAAGTGCATTCACCTCACTGCTCCCGTTTACCTCTCGGAAAGGATCCACCCTGTCTCCTCCACAAGGCCAACCAGATCACCCTATACCAACATGCTCTATGTGCCACTAGTAAAAAGAGCCAGAGCGGGTGGCTCCAGCTTCCCATATCTTGCACCCACACACTGGAATGCCCTACCTCCCACTATCTGAGGTGAGGCCTCCCTCATCGCCTTCTGTAAAGCTATGAAAACCATCCTCTTCACATAAGGTCCCTCGCATCAGCATGAATACTATAATATGACCCACTGCATAAGCTGGAATGTAATGACCAATTGCATAAGCTGTAAGTAATGTATTATGTCTGTAATACTTAGAATGTACCAACGACTGCTACCATTCCTGTACCTCTGTAACTAAGCTCTCACAAGTAACAGCTCCTCAATGCCCGTGGGCTGCTTGCGCGCTATATAAATTTAAATAAATAAATAAAGGGTGACATCATCAGATGTTTTAACTATCACGCACGGCACCCGTAGCCTCAGTTCCGTTTCTTCCGTAAACATGTTTGCTTCGAGAACTCCTCGCGCCTTGTCTTCTACTTTGTATTGTGCGATTGTCTTCTTCCACCCAGACGACCCCGCGGTCTGGTTTCAAGAAATGTCGGTACTGTGGGTCCAAGATGTCCATCCCAGACCCGATCTTATCGGCTTGTGGTGCCTGGTCGAGGACCACGCCACGGACGACTGATATAAGTGCCAGTCGTTGACGGCCAAGGCATTGCGGGAGCGTAGGGGGAAATTGAAGGTAGTCTGAGTCTCCTAGCCCTGTAAATCCAAATCTACTGGTATGTCATCCATTGAGTTGAGAGTCTCCTCGTCGAAAGACGTCCAGGAGATCTAAGTCCCGGAGTGGTTCGCGCCACTCTTCCGCTTTGTCGGGGCGGTCCCGGAAACGGCGTCACCATTCACCTTCCCCCGTCCTCGTCGGATGACGACTAGCTGAAGAAAATGTCATGCCCCACTAAATCCTCTACCCCCGAGGAATGGGTGTCTTTTTGGGAGCAAATTTTAAAGATATTTCAAGCTCATGGCACGGTTCCGTCCGTGCCTTCGGTTGAAGCTGGCAAGGAATGGTTTCGGTCCGACGCTTGTGCGCCTTCTGGGCCGTGTAGTCAGCGCGATAAACATCAGGAGCCAATGAGGTCCCGTTTGGACAATGCATCAGGGGATCGCCAGAGACGTGCCAGTTCCAGGTCTTCGTCTCCTACGAAACCGCCGAAGCCTGTGACGTTGTAGAAGGTGTCATCACCATTGGCACTGTCGGTCGATTGAGCCTCTTGGGTCTTTACCCCCGATCAGGCCTTCGAAACTTTCGGCATCTTTGTCGACTCCGTCGGAACGGTCGGCGCCTATTGGGCAGAATGTACCGTTGGAAGCCCCTGTGGCTGTTGCACCTCCTAGGAAGGCTGCTGCTCAGTCTGTGAAGCCTGTCCCTGATAAGAGGTGTACTCCTCTTAGGAAGGAGTTCAATATTTTTGAAGAGTAAGAGGGGTCTGAGGAGGATGATGTGCCCTTTGGTCTTCCTTAAGGGACAGTTGGTGCTCCACAGTATCTCATTTCTGAGGAAAGTCGGATTGAGGATCTGCGTCAATCCTTGCATGATGCCAGTGGCCTAGACGCTTCTCCTGAGATGGAGTTTGGTAAGCCTGGTGATCATGCCGAATCTTCCTATCGGAGACTGATGTTGAAGATTGTAGAGTACCTGGGTTGGTCCAGGCCTCCGGTTGCTTATGATCAGGATGACCTTACCGACATCTTGGATCAGGGTCTGTCCACTGACGCAGTGTTGCCATTTCATGTGGCTCTGCAAAAGAGGGTGGCTGCTACTTGGAATGTCCCAGAGTCTATTTGGGCGGTTAACAAGTAATTGTCAAATAAATAACGCCCATCAGGTAGCAACCCCGGCTACCTGGCAACGCACCCTACTCCCGAGAGTTTGGTGGTCCAGGCGGCTACGGCCACCTCGAAGCAGGCAGCATACCCTATCATCCCTCCTGATAGGGACGAACGCATAGATGGATGGGCGCGCAAGTTATTTTCTGCTGGGAGTATGGCACTGAAATCGGCCAATTTCACTTGTACCTTGGCAAAATGTTTGCACACTCTGTGGAATTGTATTTCACTTTCGGCTGAGCATATCCCTGTAGGGGAGGAAAGGGATAGCTTTCTAGCTATTTTGCAGGATGGCAAGGATGCCATGTGTGAATCCCTTCAGTCTGGGTTGGACACTGCGGATAGTGTTGCAAGGTCCATGACTACGAGCACCGTGATGCACAGATTTGCGTGGTTGCGCAGGTCCGGTTTTGCACCGATGTGCAGGTCGGTCTTCTCAACATGCCCTTTGATTGATCTAATCTTTTTGGGCAACAAGGCTGACAAGAGGCTTGAGGTTGCAGACCTCCAAGGCAGCTAAGTCTTTGGGCGCAGCTGTCCGACAACCTCAGCCTTTTTAGTTCTAGGGGACAGCAATGGAGGGGTGGTTCCTTTCGCTATTACTCATTTGGAAAGGCAAAAGAGAGCCAGTCAAAGGGGCCACCGCAAGTTCACTTGTGGTGGATGAGGTAGAGGTGACAAAGCCGCTCTGGCAGCTGCCTCTTTGCCATCAGGCACTGCCGCTGCTAAACAGCTCTGAGACCAGGTCTAATTTTTCTCCGGTGTGGGGGGGGGTAGGCTGTCGCAGCATCTTGAAGAATGGCAAGCCATTACTTCAGATGCGTGGGCTCTGGATACAATAGCCCATGGTTACTGCCTCCCTTTTCTACAACGGCCTCAGGACAATCTACCGGGGAAGCACTCTTTGAAGGTTCCAGATCCGCTCCTTGTGCAGGAGATTTTAGCCCTGCTGGAGAAGGGCGCTATAGAACCAGCGCCTGTGGCAGAGTAGAACAAGGGTTGGTGTTCCCCTTATTCTCCAGCATGGGGTCTGGCATAGATTCACATGCTCATGAAGATTTCCTGTCGTCAGGCTGGGAATCCTCCGTAAAGAAAAAATCAGTTTCGTTTTTGGAACTGTCTTTCTACCATTAACCAATCACTGGTCTCTGGGTCATACTGCCCCCATCCAATGACTGCCCTCTATCTAAGCCCCTCCTCTGGCAGCCATCTTCAGATTTCTACCGCACGTTCAAGTGTTGGGAGTCCTTGTGCTGTAGCTCTCAAGCTTTTACTGCTTATTGTGTTTTTTCGAAGAGTTTACTCTTATTTTTTCGTTCAATTTGAGCCTCAAGCGCCACCGATTCTTCTTCCGATCAACCGGGACCCGTTTCGGAAATGTCTACGCCCGTCAAGGGTGGAGTTTCATCGAATTACACTTCTTGGAGGATTCCGGAAGACCTTTGAGGCCTACCCCAATTCGAACATGTCCCAGGACAAAGGAGATTGGACGCCTACTGGATCCAAACTGTTTAGGAACTGCCCAGGATGTGGACTGCAGAATGTCTTTAAGGAGGTCAAGCACTCCCGATGCCTCTACTGCCTACATGCCAACAAGTCGCATGTGGTGGAGGACTGTGCATCCTGCAAGAATGTCCTTCCAGACCATGAAAGACCGTTGTAAACGACTAGCTGACTGGCTGTAGGCGAAAAGCCCAGCAGCAGGTGAGAAGAAGTCCGAGCGGCCTTCTAAGACCTTTGAGGGCGCTCCGGTGACAGGGACCCAACAAAAGGCAAAGCACCGCAGGCACCTGGAGCGCTGTTGGTTCGGGCTCCTCGGCTGCCACGCAAGGGGCGATGTCACCGATGCCATCATCCACGAGCCAGTGCTCTGGCTCGGTGAAAAGGAAGTCTGAGAACCCGGGTACGCTTCGGGAGAAGCCCCTCTCAATCCCGACAGAGCCAAGAAGTTCGAGGTCAGGACCTACGGGTAGGATCCCGACAAGACGGACGTAGAGAGCAACGGTGGAGCCGATGAGGAGCCGTGGGCTGTGGAGGAAAGAGGTCCCCACCCCCCAGCCGTCGCTCCCGTCGCAACCGATGCCTACGCCACAGGACAATTCAGGAGTAATCTTGATGGCTTTGCAGACCCTGTGTATGGAGATAAGGACAAGGTTGCCCTTACCCCCAGCGGACGATCCAGCTGCGCTTGGACCGTCGGGGAGCCCACCAAGCAAGCGGAGGCAAGTCCTCATCCCCCTCCCTTCCAGCCTTCATCCCATCCCCTCCTCCGAGGGACGAGATGAAGACTGGGACAGAGACGGCGACGAGGGACTGACAATGGTGGCGACGACGGAACGGATCTCCCGTCATCCCCCCCACCCCACCCCCCAACTCCCCCCTCCACAAACCACCCCATCCCCGAAAAAAAATTGGCTCCTTCCACGCACATAATTGCCAAGGCCTCAGAGCTTTCACAGCTGTGCCCCGAGGAACAAAAGAGGGATTTCTTTACAAACGATGGGAAGCAAAGAGGAAAACCGTACTCTCGGTCCCGCTGTTGGACGACAAATGGGACGAAGGTGTGTCCCTTCTGAAGAACCCTTCAACGGCGCCTGCGAGGAGAGACGGTACGAGAAGTAGTACCGGATCCCGGATTCCGCTCCTATGTGCCTCAAGGTCCAACCGACCGTAGTCTCTGCGGCAGCCAAGAAGAAAGCGGCAGGGGCGACTTCGTTGTTAGCAGAATCCTATGCAGTTCCCTTAGGGAGCACTACAGAAGATTAAGACTACAGGTATAGGCAATAAATCTCCTTTGGTATCAGTCTGCACCACAAAGATTTAGTTGGTAGATGTGGCTAAGCAGTCAGACTTATCTCAAGAGGGAGATGAGCAGTATTCAGGGTTTACACTATAGGACTATAATAATATGGAACAAGGAAACGCTGACCAAAGCTTTGTATCAAAAAGAATATATATATATATATATATTAAACACTATTAAGTTCACACACATCACTATCATTACAGCAAGTTTAAACAGTCAAGAAAAGTATACACAACTCCCTATTTAAATTGTAGACCAGTTTGAGCAAGAGTGAAAACTAAGCAAAACGGCACAGTGTAAACCAAGCAGAAATGGCACTCAACAATTTCAACAGAGGGAGGGAAAGGACAAGTCATACACGGTTAGACTCCTAAACACACCAGCAACACTTCCCAATTGGATTTTGAACAAGTTAGGTAAGGCAATACTTTAGTATAAGCAATACTTTGGTGAAAACCGAGCAAAATGGCACTTCAGCAATATAGAAAGGGGAAGGCAAGGTGGTTATAAGAGTTTAGGTGCACCAACACATTTCTTAGTGAAAAGCAATCTAGAGAAGGCACTTTAACAGATTTAGCCAGTCAAGAGGCCTGTGCCAGAGTCAATGGTACAAGGCAAGTGTCCAGGATCAAACGGATCTAGTAGCTGCAGTCAAGTCTTAGTTTAACTAGTTGAAAAGGCGGTTGCAGAAGGTAAAAAGATAATGTTAGATGAAAGGCGCGGCCAACCCTGAAGGTACGTAAAGAATTTAAAACACCTTTAGCAGTACCCAACGAAACGGGAGGCCTGGCGGAACAATGGACCTTGAAAGTGGAAGAGGCTCCTGCGGTGGCGATAGTTCCTGCAGTTCGTGATATCCAGCAGAGGAAGAGACTCGTCGGGGAGGAAGGTTCGAGTTACTGTACTGCCCAGGGATGAAGCCAGCCGCGGTGATGCCAAGACGAAATAAAAGGTACGCTCCTTTAAATCGCGGTCATGGTGGACGGGTGCTTGGCTATCTGGTCTCTTAGTGCTGGGCACTGGCGATTCGACCAAGGCAGGTCCTGGAAGGCGATTGGCGAACTGGTTGGCCCCACCAGCTCAAGGGAAGACCACTCTTGCAGGTGAATATCTTCTCGAGTCGTTGGAGAAAAGTGGTGAGGATCTGCAGCAGGGCTTCACCGATGGTTCAGTCGTTGCAGACGTCTTCAGCTTCTCTCCTCTTCGGGTTTCTTAGTTCCAGTGGCGACGTCTTGTCCTCAAAGCCCTGCTTTTATGCAGAAAGCTCCCCATTCATACTGCCTAGCTGTCACACACACAGTGGGGTGGCTGTCCTGGCGGGATAACCCCCAGGCTATCAGGGCAGAGTGCAACTTGGGTTGCTTAGGTAACCCTGTCCAGGGTGCCTATTCCCCCCCTCCCACACATCCTGTCTACCCCAGACTCAGTGGCGCCGAGAGGAGGGCTTCTGTGTAGAAGCCCGCCAAAAGGACGAACAAAGGATCCCCGACCTGGGTTTAGGATTTCAGAGAAAGACACGAGAAAGAAATATTATCAAAGATCTGTCAATAAAAACCTACCGGAGTAAAGTTAATAATAAAATAAACTGGCGGTATGTTAGAGGCTGTCAGTAAAAGTGGTAGCCTCGAACAATGGGAAAATCCCATAGGAAAATATTTGCGGTCGAATATTTACAACCACTGCCACCAGCCAGAAACTTTGGGGAGAGGGGCTGGACGGTACCCTCTCGAAAATGAACACCAGGGAAAAACTATTAACCCTTTCCAGTACTTCCATAGTAAGATAGGTTGTACTGGTTTTGTTCATAATTATTGACTAGTAGTCCATGCCCTGGGAGACAGTAGTCAGTCTCAGGGCATGGAGTCTGTTTAGGGGTCTCTGACACTCTTTGTTACTGCACTGAGGGTGCTGTGTAACACACATGTAAAAAGATGATGCCTATGAGGGTGAGAAAAAACCCATAGACCATAAGCACACAAAATAGCCTAAAACACACATCAGCAACATGTCTAAGATTGGGAAAAAGAGTCTCACTCTTAGCAGGAGTAAAAAATAAACCCCTCAAATCCAGCAAAGCTGCTGGGGGACTCAATAGGTAAGAAATTAGCCTTAAAAGAGAATTCTCCCTAACAGGCGTCATCCTCCACTTCCCTGCCGGACAGCAAAGGAAAGAAGCTAGATGCCATTGGACATCGAGTCATCCAGTTGGCAGCGACTACCATTAAGGCAGCCAACGCCCTCGCGATCGTGGCCCACTATGATAGGGAGCTGTGGTTCAAGATCGCCCCTATCCTGGACTTCCTCGCAGACAAGAGGGCAGAGGCCCTGGAAATCCTACAAGAAGGCGAGGTGGCGTCCGATCACGCCATCACTGTAGCTACGGACATCGCTGATACCGGTTTTCGTCAGATAAGCAATAGCGTTTGCCTGCGCGTTTGGCTCAGGATGTGCAGACCATGGTACTGGACATGTCCATGGACTTCGATGAAATCAACCTGTTAGGGAAAGTGGTGGACGAGTCGCTACAGGCCATCAAAGCAGACACCGAGACGGCCCGTGCCCTAGGCACTCTTCATCAACGACGGCTATACTTTCGGACCTCCGGAGGCAAATCTCAAGGTGCCTCCAAAGGATTCGGCGGCAGTTCATGTTAGGGAGAATTCTCATAAATGGCTGATTTCCCTTACCTACGGAGTCCCTCAGCAGCTTTGGTGGATTTCTAGTTTTTTTTTTTCACCTGGTAAGAATGAGCCTTTTTCCCACTCTTGCATGTGTTTTGCTGTGTGTATTTTTACCATTTGTGTGAACTTGGGTTCTGGAGCCTTACCTACTCCATGAGCATCATTTTTTTTTGTGTTACACAGCACCTTCAGTGCAGTGACAGAGGGTTGCCTTTTAGACTTCCCCATGATTCCATTTTTCTGGGACTGTCTCCCAGAAACATGCAAAGTTGCCATTAACTTTATGTAGTCTCTTTAAATCACAGACCCAGTACACTTTACATGGAGTATTGGACAGGGTTACTTCTTATCCCTTATTTTCTGTTTCTTTGAGCACTGTTTCACTCCCTTTTCAATTAAGACTTGGCTGGTGGCAGTGGTAACTACCCTATTTTTTATACCGTGGTTATCTTAAATAACCATGGTATTGTTTTAGGCTATTTTATTAGCCTAGAACATAAACCCTCTTGACCAAATATATTTTATTTCGGCTCCGGCTGGGTTTATTCGCCATTTCTTTTTGTTAGTCTTTCTCGTGTTTTACTCTGCACGCCAAACCAGGTTTGGTCCCTTTGTTCGTCATCCTTTTCGCGGGCTTCTGCACAGAAGCCCTCCTTAACATGCCTGAAAGTTTGGGTAGGTAGGATGTGAGGGAATGGTCTTAGGACCTCTGCCATGGGTTCCCTTGGTATTCCAAGTCACACTCCTGTTTGATTGGCTGGGTGACTGTCCTTGCCAGGACAGCCACCCTGCTGTGTGATTGACAGCCAGGCTGTGTGAATGGGGGATAACTGCATAAAAAGCAGGTCTCTGGGACTGGAACGGCAGTCGCGACTGGAACGAAAGAATCAACGAGGAGCTGACAGAAGAGGACCCATACAATGACTGAACCGCCCGGTGAAGCCCTGCTGCAGGTCCGAATCTGACGACAGAGAAGATCCTCCAGGAAACTTCTTCCCTTGAGCTGGTGGGACCAACCAGTTCACCCAAACTGCAAGATAGGACCCCTCTGGTCGAATTAGCTGTACAGAGCTACAGTGGGCTGGATAGCCAGGAAGTGTTGGACATAATCCCGTGCAGTGCCCTTAGGGACCACTACTCACAATTAAGACTACAAGTGGTAATACAAGTTCACCTTTGGTACAAGCCTGTACTGCACTGTTAAAGTGGTAGCAGTAGCGGAGCAGCCAGACTTATCTCAAGAGTAAATGAGCAGTAGTAGAGATTAAACAAAGGACCACAATTACTGTGACTCAAGCAAACACTGGCTCAAGGTGTCAGGTATAAAATACAAGTACATTGATTTTAAACACTCTTTTCACAAAACACTTCACTTCTTCTATAAATTTGAAACCACAGATAAAATACACTACACACAACCAATTCCACTTGTTCAAGTAAATTCAAGGTAAATACATTAGGATTTGACAGCCCAGTGATGCAATACTAACGCGTACCCGCGGATAGAAATGCTCACGAAGTTAAAACACACTTTGTACTTAAGAATTCCAAACAAGGGAAAAGTGGATAAAAATCATAGGCAATACTTTTTCAAGGCAAGGAGACTCAAGGACTTGTTCTAAGATACAGATTAAAGTCAATAGGCCTGCTCCAGTGTCAATGGAGCAGATGCTCAGTTGCTGAGGATCACACATTGAACGATTCGAGATGCCAAGAGTTCATAAAGATTGTCAAATGGATGGAAAAGTTATAAGAGGGAGGGAAGAAAGAACAAATCTTCGTGGAGGAAAAGGGTTTGCCCTGATTCCGGCTGGTCAGACGGAGAGACAGACCAAATGTGCACAGTACCTTATTCCGTTGGTGAAAAGCTGGTGCCACGGCAGTTGTTCCTGATAGTTCCTGCGGCTTCAGTCTTGGGGACAAGGACGTCTGGAGCGATCTGCACTACCCAGGGATGAGGCCAGCAGCAGCGAAAAATACAACAATGAATAAAAGGTGCGCTCCTTTAAATCAGGAGAGGGCTTGTCTGATGGCTATCCGGACCACTAGAGCACAGCAGTGATTTCGTCCCAGGAGAGGATTCTCTGACTGAAGAAAAAACAAGCTGGTTCATCCCACCAGGCTCAAGGGAAGAAGACTCTGGACTGGATCTTCTCTTGTCGTTGAAGGGGTAGATAGCTCAGGACTGCAGCAGGGCTTCACCGGGACTCAGGGTTGCAGCAGCCGTCTTCTCCGCTTCTCTTCGGTTCCTTGCAGTTCCAGTGGCGACTCTGACTTCTAGCCCAAGAGTCCTGCTTTTTATGCCAAAATTCCCCCATTCACCCAGCCTGGCTGTCAATCACTCAGCAGGGGGGTTGTCCAGCCTGGACAACAACCTTAGCCAATCAACACAAAGTGCGACTTGGTTCTCCAAGGAGACCCTGTGCAAGGAGTGACTACACCCCTCCCTCACATTCAGCCCACCTAGACACCCAGATTCCAAAGTAGGAATTCTAGTCAGAAGCCCACCAAAGGTCGGCGAACAAAGGAGGCAAACCAGGTTTGCCGCGCAAAGAAAGACCCAGGAAGGATGTTAACAAAAAGAAATGGCGATTAAACCCAACTGGAGCCGAAATAAAAAGTATTTGGGCTAGTAGGTTTAAAGTTAAAGGATACTAAAATAACCTAAAACAATACCATGTTATGAAATATAATCGCGGTAGGAAAATTAGGGTAGGTACCACTGCCACCAGCCAAGTCTTAATGTTCCAATACTCCATGTAAGATGGGGGGTGTACTGGATCTGCGGTTAAATGACTATGTAAAGTTAATGGCAACTTTACCCTTTTCTGGGGCACAGTAGTCAGCCCCAGAAATGGAGTCGGTGGGAAGTCTAAAAGACAACCCTGTGTCACTGCACTGAAGGTGCTTTGTAACACACAAAATATGGGGGGGGGGCTTCTGAAGTGGTGTACTCCAGAGTCCACAATCACAAAAACAGATGAAAATACACATGGCAAAACACAGGTAAGAGTGGGGGAAAAGCTCACACTTACCAAGTGAAAAAAATAAACTCCAGAAATTTAGCAAAGCTGCTGAGGGACTCGCTAGGTAAGGGAAATTAGCCATAGAATGAGAATTCTCCCTAACAGGTAGGTCGGACCCTGCTTCGGTTTTAAGGAGCGCACCTTTTATTTGTTTCGCTCTGGTGCTGGTTTCTTCCCTGGATAGTGCAGGACCCTCCAGTCTTCCTACTTGTCAGTTCGACAGTCGCTTCAGGAACTGTGAGCTTGCGGGAACTATCAGGAACGTCTGCCTCAGCTACAGCTTCTTCTCCATTTTAAGGTACTGTGCAAATCCTGTTCGTTTAGTTCAACCGCAGTGAAAGTGTTTGAAATATTTTTCCAATCCGAGGGCTTGTCCTTCTCTTCTCTTTGAACTAACTTTTCTACCAACCAACCTTGTCCGGAATCCGTGGCACGAACTTTACTGCAAACTACCCTGAACCGTGTGATCTTGAGCAAATGTCTTTTGACCCATTGACTTTGGCCCTAAACCTTTTCTACCTGATTCTATCACTGTAGTTCCTCTTGCTCAATTGCCCTGAGTATTAAAGGGTGGACCAGTAGAACAGGATGACACATACATTCTTCACTCAAATATAAATTTTAATCAATACACATTTCACATATTTAATATATGTATGATAAAATAACCTAAACAGTAAATTAATTCCATCAGGTTACCATTCATATCTCAAACATTCATTCGTAGTCCCATACTACCACATTCAAACAGTCATGAATAAAACCAATTTGGCTTGTTAAGACAGTGTAAACTACTGCTATTAGCACAGTCTCCTTTAGTTTTTACATATATTTATGACCCAGTCCATAATATCAGGCGTCAGGTTTTATCTGGTTTTTTGTTGATCCAGATTGCACACAGCAAGTCATCGACATGTGTTTCGGTCAAAAAATACGTTCTTCAGGACGTTGGGCACAGAATAACTACTCTGCCCTTTTCGGAAACGTACAGGCCAATATTCATTCCCCAAGTTCCAACTCTAGGGTTAGCAAGTAGGACGTCGGAATCAATCCTCCACAGGAATCTATTACAATATAGGCATCAGTCACTGCAGATTCGTGTATGATGGGCAATTCAAGCACCTTCTGCACAGTCCACCAACCCGTAGTTTAATCAGGTTTTGTTATGTCCAGTTCATCCTACTGTAGACCCACACAACGACACGCAAGGTCTGACACGGCGGCAGCTCGTGAGGTACAGTAACCACTTCAAAGGTATTCCCGCGACACGTCACTCCCCGTAGTTCCAATTGCACTGAGTACTTACCTGTTGGTGTGGTTCAATTTCTATTAACTTTCTTTCCCTCCCATTTAAATTGCTGGAGTGCCATTTTGCTCCCACTTCATTTTGTGAGCTTAACTTGTCTGGAAGTTATTGGGAGTGGTGGGATGTATTATGATTGCGATTTTTAAACTGCTTTATGATAGGGAAATGTTATATAACTAAAGAGTAAATAAATGTATATTCTTTTATTTGGAAACCTTGAGTCAGTGTTTGTTTGAATCATAGTAATTGCTGTCCTTTGTGTAACTATTTGATACTGCTGACTTGCTCTTGAGAGAAGTCTGGCTGCTCAGCCATCGCTACCACTTTTACTGTGTAGTACAGGCTTGTACCAAAGGTGAATTTGTACTGTCACTTGCTGTCTTAATTGTGTGTGGTTTTCCCCAAGGGTACTGCATATAATTCTGCCTAACAGTTCGTTGTACCGCCAAGCTGCCCGTTCCTAGTGGCAGGAAGCTTACAGAGGCCGCAGCAAGGCCGGTGGATATCGTTGCCAAGGAGCCCAGGGTGGCAGGGTTTGTCGAAACGGGCCTGAAGCGGCTGTGACGTCGGGCACCCACCTAAGCACCCTGGTGGGAGGCCGGCTGGCGACCTTCGTTGACGTGTGGGAGTCCATCTCCACCGACCTTTGGGTGCTGGATGCCCTGGCACACTCTGGAGTTCCAAAGAAAGTGTCCCCATTTCCCATCTGTGGCCAGAAAAGAAAACCACGTTCAACAGCTGCTTCTGGAGGTACGAACCATGCTGAGAAAGGGCGCAATAGAACTCGCCCCAAAGAGGCTCCGGGGCTCTGGAGTATACTCGCTGTACTTCCTCGTCCCAAAGAAGACTGGCGGCCCATCCTGGACCTTCGGCACCTCATAAAATACATCAAAGCCCAGAAGGTCCAGATGGTTACCCTTCATTACGTGCTGGGACAGCTGGAAGAAGGAGACATCCTATCGTCGGACTTGGAGGATGCCTACTTTCACATCCCCATACACAAAGGACATCGCAAGTTCCTATGTTTCGTGGTTCAAGGGTGGCACTACCAGTTCAAGGCTTTGCCCTTCGGGTTGAAGTCGGCTCCAAGGGTCTTTACCAAGTGCATGGCACCGGTGGGGGCTCGGCTGGGCCTGCAGGGGATCCACGTATACCCCTACCTGGACGATTGGCTCATCCGAGCAAAGTCAAGTGAACTCGCCGTCGACCACACCGCGAAGACCGTCCGCCTGCTCACGGAACTGGGATTCTTGATCAACTTTACGAAGTCCCACTTGGTACTGTCGCAGGACGCCCTGTTCCTGGGAGCCAGACTCGACACAGTGGCACGGTTGGCCTCACCGTTGGAGGAAAGGACAAGGGCCATTCTGGGCAAGGTACAACGGCTGTGGACCAACCATGGAAGTGGCCAGGGTGAGGGCCATCGAGTCCCTTCTTGGCATCATCGTGCATCTATCTCGTGCGTCTGTGCAGGTTGCGGATGCGGCCACTGCTGGAGTGCCTTCGACGCCCGTTGGATGCAAGTGGGGGGAAGCTTCGAAGACAAGATACCACTCAATTGGTCATGCGATCCAGTGGTAGGGCACCCGCACACATCTCGCTGCGGGCATGGACTTCCAGACCCTAGCGCAGCAGGAAACTGACGGATGCCTCCCTGGAGGGATGGGGAGCGCACACCGGAGATCTCCACGCAAGAGGCCTTTGGCTCCCGGAGGAGAGGTCCTGCACATGAATGTCCTGGAGCTCTGGCCCGTGTTCTGGGCCCTCAGGTCTTTCCTTCCATCCCTCAAGTGCAAAGTGGTACGGGTCTTCACCGACAACACCCCCACGATGTTCTACATCTGGAAGCAGGGGAGTGCCAGATCCCCACCCCTATCCAGGGAAGCGCAGGTACTTTTTCATCTGGCAGGGGTGAAAAACACTGTCGCCGACTCACTCAGCAGGGAGCTGCTCTCCTGCCACGAGTGGGAACTTCGACAGGATCAAGTGGATCTCCTATTCTGACGGTGGGGCAGTCCCTAGATCGATCTGTTCGCGACGGCGACGAACACCAAGTGCCAGAGGTTCGCCAGCAGGTTTACCCAGCCGGGGAGCATGGGCGATGCATTCTCCTACCCCTGGGACGGCCTGTTCCTGTCTGCGTTCCCACCGTTACCGTTGCTGTTGCTTCTGCGACTCGTCGGTCAACTCAGATGGTCCGGGTGCAGGATGATCCTCGTTGCACCAGTGTGGCCGAGGCAGATATGGATCCTGGACCTTCTGGACAGGTCAGTGTCCCCCCCCAGTCAAACTGTCGATGGACTCGGATCTTCTCGCCAGAGAAGGAGGCGCCATCCTACATCACGCCCGGGATCGCTGAACCTGCAGGCCTGGCTCCTGCAGCACTAGAGTTCGGAGTCTACGACATCCCGGCGGACTGCAAGGAAATCCTTGCAAAGGCTAAGGCATCCTCTACTCTTAAGTGCTATGGACATAAGTGGAAGAGGTTCTCTGTCTGGTGCTGTGCACAGAATATCAACCCCCTACGGATCACGGCCCCTCAAGAGCTGCTGTACTTGCTGTTGCTGGCCAAGGCGGGGCTGGCACATGCCTTCATCAAAATCCATCTGGCGGCTATCTCCTGCTACACCAACTCCGGGGCGGTCGTTGTTGTGGTCGCATCGTCTGGTGAAGGAGTTCACGAAAGGACTGTTCCGCTCGTTCCCGCCTGTGAAGGCTCCGGCCCCGGTGTGGGAGCTCATTGTGGTCCTGGCCAGGCTCATGGGTCTGCCATTCGAGTCCCTGCACTCGGCACCACTGAAGTTCCTATCGTGAAAGACCGCTTTTCTTGTGGCCATCACCTCTGCCCTCTCCTGTAAGCCTCCATATCTGACATTCCACAAGACGAGGGTAGTGCTGAGGAAGCACCCCTCCTTCATGCCCAAGGTGCCGTCGGACTTCCATCTCAACCAGCCCTTGCGGTTACCTGTTTACTTCCCGTCGCCTTTTGTTGCCGGCTGAGAGGACTTTGCACTCGCTGGATGTGGCTAGAGCGGTGAAGTTCTACGTGGACCGCATGAACAGTTTTCAGAAGACATCACAGCGGTTTGTGAACTTTGGACCTGTGAACCAAGGGAAGACCCTCTCGAAGGCTTCCGTTTCCAGATGCTTCTCCGGCTGCATCATGCACTGCCACCGGTTGGCAAACTGACTTTTGCTCGGCCGTCCGAGAGCCCATTCAACCAGAGCGATCGCTGCTACTACGGCGTTCCTGTCTGGTGTGCCCCTGCTGGACATCTGCAGGGCTGCTACATGGAGGTCGACGCACACCTTCACCGATTCTGTGTCGACCGGGATTCCAGGGAGGAGTCCAGAGTCGGCCAGGCAGTGCGGCGCAACCTCTTCGCTTGAAGGTGAGCCTGGTGAGGAGGTAAGAGATGCTTAATGTTGAGCCTTGCCACCTCCCGTGGTTGTGCATGTGTGTACTGCTATGTATTCTTGTATTCATGAGCATGTGAATCCATGCCAGACCCCGTGCTGAAGATTCCAGGGAGGAGTCCAGAGTCGGCCAGGCAGTGCGGCGCAACCTCTTCACTTGAAGGTGAGCCTGGTGAGGAGGTAAGAGATGCTTAATGTTGAGCCTTGCCACCTCCCGTGGTTGTGCATGTGTGTACTGCTATGTATTCTTGTATTCATGAGCATGTGAATCCATGCTAGACCCCGTGCTGAAGAAGGAACAAGTTACTTACCAATAACTGTTCTCCGGCATGGTTCTGGCATGGATTCACATGCGAACCCTCCCGCCTACCCCTCTGTGGCTCTTCTCTTGATCCTACTGCCACTTTACGTGCTACCAAATCTGAAGATGGCTGCCACAGGAGGGGCTTAGGTAGAGGGCAGTCATTGGCTGGGAGCAGTATGACCCAGAGATCAGTGATTGGTTAATAGTAGAAAGACAGTTCAGAAACAAAACTGATTTTTTTTCTTTACCGAGGATTCCCATCCTGAATGGGAATATTCATGAGCATGTGAATCCATGCCAGATCCATGCCGGAGAACAACAGTTAAAGGTCAGTAACTTCTTCCTTTTTTGATACCCAAGAGGGACGGAGAACTGACACCCATCTTGGGCTTACGATACTTGAACAAGTTCCTCAGGAAGCACAAGTTCAAGATGGCCACTCGTTATCAGATCCTTCAGGCCCTCCAACTTCAGGATTGATTGGTTCCTTTTTACCTGCAGGATGTTTATTTTCATGTGCCGATCCATCTCACGCACAGAAAATGCCCCAGGTTCGCAGTTGGCGGTTACCACTATCAGTTTCGGATCCTGCCATTCGGGCTCACCTCTGCCCTAAGGGTTTTCACCAAGCTCATGCTGGTGGTGGCAGCGCATCTCAGGAGAGGGGGATTCACGTCTACCCCTACCTGGAAGATTGGCTTATCAGGGCGCGTTCTCCTGAACAAGCCTTGGATCACATACTGGGCTTTTTCCTTGTTAGGCACGATTGTACGCAGTACCCTTTGGGTGCACTACAACAACCCTGACCTCCTGGCAGTAGTAACCCAAACTTTGGTATTAGTCTGTACTACACAGGTTGGTAGTGTGGACGAGTAGCCAGTCTTATCTCAAGAGGGGTCAATTTGAACTGTATGGGAGTTGCACGGAGGTTCACAGTGACACGTATTCAAGTAGACACTTACACATAGGCTTTCTTGATAAAACAATGCGAACTTGGCATTTCAGCACTGCAGCAGGGCTTCACCGGGCAAACCAACAGTCCAGGAGTTGCAGCAGGCGTCCTCTTAAAGTTCTTCGGTTCCTTTGTCCAGTGGTCGGCTCTGCCTTCCAAGCCAAAAGACTTTCCTTTTATTTGAGGGCGTTATTTATTTATTGTGATATAACCTCATTTGGGTTTTTTTCACATTCAAAAACAATACATATATACATGTAAGAAAAACATCATATTTATAAAATATATCTAAATAACATTTAAAATTAATTTGTCACAATTTTATAAAATTAGCATATTAAAATTGAATTCATCACGTCAATATCTAATTTACCTAAAAAAAAGTTTTCCCTTATTTTAACAATAAATCAACAGTATTCTGACGATATAAAACCTGTCTTTTGCAAGACCCTTAAGATATTTAAGGTCAGTTTTGTTTCATGACCCGCAATCATTCTTTCCCAAAAAGCATCGGAGGATAATCTATCCAATGACCCAACTGAATTCCCTAAATATTCCACCCTAATTTTCCAAGTGCCTTTGCAGAATCTTAGCAGGTGCTCTAGCGTTTGTTTATTTGAATCTGAGCATTCCATGCATAAACTACGAGCCCCTTCAGTGACTCCCCATTTGGTTAACACTGATCCAGTTTTAATCAAATTTAACCGTACCCTCATAAAATTTTGTCTTCCTTTTGGGTTAGGGCACTTCATCAAGTATCTTGGTACTACACCCTGTTTTTTCCCGTACTTAAAAAACCCTTCAGGAATAGAGGATGATCTCACCATGTCCCCTGTTGAGATCCAATCTCTCAAAGATGAGGACTTCTTAACTTTTAGCGGGTTTAAACTCAGAGTTAATTTATCTGATTCACAATAAGTCAGCAGATTTTCTGCTATCTTTTTGAGTTCTGTCAAAATGAGTGAGGAATCTAGATTCATATTTTCTAGGAGATTTTTGTATAATGTATTAGTCATTGGCACAATAATTGACCTATACAAGGACAGGAGTTTCCAATCAACTACGTATTTTAAAGATTTTAATCCAAGCTCTTATCTGAGTTATCGTGTGTAATCCTTTAGGCAATCCTTATACCTGTTTCCAAATGTAACCTTCTATTTTTTGCCAGTCTATTGACCACAACAAAGGTTTAGATTCCATTCCGTACAATAGTACTGGGATTACTTTGGCCACATAAAAATTTATGACAGGCATAATTGAAAATTTGCCATAAAGGCTGGCAATCTTCATCTGAGCTATTAGTTGTGTCCCTTTAGCCAGGATTTCACCGTACTTTTTCCCAACTGTAGGGGTTGCATACACAGTGATGCCCAGATACATTACTTCTTTTGCAACCGGTATCTGGTTACTGCCAATTGACCACCAATATTTTGTTTCTTTGCGACCTTTCTGCTCAAAAATTACGATCTTAGATTTATCAGGGTTTACAACCAGGTCATTTAATTTCATGTACTTGTCGAGAGCATTCAACAATCTTTGTAGACCGATAGGAGTCCTATCAAGGAGGACTATATCGTCCGCATACATAAGCCATCTTACGGCCAAGGACCCCACCTTAGGGCTTATTAGTGATGAAGATTCTAGGGCAGCTCCAAAATCGCCCAAGTAAAACTTAAAGAGAAATGGAGCAACCATACAACCCTGTCTAACCCCCCTATCTATGCTTATGTGTTCTGACAAATATCCATCCATATTTAGTCTTACTCTGGCTGTATTTCTTTCGTGAAGTTTTACTAGTATGTTAGAGTTTTGGGTGCCCCTTGTTGTTCCAGCTTGCTCCATAATTTATCTCGATTTACCATGTCAAAAGCGCTTGACAAATCGATAAATGCTCCATAAAGTCTTCCTTTATTATTTTTATCTTTCAGATTTGATAATGAAGCTAATATTATACCATTCAATGAAGTTGAATGGCCTTTTCTAAATCCAGTCTGCTGTTTAGGGATTATGTTATTTTGTTTCGCCCATGTTCCAAGTTCTTTTAATATCAGACTAGTAAACAACTTGCTTTCTACATCAAGCAGTGTAATCGGCCTGTAACTAATAGGGTTTTTACGATCCCCCTTCTTGAAGATCGGGATTATAATAGCTGTCTTCCAAGAAGATGGAATTATTTTATTTGCGATTACTTTCTTGTACAGGCTATATAGGATTTCAGCCCACAATGTCCCATTTCCTTCGAGGACTTGGTAAGTTAGTCCATTTGGGCCCGCAGATCTCGACGCCGAGGATTTTAGGATCAGATTTAAAATATCCTCTTTGTCAAAATTTAAACCCCAATTTCCATTGTCACTTCTATATTTTTGTCCTCCCACTGGTTCCTGATATTTTGTGCCGAAATAAGTTAACCAACTAGCTTCCGACACATTATTTGTCTGAGCAATGGTTTGATGCATTAGAGGAGCATTTATTAATGACCAGAAGTTTCGCGAGGAATTATTTTGTAATGCACGCAGCATCTCTTCCCCATCTTTCTGCCATAGTTTTCCTCTGTGTTGTCTAGTCCAACTCTTCAAATCATTTTTAATTTTTTTTGATACTATCTCTAGATCTAATAAACTTTTAGCCTGTTTCTTGGCGAGTCTTAATTGTTTTTGCGTCTCGCGTTTTTTTACCCAAACTGCTTCATCAACAAAGTGTTTGTGTACTCGCTGCGAACCCTTTTGGGTACTTGACGGGGGATCAATTGACCATAAGAATTCATGAAACCGTGATGGGTCACAATGCTGGTGCAAAATATTTTGTTCTCCCAAGTTGGCAAATCCATTCAGGGCTTTATTTAACCGCTCTCCTTCCCGCTTGTATTTTATCAACCGATTTTTCTGTGCATTAATTTCTACTCTTTGGTCCGAGATCTCTATTTTTTCCTCACTAAACCAATTTAAATGGGCAACTAATCGCTTATGATCACTTGTTCCACCATCGGCCACTGAAAAATATATACAAGTATCGAAACATTCGGTTGATAAAAGCATGTAATCCAGTGTCGATTCCGAGGAACCCCTCTCCCACGTTGTGACCGATGGAACATCACCTTCTATGGAGCCATTTAGGAATTTTAAATTCCAGTCCTCAAAGAAGTTCGACCATGTTCTCCCATTATTCGTTGCTTCTTTCATTTTCCCTGTATGGCTTTTGGATTTGATACATTGCGAATTTAAATCTCCTGCTACCAATATATGTGCCCCAGAGTACGTTATATTAATGTCACAAAGAGTTATCGCAATTGATTCTAGAAACTCAGAGTTTTTCCCTCACAGGTTTCCAATACAGATTCACAATTATTATCTCCTTACCTGGAGACCTTTTGGGGGAAGTGACCACTCTTACCACCAGTATTCCTTCCTGTTTGCAAGGTAACATTGTTATTTCTTTAAACAAAGTCTTTCTACAGGCGATCAGCAAACCTCCCGTCGGTCTTCCCTTGGCTTTGCAGTTAGCTGGTTGTGCTAGCAGTGCAAAGCCTTCAAGTTCCGGGGTGTTTACTAACCATGTTTCCTGTAGCAAGATCAAATAGTTTCCCCCAAATAACAACGCTCTCATTTTATTATTTTTAAATGAACTGGATCCCCGAGAGTTCCAACTAGTGATTCTCAATTTGTCACTATTAAAGAGACCTCTGTGATACACCCAACTTCTGGCAGACTTGCATAATTATCTCTGGTAACATTGACCAAGATGATATTTGTAACCCATCATTAATAATATTTTCGTTTTTTCCCCGATTGGTTTCATGCAGTAAGGAGATGTTTCCCTTAGTTAACTCGTATTCCTCAGTTTCGATAGTTTCTATTGCGTGAGATGGCAATTGCTCATATACTTCCAAACCCACCTCCCTTAATCTTTCTTGTAGGTTTAAAAAAGCTTTTACCCCCAATTTAGAAACAAATCCAACTTCAACTAAGCTGATACATTCTGGCTTCGGGAAACGAACATATTCAATGTCTTTTGTTGAAAATAAATATAGTTCTGGGAGTTTTTTAACCAGTGATAGAATCAAGCTCCTATTCAATGGTTTACCAGACTTACGATTTTGCTCATTTGTAAACCACAGTCTCGGGATTGCATATGGATTCGGATCATCTTGGGGATGATTTGTTCTTTCAGTTACCATTTCAGAGGATGAGTTTCCCACTGGGATGTTAATAGTCTCTTCTCTTCCCTCTTTGGTTTGATCGTAGTCATCCGTATTCGATGTTGATGTTTGAATGCGTATTGTTTCCTCTGCATGACCCATCCTAGAACTCTGAGTGACCACCAAATCTCCAGTCTTTGTTTTTGTTTGGTTGAATATTGGAGCGATTCTTAAGCCAATCTGGGTCTGCATTGGTACTTTGAAAGCCTTTTTCTGTTTTTGAAGAAATATAGGAGCTATTTTTAACAACTTCCCAGTAATCTCTGATCTAATCGAGTCATGTCGAGGTTGATTTCTGTCCAGGTCAGCAGTTTTTCCTTCTGTTTGAGTACTCATTGATTTCTTTACCGGGTGTACATCTCCTTCTACTTCGGGAATTCTATCAATCTCAAGTCTTTTCCTTTGTTGTTTTCTGGGTTTGTTTACCCCGGCAATTCTTTCTTGTTGTAGAGAGTCGTTACCTTTGCTTCTACCATCTTTATCCAAGATATTTTGATTCTCCTTGATTTTCGCAGGATCTGAAATCCCCTTAACGAAGCTATTTACCTTTGATTTTTTTTGATCCAATATTCTTCACATTTTTTCTTTTCTTGTCGACCTCGTGACTTTGAATCTGTATTTTGTTTTTGGTTCTTCCGCCTTTCTCTCCTCCTTCTCTTGTAAGATTGTTGCGAACTCTTCTTCCACATATAGTTGTTTTCTGCCTCATCTTCATGATTCCCTATAATTTCCCGTCGATCTCCCGCCAGCTGTTCCACCGTTGACTCAGCAATCTGTGCCAATCGGCAGAATTCTTCCATTATTGATTCTGATAGGGGAGTATCATCCCCAAAGGTGTTTAATTCAGGGACTGAGTCTTTTGTTTTAATTGCTAGGTCTTGGTTTAATGAAGAAGTCGGTACGTTTCTTTCGTTCATTTGCAATAACAAATCCTTAATCTCCTTATTCTCACTCATAAGAGAAGTCATTTGGTGCTTAATTTCCATTAAATCTCCACTATGCTTTGTGTAGCCATCTTCCATCTTTATCATCAAGGGCAGAACTGAACAGTTTATTACATTGTTTTGGCCTACGACTGAAAATTCAAGTTGTTCGATATCTTTTGTCATTTCCATTAAAATCCCTGTATGGGTCTGCACATCTCTTTTTAGAAGGTAAAAAACCTTCAACAAGGAATTTAAAACAAAATTTAAAGCCGAGAGAGAGGAGTCACCATCATTTGGGTCTTGGTTCTTGTTTCCCTGTATCATACTTGGTATTTGCACTGGTAGATCCAGTAAAATTCCATCAGACACGACCGTGTCCCCTCTTGATACCACTGTTGAGTTTAATCTTTCCTCATACAGTTGTATATTCTGCACCGAGTTCAACAGATGATTTGGGGTCCTTGAGAATTCCATAACTGGGATGGGTGGTTCAGATCCACTGATCTCCGTTTGTAAGTTGATGTTTTGATTAGAAGGTTTTAGGGAATGTGGCATAGGTCCATTTAAATTTTCCTGTGCAGATTTCTGGAAGTAGTAATCAATAGTCCCTTTTATATTAGTTGATGTCAGGGTAAAATCTTTCACCTGTCTAAATGGGGTGTTCCTTGTTGAGTCCCTTAAAATTTCTCCCTCCGTTAATTTATCCACTTGAAGTTCTTGATGGATTTGTGCCTCTATTATGTTATTTCTTGTCGAGGCAATCAGAGTTTGAGAACTTACGGGGTTCACATCCTCATGCAGGGACTTCTCAATATAGGAACCATCCCATTCTGGAGCTCTTAAATCATCGTGTTGTCCACTCCTTAAATTATAACGGGCCATTTCTTACCCCTTCGTTGACTGAAAATTAGGCCAAAGAAATATGGGGGATCAAAGGAGTAAAATCTCCCACAGGCTCCCCCTTTTTTACTTTATGTTGCCTAAACCCGGCCACTTCCTTTCCGCTGTCCACTCCAAGTTGCCTAGGCTCCAAAGTTTCTGTCAGCGAGCTGCAGATTATCTCAGAGTAATCTCTGATGCTCTCGTTTAAGGAGACTTATAAAAGGGACTTGCAGCCCGAGATCACTGCTGTCTAAAAATAAATGACAACAGCCCACCCTTTATCAATACCGGTATCAGTGTTTATGTACTAGCACAAGCCCCGGTTCACTCACTGTCTCTCCAGCAAGCTCAGGCTCATGCAAGGGTGCTGTCGGTATCAATTGAGCAGATCAGGGTGGCTGTCACTAGTTTGGCAAATTGGCTACGCGTTAGTACTAATACTAACGCTTATACGTGGCCCACCGGACGTGATAATCCATGGAGATAGCGGATATAGCAGGGGTCACCGCCGCAGGCTGCTTCAGGCCGCTGTGAACACTCACCTCTATGTCTCTGTGCCTCGCGGGTGCCCCGCGGGTTTGTAAATACCGCGAGTATCGCTAGAAAACGCTAGGCTGGGCTCGCGACCACAGGCTGCTTCAGGCCGCCGCCTCAGCGGACACGCCGCGGACACCCACCTCTGAGCCTCTGCTGCCTCCGTCTCAGCCTCACAGGTGTACTCAATACACAAGATCTATCGAGGCCGCACTGAGCTCACTGAGCTCAATCTCCACTTTCGCTCCGACTCCGTCGTCTGCTCAATCAATGGTCCAGGTCCTGCGACTTCCTGCTAAAGGAAAGGACCCACACCCACTCACGCACGCTTTGCTCGATGCCAGCAGTCAAGCCGCACTGAGGATCTGTACCAATGAGTACTGGTGTACAGAATCCTTTTATACATTTCTCTCCCTTTCATTCCAGCCTAGCTATCACTCACCCAGCAGGGTGGCTGTCCTTGCCGGACAGCCAGCCGGCCAATCACTTACAAGTGCGTTTTTGTCTCCTAGGAGACTAAGCACCGGGAGTTTTGGGCACCTCCCTGGCTTCCTGCCCCGCCAGACACCCTGGAGCCAGAGGCGGGCTTCACTCGTGAATCGCGCCAATGGCAAAGCGAACAAAGGGACCAAACCTGGTTTGGCGCGCAGAGTAAATCTTAAGAAGGACCTTTCCAAGAAGAAATGGCGAAAAAAGACGACCAGTGTCATTTTGACAAAAATGGCACCCTTGGGTGCTTAACTACAGCTGCGAACCCAGTGCGCAGTAAAAGCACACCCTGGTAGTTAAAAGTAAACCACTGCCACCAGCCATTCACTGAGGAAAGGGTAACATAGACCTGTTACATGGGAAGCTAGACAAAGGGGATACTAAATAACCAATCCAGCACCCTATTGTAAGATGGTGTGTCCTGAGGCTATAAAGTTAAAAATGTCAAGTCAATTTCACTTTACTGCTCTTGGAAACAGTAGTTTATCCAAGAGAAGGTATTTAAACCTTTGGGAAATCCGGAAGACTTCCCTGTACCACTGCTCTGAAGGTGCTGTGTGCCACAATGCAAAAGATGCCTATGACTCCACAACCAAAAGAAACCGAGTTAAAAATCACATTAAAATACACGAGAGAGTGGGGGAAAAAGGGTCTCGCACTCTCCAGGTAAAAAACATCAAGTCCTCAAAATCCAGCAAAGTTCTTGGGTCTCTAAGGTAGAGAGGAATTAGCACATTTCTGAGAATTCTCCCTAACATTAGCTTGTGGCCCAACTGTGATTTCATTTTCTACAAAGTTCTCTATAACATTGTGCAAGACTGTTGGGCAGAATTGCATGCAGTGCCCTCTGGGACCACCACATGCAATTAAGAGTACAGGTGTAAGTAAAACCAACCTTTGGTATAAGTCTGTACTACAGATTTTGGTAGCGAGCTGAGCAGCCAGACTTATCTCAAGAGGGAATGTGAGCAGTAAAAGGATGTTCCACAGAGGTCTTACAATCACAGTGGTTCCAGTAGACACTTGCACTCACGGTTTCTTGGTAAAAACACTTATTAATTTATTAGTCATTTGGGAAACATTCACTAGAAGGAGGCAACTTTATATCGTACACAAATACACTTCAATACCAAACCAATACGTTTCTGTGTAAATTAGGCTCCCCTGAAATAGGAGCAAAATGGCATTTCCGTTACTTTAAATGGGAGTAAAAAGCCACAAGTTAATAAAAAGGACCACAAATACTTTCTTAGGCAGTGCAAATAGTTTCAGTTCACCAGAGGACTTGAATCAGTACAATAGGTCTAGGCAAAAGTCAATGGGCTAGTGTCTTGGATAGGAAAGAGCAGTTCTTGTAGTAAGCGGTAAAGTCTTTGCCAGAGATCTCAGAAGTAGTTTGAATGAAAAAGAATATGTTGGGTCACAAATTAGGCCTGTAAATTGGGAAAGTTTCACGAACTTTCACTGCAAGAGGTAAGTTCTCTCAATTGGGTTGGTACAGTAGAATATTATGAAGAAAAGATGCAGCTGAAGACGTTGGTTCCTGGCAGTTCCTGCAGATCTCGCTGTTCCTGGGCCTCAGTCGTGGGGACAAGAGGGAGGACGTTGGGGGACTCCTGCACTGCATGAGGACTGGTCAAACAAGCTGGCAAAATTGAAGATCTTCGAGTCGAGTAGCTGTCCTCAAGCACACAAGCTGGTGTCCTTCCCCCTTGTTAATCCTAACCAGCTCCGAGAATGGTATCCAGGTGGCTTATGAGTTGATTGGTCCCACCAACTCAAGGGAAGAAGTCGTCCTTGAAGGGCCTTCTCTGTCGAGATGAACTTGGCAATTCAGACCAGCAGCAGGGCCTCACCTGGCAAACCAATGGTCCAGGAGTTGCAGAAGCCGTCCTTTTCCAGCTTCCAGCTAGTCTTCGGTTCTTTCGTTCCAGTGGTCGACTCTACTTACCAGTCCAAGAGATTCGCCTTGTAAATAGTTTTCTCCCTTTCATTCCAGCCTAGCTGTCACTCACCCAGCAGGGTGGCTGTCCTTTCTGGACAGTCAGCCATCTAATCACTCCAGAGTGCATTTGGGTCTCCTAGGAGACTAAGCACAGGGAGTTTCGGTCACCTCCCCTCACTTCCTTCCCACCCCATTCACTCAAGCACCAGAAGCGGTCTTCAGTACTGTACCCTGCCAAAGGCTTACGAACAAAGGGACCAAACCTTGTTTGGCACACAGAGAAACTCTCTAGAAGGATCGTTCCAAAAAGAAATGGCGACAAAAGAAGACCGGGCCTGTTTAAATAAAGGGGCTTAAGGTGCCATCTTGAAAAACATGGCTCCCGCGATTTTTAGCTACCGGTGTTCGCGGTCGGGAAAAATCATGGTAGCTCACTATAAAGCCACTGCCACCAGCCATTTCGATAGGAAAGGGTAGCATTTGACTGCTACATGAGTTTCTAGACACAGGGATACTAGGTAACCCCTCCAGCACTCTATAGGAAGATAGTGTGTGCTGGGTCTAGGAATTTAAAAAGACTAGTAAAGTCAGCTTAACCTTGCCTTCTCTGGGAAACAGGAGTTCATCCCAGAAAAGGCTATTAAAACTTTTGGAAGTCTAAAAGACATCCCTGTGTCACTGCACTGAGGGTGCTGTGTAACACACACATGAAAAAATGATGCCTATGGAGTTATCTAAAACTCCATAATCAAGAACACATGAGTAAAACACACAGCAAAATACAAAAGTGGGGGGAAAAAAAGGCTCACACTCTTTCCAGGTAAAAAAAATTCAAGTCCTCAAAATCCAGCAAAGTTGCTGGGGGTCTTTAAGATGAAGGGAATTAGCACATTTGAGAATTCTCCCTAACAAAGACGTTTTACTTACCTTCAAGAAGTGCCTCAGCTCACCTAGACGTTGCTCAATTGACATTGGCAGTCCTGGCTCCCTGAATACTCCTCTAACCTCTGACTTTGTTTTGATCTGTCCTGCCAAAAAGTCATACATATCTTACTCGTATAGCTGGGAAAATGTTAATCTCCATTGCATTAGGGGTTTAAGTGTTTACTGGTTTAAGAAACGTGTTAGCCATTGTTTACTTCCCTAACCTTTTCCTTTTGACACCAAACTCCGTATTGCTCTATATGATCTGTTCTCTCTTGGCACCGTGCACCTGGCCACCCTCTATCCTTCGGGCCCAGGTAACTGCTCACCCTGCCACCCTCCCGCACTGCCTCCGGGCCACCCCTTGCACTGGGGTCTGTATCTGTATCCATACAGCCCCCCCCCCTTTTTCTTCCTGCACTTAGCAGACCTAACCTGTCTGCTGCCTTAAACCTAGCACTTGCTAATTACTGGCTGCATTACCACTGTTCGTTGCCTTTATTATTTATTTATTATTTATCTGTTTCTCCTCTGCTTCACACTTTCCACTTCTCCCCCCTTCCATGCCCTTTTCCCCTCCCTCCCTCTCCCATGCACTTGCATGTTCTCAATGTCACTGGGCCTAGTAAGATCGCGGTTTTGTTCTCCCCTGTTCCCCTCCCTTGCCCTGTCGTGCTCTGAAACACTTGTGTACGAGCGCAATAGAAATAAAATATCAATCAATGAATGTACCAGTGATGTATCATTGTCCAGTGTCCTAGTTATTGAAGTCACCGTAGGGTTTAGGAAGTGCCTGTGTGCCGTCTCAAATGGGTATCTACTGATTTATTGAAACTGAGTGTATTTTTAAGAATATTTAAGTGTTTCATATTTGCTTCCTTCTAAAGAGGGCTTATTCAAAGTGACTGTTAAATGAATAAATAATTGTTTATTCAAGAAACCTTGAGTGTAGGTGTTATTTGGATACTTGTCGCTGTGAAACTATGTTGCAACCCTACAGCTCACATTCACCCCTCTTGAGATTAGCCTGGCTGCTCAAGCACTCTACCAACTTGTGTAGTACATGCTTATTCCAACGGTTGGGTTAACGATTGCCTAGAGGACAAGGCTGGTGCAGTCTCCCACAGGGTACTGCATACAATCTTGCTTAACAGCCATTCAAGTGAGTTAGTGTAACAAACTGTTACATGAGGACTGGCTTAAAGGAGCTACTATGTAACCCCCCAGCACTCCACATAGGGTGGTCTGTGCTGGACCCATCGAGTGAAAGTTGTGTGTGCTGTATCACAATGCAAAAGCAGAAGCGTATGGAGTTTACCAGACTCCATAACACAGAAAATCATTGTCAGGAAAACGTATGAGTGAGAAAAGGCCCCCATTAAAAATGTAAAATCCCAGAGTCCAGCAAAAGAGCTTGTTAAGCTTGTTAAGGTCAATGGGAATTGGGACAAATGAAAACTCTCCCTAACGTGGGTTTGCACCAGACAGCCCCACAACCCGGATCAGACCTTTCCTGGACACTGATGGGGATTTCTCGACTGGACTCCATGAAAGCACATGACCGTGTAAGGGATGACTTCTAAAAGGCAAGATGGCACAAATAACAGAATTTGTACCACCAAATGGTTATATGCCATGTAACAGGTCATTATCACATACGCACACCGTAAAAAGAAATTCAAATGTGTTCCCTGTCGCCAACCAATTGCTGTCCACATCTAAAAAGAAAAGAACATCCTTTAGGCACTACTTAAGGTGGACTGAGCTATACATTAAAACAAGCAAGGGTTAAAGGAAATGGCAACCCTTTTTCTGCACTGGCCGCCATTAGGACTTCCCAGCCCACCACAAACTGGAGTAAAGGAAGTGAATAAACAAAATGCCTTACCCAAAAATCAGCCATACGTCCAAACATAGATCTGCTGGGGCCCCCATTGAAGTCAGTAGGAGGGGGGGGGGGGGACCTACAAAAAGGCTACTTTTCCTTAACACTCCTTCTGAGGAATATACTAATCTATCGATTTCTCGATTGGGGACAGTGTTTTTAAGGAATAAAGGCTGGTCTGAAGGTCCCAATGTTCTACATTGGCCACTTAGGAATGTGTTCAGACTATTTTCAAAACATTGTTGAGCAGCAGTACATGTTGAATATTTTGGATCAATACACAAAGACAATGAAAGGCTCATAGCAGACTTCCATGTATCTGTTAATCTAATGCAGATTCCACAATTATTGGTATAAATAGTTTTAATGGCAGTACAAGCTGATCTAAGTAGACATTTTCTTCAGTAGCCTTGGGCTTAAAAAGAAGTGTGATCAGAAGAGCCGGAAATGTTTTTGTTCTGAAGCCAGTGATTTAACCAGATGTGCTTAAATCCTCCTGAAAACTGTATATCTACCATTAGACTTAAGAGTTCCTGTGTTGTATTGGAGACGATTCTGTGGTTGCTCAGACACATTTTTCTTTGTTTTATTTCAGACACTGGATTTTCTTCAAGATGGCCTGGATAAGGGATTAGCACAAAATTCACTGAGAGTTCAGTTGGTAACATTAGGATCGGTAAGAAGCAAGGTAGGAGGCATCTCCTCTGACAACCACATTTGGTTGGTAGATTTGTTTAACAGTTAAAAAAAAACAATTTCTAAATGACATGTATTCTTTTGAATACTGTGATGCTGCTTTTGAATTTGTACTTTTCTTATGGTTAATAGTGTGTGTGGCAGTTATGCTATTTTCATCCTCATCAGGTTAGTCTTGCTATAGAAGGCTCATGTAAAGAAAATAACAGGTTAAGTAATTTGTCACAAATGGGAATGGTTTAAATTTGAATGTAGATTGAATTTGGAAAAAGCAAGATTCAGACATCAAATCTGCATGTCATTGCTTTTCTCAGATTTTACTGATCAAACACTATTTATAAGAAAATAATTAAATAATTGAACCCATTGATTTTCTTATCAGATGGGGATGTTTTTGTCTGTTTCTGTTAGGTAAGATTTTAACTTTAGGGCTAAATCTACCTCACTTGTGAGAACCCCAGAATATTTGTTGGACTGGTGAATTATTTTTCCCTATACCTCAGTAAGTGGGAACCTTTTTCCACACTTGCAGATCCTTTTACTCTTTTTATGGGTGTCATTTTTAGGACTCTCCATAGTGTCATTTTAATTGTATCCTCTTTGAAATCGTTTATTATATGCCTTTTATTAGAGAATTGCCCTGTTGGGCTCCCCTTTCACATTCTATGACTAACTTGGTGAGAACTACAGTTCCCAAGGGTAAAAAGGATATTTGTATTCCTTCTATATTTTGTTAGGTGAAAACCAGCACCCCCCCACCTTATGGGAGTGATGCAATGTATCCCCTTTCTCACCAACTCTGTAACAGTTCTGCGACAGGGATAAGCTAACCTTAAATGGCGGCTGGCAGTGAAACGTTTTACCAATTCGGTGCACCTTTACCATAGGTTGTTTTCACAGCTGCGGTAAAGGCACTTAATGGAGCCCATTTTACCAGAATGGCCCGGTCTTCTTTTTTCGCCATTTTAGTGGTCCGTCACCTTTCTTCTTCCTTCCTCTGACCTCCAGGACGGGAAATTCCTTTGTGTGATTTCTGTCTTCGGTGGCAAACCTCGGTCAAGCCTGCCGAGCTCCACAGTGTCTTTGAAGGCAGGAAGCTAGGGAGGAGTCCAAAACTCTGCAGGCCTGCCTGTGAGAATCCAGTTCAAACTGGGTGGCTGCCTGTCCTAATCGAGTGCCAATCCCCTAAATTTGAATGTTGCACATTTGTTTGTTTGGCTGGCTTACTGCATAAAAGTCTGATCCTGGAAGCTGAAGAAGTAGTAGGCCACTGGAACCAAATCCGAAGATGAAGAAACCACAGCTGAGACTATTTCCAGCGATCAGAGAGCCTGCTGTGTAACCAGAGCCTGCTGTTATCCTTTTTTCCAAGTGACTTGGGGACTCTAAAAACGACATCCCCAACCCAGAGTCTGATGAGACCCACTAGACTTTAGAAGACCTGCATTATGAGCCATCCCACGCCGGCCTGCACCCTTGCAGGGCTGCAATACCCCAATGTCCTGGGACCTCGAGCCATCTTGCAGTGCATGGTCTTCTGACTCGAGCTGAAACTTAGGTGGCATCATGCTGAACCTCCAGATATGTGAATCGAGTCAGAAAAGTCCCTTCACCAGTATGCTGGACCTTGCAAGTGACAAGACTCCAATCGGCGATATTCAGTCCAGCCGCAAAGAAACTCTTGCCTGGAGCCTTCCCCATTGATCCCTGCTGCAGAAGCCCTTCCAGTGTCCTGTCTTCAGTCTACATGATACAAGAATTCATTGACCTTGTTTTTGGCTGCAGATCCTGAAGTCTTCTTGCAGCAACTCTTCTTCCATGTTATGGTATTGTGTTGGCTGGTGTATTTACTTACCTTAAGCCTGTGTGATTTCTGTAAAGCTGTGGGATGCTTCTTGTGATTGAAAGTCCTCTCATCCAGTTCACCCAGGCCCACTGCTTGAATACTTCTAGGGTATCTTCTCAGAAGTCCCTGGATCCTAACTAACTTTAAAGTGAAATACTTACTTGTTTGAACAGTCTTCCACTTTTTCTGCAACTGAACCTGATTTCACACAGCCTACAGTTGGCTCCTGGTCCACTAGGGTCCCTTTTCTGCCTCTTGAGAGAACTCATGCAATAGAATAGGGAAGGACTGGATAAGTAAAGGATTCTGTCTTGAAAATAATAGATGCCTATAGAGTCTGTCAGACTCCAAAAACAGAGGAAACGTATAATCCAAATCTGGTCAAAATACATGAGTGAAAAAAAGGTCTCTCACTCCAGGTTTAAAATTAAAAATCCTAAAGTCCAGCAAAAGAGCTGGGGGTCTCGAAGGTTGAAGGGAATTGGCACAGAAATGAGAAATTCTCCCCAACACCCTCCAAGAGATGTTTCGCTGGACATCCTTGTTGGGGAGAATTCTCAGAAATGTGCTAATTCCCTCCATCTTAGAGAACCACCCTCCCCCCCTCCCCCAGCAACTTTGCCGGATTTTGAGGACTTGATTTTTTAAGCTGGAGAGAGACCCACCCTTTTTCCCCCTCACACATGTATTTTAAATGTGATTTTTGAACTGTTTCTTTTGGTTATGGAGTCTGACAAACTCCATAGGCCTCATCTTTTACATTGTCACACACCACCTTCAGTGCAGTGGCACAGGGAAGTCTTCCAGATTTCCCAAAGGTTTAAATACCCCTTGGATAAACTACTGTTTCCCAGAGCAGTAAAGTGAAATTGACTTTACTTAGTGTGTGCTGGTCTAGAAAGTTACACATTTATCTTACAATAGGGTGCTGGAGTGGTTACTTAGTATCCCATTTGTCTAGCTTCTCATCTAACAATTTTGTTACCCTTTCCTCACTGAATGGCTGGTGGCAGTGGTTTAATTTTAACTACAGTGATGTGCATTTACTGCGGGCTGTGTTGGCAGCTGCAGTAAAGAACCCAAGGGTGGTATTTTTGTCAAAATGGCCCGGTCTTCTTTTTTTGCCATTTCTTTGTGGAAAGGTCCTTCTTGAGATTTATTCTGTGCGCCAAATCAGGTTTGGTCCCTTTGTTTGATTTGCATTTGGCTCCAGGGATTCTGGTGGGGGCAGGAAGTGAGGAAGGTGCCCGAAACTCCCTGTGTAACACTGAAGGTTTCTTGCATAAACAATTCATAATTTATCAGTCAGTTATAAAGCCTTCTTCAGAAGGGAGCAATATAAATAGTAGCACACAAATATACTTCAATACTGTACACTTTGAGTTTCTGGATCAGACAAGGACCTTTTGGAATGGCCAACAGACGCGACCTACACCCACAGGTGACTTCAGTAACAAGGGTGCTGGGGACATTAATACCTCTCTGTTGGCATAGAGAATACTCTCGAATTTCTAAAAGGCAAAGGTTATTAGAACACAAGAAGGTACAAATACTCATAAGCAATGCAGATACTTTTAAAGTTCACTAGAAGAGTCATTCAAATCAATAGGCTAAGTCAAAGTCCATGGGCAAAAGTCTTGTTCTTCGGAGTCTTTGATTAAACAAAAAAAAAAAACAACCAAATGTATGGCCACAAGCTGATTAGACTTGTGAGTTGCAGAAGGTACAAGCACTTCCACAGTAAGAGGTAAGTTCTCGTAGGCTAGTTTTACAGTACCTTAGTAAAGAAGAAAAAGATGCAGCTGAAGACTTCTGTTCCTGTACAGCTCTGCGGATCTCACTGTTCCTCTGCCTCAGTCGTGGGGACAAGATGGAGGACGTTGGGGGACTCCTGCACTTTATTGGCCCCAGCAAAGCTGGCAACCGGCAACTTTATTTTCAGTGGCTGTTTTGCGTTTCAGCTCCTTGTGGTATAGCAAATGGCAATAAGCGCGGTTCCTGGTTGTCAAGGTGGACTTTCCTCCCATCTGAGATCCCGCACTCAACTGAGGGGGGTAGGGGAGGGTCAGGTTTGGTCAGTCCTGCTTCGTGGGAGTCTGGAGGATCTTCCAAAAGCTTTAGGCCAGCTTACAAGCAAAGCACACAATCTGGTGTCCCTCTTCCTGGCTCTACGGTTTCCTGCAACAACTCTGAGGAAATTCAACCAGCTCTGAGATGGGTGTCCAGGTGGCTTACTTGGGAGTTGATTGGTCCTAAAAACTCACAGGGAGAAGTCGTCCTTTGCAGGGCTTCTCTGTCGATGCAAACTTGGCGATTCGGACCTGCAGCAGGGCTTCATCGTGCAAACCAACGGTCCAGGAGTTGCAGCAGCGGTCCTCTTCAAGCTCTTCTTCGGTTCCTTCGTCCAGTGGTCGACTCTGCCTTCCATGCCAAAAGACTTTACTTTTAGTCAGTTCTCTCCCATTCATTCCAGTCTAGCTGTCATTCACCCAGCAGGGTGGCTGTCCTTGTTGGACAGCTGGCCAGCCAATCACCACAGAGTGCATTTGGGTATCCTAGGAGACTAGGTTTGGGCACCTCCCTCACTTCCTGCTTACCCCAGACACACTGGAGCCAGAGGCGGGTTTCACTCCTGTAGCCCACCAAAGGCGAATTAACAAAGAGACCAAACCTGGTTTGGCACGCAGCGAAACTCTCTAGAAGGACCTTTCCACAAAGACATGGCGAAAAAAGAAGACTGGGCACCATTTTAGCAAAGATTGCTGGACGCCATTTTGAAAAAGATGGCTGCCACGGTTAACTTTACCGTGTCCGCGAACGGTCGCGGTAAATGCAAACCATGTTAGTTAAAAACAAAACTACTGCCAGCAGCCAGTCAATTGAGGAAAGGGTAACATAAATGTTACATGAGCATTTGGAGAGAGGGGATACTAACTAACCAATCCAGCCCTCTATTGTAAGATAGGGTGTGCTGGGTCTAGCAAGTACATGCTAAGTAAAGTCAATTTCACTTCACTTCTCTGGGAAATAGTAGTTCCTATCAGAGAAGGTATTTAAACCTTGGGAAATCTGGAAGACTTCCCTGTGGCGCTGCACTGAAGGTGCTTTGGCCACAAGGTGGTGCTTCTCACCCTCCCATTCGAAGACCAGTGAGAATGGGTATTCCCAGTGTTTCTTGACCCCCATCTCCTGCAGCCACTTTGTGAGGGCCCCACATTTCCTCCTTCTCAGCAACGTGTGGGCTGAAAGGTCCTGGAAAATGGCCACTTTTGAGACCCCATATTGTATTTCCCTTTGGCTTTTCGGCTTTTCCAGAATCCTCGCCTTATCCCCGTAGTAATGCATGCGTGCTAGTACTGTTCGGGGGCCCCTTGCTCCTCCACCTGCCCAATGGACTCTGTCCATCATGACCCCTTCTCCAGCCTCCCCACCGTGGACTATCATTATGTCCTGCAGTATATGCTCCAGGCTAAATGGGGTCTCGCCATCAGCCTCCACCAGTCCGAAGAAGGTTGTTTCTTCTTTCACAATTTTTAATGTTGTTCACCTTAAGGCACAGCTCCTCTTCTCAGCGTTCCATTTCCATGAATCGTGCCTCCATCTGTGTCACCAGTATTCCAGTGGACGTTTGGTTTGCCTCTACCCAGTCTGTCTTCTAAAATGGACACTTCAGCTGAGAGGTCGGCCAGTCGTGCCCCCATATCCGTTCTCATCCTCTAATCTCAAGTATGGTCTGGATGTCTGTTTTTATAGAGCCCAGCTCCGCCTGGGCCGCCGAAGCACTCCCGGTTTTCATTACTGTGTCCTTCGCTTGAAACAAATTTTGCCAAAGCCCCCTTCCAGCTCATGGATTGTCCACTCTCTGCCCTCCCCTCCCCCTTCTCCCATTCCAAGGATCTTCAGGCAGCTCCGCCGGGATGAGGGCGCTTCACCCAGTGTTTGAACTCATGACAGCATGCGGCGCAGCCCTCTGCCCGTGGGGGCGGGGGGCTTCGCCTGTGATTTCTACTCCCTTCGGCACCCTCCTATTGATGTCCTGTCCCTTGGCTATGTTACTGTGCCCCCCCTTGCTGGTCAGTAGGGGGGGTAGTTGTATTTTTTGCGGTGCGTGTCGTGAGAGGTATCCTTCCCAACACCCTTTCAGCAGCTCTTTCATGACCACCGGCCATTGGGTCTGGCATGGATTCACATGCTCATGAATATTCCTCGTCAGGCTGGGAATCCTCAGTAAAGAAAAAAATCAGCTTGTTTCGTTTCTGAACTGTCTTTCTCCTAACAACCAATCACTGAACTCTGGGTCATACTGCCCCAGCCAATGACTGCCTTCTACCTAAGCCCCTCCTCTGGCAGCCATCTTCAGATTTTTACCGCATGTTTAAGTGTTGGCTGTCCTTGTCTTTAGCTCTTGAGCTTTTACAAAGTTTTGTGCTTTTTGGAAGAGTATTACTCCATCGATCAACCTTCTGACTAACAGGGACCCGTTTTTCGGATTCTTCAGCGCCCCTCAAGGGCGGATTTCATCAAGTTTCTTCATGGAAGAGTCGCAGGCCTACACCGCGTGGACCATGTCGCAGGGGGAAGGATTCAGCTCCCGTGTTCAGGATTTGCTCCACCTGCGGTTTATGGAATGTCTTTTCAGACGACAAGCATTCAGAGTGCCTTTATTGACTGTACCCGACGCACAAAGACGAAGATTGTATGTTTTGCCAGGAGATAGCCTCTCGCACGATGAAGGATCATCACAAGCGACTGAATGAGTGGCTACAGGCCAAGGCCCCTGCTCTGGGTGGGACCCAGCAGCACGCTTCTCCCAGCTCCAAGAAGACCGAGCAGGCTTCTAAGACCTTTGAGAGCGCCCCTCCTGCGGGGGTCCAACAAAAGGCTAAGCACCGCAAGTCCACTACCACTTGGAGCGCCATTGCGACGGGCTCCTCGGTGGCCAGGGCGCGATCGACGTCTGCGGACTCCGTCACCAATCAACACTTAGCCAAGTGGAAGTCGGATCATCCGGCCAACTCTAGGAGAAGACCAAGTCTGTCCTGTTGAAGAAGGCCAAGGGGGAAGCTGGGCTCAGACCATTCCCCTAAGGAGAAGGTCACGCAGGACAATCTGGGGTCCGGGGGTTCTCGGTGAACGATGCAAAGTCTTGCTTGACTCCATCGCAGGATGTGCTGTTCTGGTATCCCGACTCAAGTGTCATTCCTGGCGTCTCCGTCGGAGAGTATAGTGGCCATCTTGGGCAAGGTACAACGGCTGTTGGCCCTTAAGGTCACCACAGTGAGGTCCATCAAGTCACTGCTCTGTATGATGTCATGCATCTACCTCATGCTCTGCAAGCTACGGATGCGTCCACTACAGGAGTTCCTCGACGCCCGTTGGACACAAGTGTCGGGAATCTTCCAGGACAAGATTACACTCGACGAGAGCGTCCGTCCAGCGATACTGAGATGGGGAGTTCGCGCACATCTGTCCGGAGGCACAAACTTCCAGACACTACCGCACCAGGTGAGGGTCACAACGGACGCCTCCCTGGAAGGATGGGGAGCTCACACCGGAAGTCTTCACGCAAGAGGCCTATGGCTACTGGAGGAGAAATTGTTGCACATCGTGTTGGAGCTGCGGGCTGTCTTTGGGGCCCTCAAGTCTTTTCTTCAGTCCCTCACGGGCAAGGTGGTGTGGATCTTCACAGACAACACCACCATGATGTTCTACATCAGGAAGTAGGGGGGCACCAGATCCCCCGGCGCTCTCCAAGGAAGCGCAAGAACTGTAGCACTGGACCGTCGCCTATGGGATGTTCCTCATCCTGTTTATTCTAGCAGGAGTGGAGAACCCAGTGGCCGACTCTCTCAGCAGAGTGGGAACTTCGGCAGGAGCAAGTGGATCTCCTGTTCTGCAAATGGGGGCAATCCCCACATTGATCTATTTGCGACAGCGACGAACACCAAGTGCCGGAGGTTCACCAGCAGGTTTCCCCAGCCGGGGAGCATGGGTACGCATTCTCATTCCCCTAGGACGGCCTGTATCTGTAGGAGTTCCCTCTGTTGCCGTTGCTTCTTAGATTAGTCAATCAACTCAGACTGTCATGGTGCAGGATTATCCTTGTTGCACCGCCGTGGCCAAGGCATATCCGGCGCCCGGACCTTCTCGACATGTCCGCGTCCCCTCCAGTCAAATTTCTGGTGGTCGCAGATCTTCTCGCCATGGACGGAGGCGAGATTCTGCAACACGACCCAGGATCGCTGAACTTGAAGGCCTGGCTCCTGCAGCATTAGAGTTTGGGGGTTACAATCTCCCAGCGGATTGCAAGGAGGTACTTGCAAAGGCCAGAGCTTCATCAACTCTTAAATGCTATGGACATAAATGGAAGAGGTTCGCCGTTTGGTGTCGTACACAGAAGATCGACCCTCTACGAGTCACTGCTCTGCATGTGCTTCTGTATTTGCTGTCGTTGGCCAAAGCAGGACTGGCTCATGCCTCCATCAAGGTTCATCTGGCAGCTATCTCCTGCTACATCAGATCCTCTGGACGATCATCCTATTTTTTTTTGTTTATTTATTTTCATTTTTAACACATAACAAAACACAAAACCAATAACTCAACTCTTTTTTAATGGCACGTTTGAGTCCATATTTTTCTTTATCTGCTTGGCTCCTTTCTCTCATCCATGCTGTCTGTACTCTGCTCTGTGTGTTGCACCAGGGTGCGAATGGGCCCGCTCTTCTCCTTGAGTCATTTCGGCCTGTAATCGCCCAGCTTGCTCTGTCACGTGGCTAATCCTCCGCCAGGTCATCTTGTTCGCTCCTGCTGTCTTTCATTGTTTCGAACAGGTCCTGTGTAAGGGTACTCCATGCTAATATCCTTTCCCTGCTATTGACTTCTCCCCTTTGCGTCGCTCTTGTCCAGACTGATGTTTCGAAGGGATTGTGTCCTCCGACGTATTCCTCATTTTAGATAGATATCTCCTTCCAGCTCTGCTGGCCTTGGAAAAATTTTTCTCCAGAGGGCGCTGCGCGTCGACGTCCTCCGAGTCGATGTCCTTCGACAGCAGCCGTATCGACGTCATCCTGCCTATAAAGGCCGCGCGCAGCGTCCGTTGCTCAGTTCCGTTTTTCCGCGCTTACTCAGTTCCTCGGAATACCGTTGCTCAGTTCTTAGTCAGATTAATCCTATTTACCTCGAGTTATTTGATCCGTACTCGATGGCTTCCTCGTCGGAACCGACAACTCCTCGATCCGGCTTCAAGAAATGTCGAGATTGTGGGAAAAAGATGTCGTTGACCGATCATCACAGAATTTGTCTGTGGTGTTTGGGAGCTGAACACCATTGTTCGGAGTGCGAGGACTGTATGTCCATGACAGCTAAGGCCCTGAAGGAGCGTAGGGGGAAGCTGGAGAAAGGTAAGACTTTTAAAGCTTCTTCTTCGTCGACGAAGTCGAGACATTCGTCTCCTCGTCACCATTCGCGCTCCAGGACTCGGAGTTGGTCTCATCACTCCTCGAGATCGAAGCACTCGAAGAGGAGACGTCGAAGATCCCCTTCTCCGTCTTCCTCTTCCTCTGTTTCGCCAAAAAGAATCCCTTGCCCCACGAAACATAGTTCCCGGGCTGAATGGGAGGAATTCCGAAAAAATATGAGCGTCTTCGAGAACGCGGCCTCGACCCCCTCGAAGACTGCCGAGAGCGATGCTCTGGTCGAAAGACCCGAAGGTCAAAGGCCGCGAGTCGCAGTACCCGGCGAAAGAAACCTCTCGAGCGCGTCTCGAACCCTCGAGCAGGACTATGACCTCCAAACCTTCCTCGAAGGTTCCGTCGACGCCGTCGACGAAGGTTCCGTCGATGTCTTCGATGCCGTTGTCGAAGGGACCTTCGACACACGGGTCTGTCGACTCGACGCCGGCTTCGACACCGGCGTCGACTCCAAGAAAAGTCACGGTTACCACACATCCAGTGACTATCCCCAGGCCCTCGACGTCGATGGCTTCGATATTGTCGAGTAGAATTCCAATTCTGTTGAGGTCTTCGAGGCCTCCGCCTCTGTTTTCGATGCCACGCTCGAAGCCTTCGACGTCGGCGTCGACTTTCGAGGCCAATAATGACAAGTTCGCCACCCTCTGCCTTGGAAATGGGATTTACTCCCTTTATGAGTTCAGAACAATTGAGAACTATATCCTCAATTTAAGAAGAGGGTGATTTGTCTGAACAGGAAGACACATTTGAGTTACAGGGACCTGTAACCCCAGTTAGAGAGGAATTTTCCTCTGAAGAGCGCAGATTAAAGGATCTTCATGATTCTTTACATGAGGCAAGTGGGTTAGACACTTCCCCTGAGGTGGAGTTTGCTAAGCCAGACCCAGGGGAGCATGCTGAAACCCCCTACAGAGCCTTAATGGCCAGGATTACAGAGTTCATGGGGTGGTCTGCACCTTCACAATCTTTCCAACAAGATGACCTCACGGATATTCTTGACAAAGGCCCACAGGAGGATCCTGTGGTGCCTTTTCATAAAGCTCTTCAGAGAAAGATCATGACAAACTGGGAAACCCCAGATGTAGTACCAGCAGTAAATAAAAAACTGTCTACAAAGTACAGGGTATCTTCTACAGACCCAGAGTTTTTGTCTAAACACCCATCCCCAGAAAGTCTGGTGGTACAGGCAGCATCCTCTACCGATGTCAAGACGGCTTATCCTACCGTCCCACAGGACAGGGACGATAAAAAATATGATGCTATGGCAAAGAAGGTCTTTTCAGCATGTAGCATGGCGTTAAAATCTGTTAATGCTACTTGCACCCTTGCTAGGTTCAGCCATACACTTTGGGAGTGTGCTTCTACAGCGGCTGACTGCATCCCGGAGGGAGAAGAAAGGGATGCTTTCCTGAATATTATACAGGACGGTAAAGACGCTATGTGCGAATCCCTCCAGACGGGCATTGATTCGGCTGACAGTATCAGCAGAGCAATGGCGGCAAGTACATCAACCAGGAGATTCGCTTGGTTGAGAAAGTCTGGTTTTGCCCCAGATGTGCAAGCCAGGCTCTTGAACATGCCATTCGATGGCTATTCTTTGTTCGGGAAAAAGGCGGATGACAGTTTAGAGAAACTGCAAACTTCAAAAGCAGCAGCAAAATCCCTAGGAGCTGCAATCCGTCAGACTCCTTTTCGTCCCACAGGAACCTCTGCGAGGGGCAAGTCCTTTCGCTTCTAATCCGCATTCAGAAGAGGTAGAGGACGACCGCCTCAAAGGGGTCAAAGAACTACCCGAGGTGGACGGGGTAGATATTCAAAAGCCGCAGCAACAGCAGGTGCCTCTTTACCATCGGCATCTGCATCAGCCGCCCCAAAACCACTCTGAGGACTTCCCTCACAGGACACCTGTAGGAGGCAGGTTGACTCAACATATGACGGTATGGCAGGCTATCACGTCAGATGCTTGGGCATTGGAAACAGTTGCCCAAGGTTACTGCCTGCCTTTCCTACGTATACCTCAGAGTCATCCACCGGGGATCAGCTCTCAGAAAGCTCCAGATCCGCTCCTCTTGCAGGAAATTTGGGACCTGCTAGAGAAAGGTGCCATAGAACAGGTACCTGTGGCGGAGAGGAACAAGGGCTGGTACTCCCCTTACTTTCTCATTCCAAAGAATGACGGAGGAATGAGACCCATCTTGGACTTGCGAGAATTGAACAAATTCCTCAGAAAAGACTAATTCAAGATGGTCACTTTTTCTCAGATCCTCCAGGCCCTTCAGTTCCAGGACTGGTTGGTATCTCTGGACCTTCAGGACGCTTATTTCCATGTGCCTATCCATCTCAAACACAGGAAATACCTGAGGTTCGCAATTGGCAACTCTCACTATCAATTTCGAGTGCTGCCATTTGGGCTGACCTCCGCCCCGAGGGTCTTCACCAAGTTAATGTCGGTAGTGGCTGCAAGTCTAAGGAGGGAAGGGATTCGCGTCTACCCCTACCTGGAGGATTGGTTGATCAGGGCTGTTTCTCCGGAACAAGCTCAGATCCAGCTAAATCACGTGTGCCACTTCCTTCACAGACTGGGCTTCTCCCTCAATTTAAAGAAGTCACAAATGATACCATCGCAGAGACTCCAGTTCATAGGAGCGATCCTGGATACTTCCCTGGGAAAAGCCTCGCCACCAGAGGTGAGGGCTCAAGATATTCTACAGATGGTTACCAAGTTCCAGCATGCCCAACGTCTCCCAGCCTTCGACTTTTTGAGGTTGCTAGGCCTCATGGCATCCTGCATTTTCCTAGTGCCAGAGGCTCGCTTGAGAATGAGATCCCTCCAGTGGGCACTGAGGACTCAGTGGTCACAATTCTCAGGGAGAATGACAGATCTTCTTCAGGTTCCCGGCAGGGTGGCTCGAGACCTTCAGTGGTGGGCCTGTCAGGAGACATTCTGAAAGGAGAACAGTTTTGGCAACCCTGGCCGGAGATAACAGTAGTCACGGATGCCTCACTCACGGGGTGGGGAGCCCACGCCAACGACTTGACCATCAGCGGTCGTTGGTCTCCATCGGAGTCCAGACTACACATCAACCTGTTAGAGCTGAGAGCCATCAGACTTGCGCTGAAGGCGTTCCTGCCAGCTGTACAAGGGAAGAACGTCCTGATAATGACGGACAACACGGTGGCCATGCATTATCTCAACAAAAGAAGAGGCGTAGGATCACTACCCCTGTGCAGAGAGGCGATGCAGCTCTGGTTTTGGGCAATCCAAGAAGGAATCTCTCTATGGGCAGTTCACCTAGCCGGAGAGAAGTACTTGACAGCGGACGCTCTGAGCAGGCAGAACACAGTCTCCCACGAGTGGGAGCTAGCTCAGGAAGTCCTTCAAGAGATCTTCACCCTTTGGGGAACCCCTCAGGTAGATCTGTTCGCCACCAGCCTAAACAGGAAATGCGACCTGTTCTGCTCAAGGGAATTTCCCCCGAGAGGAGCTCTGGGAGACGCGTTCATAGTGGACTGGGAGTTTCCGCTTCTGTACGCGTTCCCACCGGTCCCTGTCATTCCTCAAATGATCAGGAGGTCGAGAAGATTCCGGCGAACCATGATCCTAATTGCCCCGGATTGGGCCAGGAGAACGTGGTACCCGGACCTTCTAGACTTGTCCATCTGCCCTCCAATTCGACTTCCACTCAGAGAGAACCTACTCTCACAGAAGGGAGGTCAGGTTCTCCATCCAGACATCAAAACCCTCAACCTTCACGCTTGGCTTCTGAAAGGCTGAGGTACAAGGATTGGGACCTCCCTGATGATGATATGGAGGTGTTGCTTTCGGCAAGGAGGCCAGCAACAAAGTCTTTATACCGCTGCCGTTGGAACAGATTTTGCAGCTGGTGTAGAGAACAGAATATCGACCCTTTTTCATGTGGTACACCAATGGTTTTGTCCTTCCTACTATATTTGGCAAATTCAGGCCTTCAAGTTGGCACCATTAAGGGCTATCTCGCAGCGCTATACATCTTTAAGCGTACTGCGGAAGAACCATCCTATTTCAAATTACCCTTGGTAATACAGTTTCTAAAGGGGTTAACCAATGTTTATCCCCCAAGACCATTCCAAGTTCCCCTATGGGATTTAAACTTAGTACTTACTTTCCTGATGGGTACACCTTTCGAACCTCTCCATTCTTGTTTAAGATACCTTACCCTTAAAACTGTTTCATTAATAGCACTTACATCTGCTAGAAGGGTGAGCGAATTACAAGCTCTTTCTTGTAAACCCCCTCATACTATATTTCACAAAGACAGAGTTGTCCTGCAAGTGAAGCCTAATTTCCTCCCAAAGGTGGTTTCTGAATTCCATATCACTCAGAAGATTACCCTACCATCTTTCTATCCTCCTCCTCACCCGGGGAAAGAGGGATAGGTTACACAGGCTAGACCCTAGGAGGGCTATACGTTTTTACATTAGTAGACTAGCCAGGATAAGAGAGGCAGACCAGCTGTTTGTAGGTTACACAGGTCACAAGCTGGGGTTACCAATAACTAAGCAGACCATGTCCAGATGGATCATTCTAGCCATTCTGCAATGTTATAAACTGGCAGGGAAGGAGCCCCCTCAAAACCTTAGGGCTCACTCGACCAGAGGTATTGCAGCTTCATCGGCCCTCAAAAGAGGCGTGCCGGTTAAAGACATATGTGCGGCCGCTACATGGTCGTCTGTCCATACCTTTACACGTTTTTACAATCTGGATTCCTCCTCCAGTCAAGAGACTAGGTTTGGTAGGGCTGTACTGCATTCTATTCATCAATAGAAGACAGCGTGAAGTCAGTACTCCCTCCTCCGATAATAGAATACTGCTATGGGAGCCTATCTAAGATGAGGAATAAGTCGGAGGACACAATCCCTTCGAAGAACAAGTTACTTCTTACCTTGTAACGTTCTTTCTACGGGATGTTCCTCCGACGTATTCCTCATCGACCCTCCCATCCATCCCCGCAGTTCTACTTCCCTTGTTGTTGCAGCTTACGCTCCTTCAGGGTGATTAGTTAGTCCAGAAAGTATTATTGTGGGCTACAAAACGGAACTGAGCAACGGACGCTGCGCGCAGCCTTTATAGGCAGGATGACGTCGACGTCGATACGGCGGCTGTCGAAGGACATCGACTCGGAGGACGTCGACGCGCAGCGCCCTCTAGAGAAAAAATTTTCCGAGGCCAGCAGAGCTGGAAGGAGATATCTATCTAAGATGAGGAATACGTCGGAGGAACATCCCGTCGAAAGAACGTTACAAGGTAAGAAGTAACTTGTTCTTCTGCTATTGTCCATTTTTGTAGGTCCACCCACCACCCCTCTATCGAGGGTCCCGTACTTGTGTTCCACGCCATTGCGATGCAGCGTTTTGCTAATATTGTCATCAGGTCTTTCATCTTTGCCAAGTGTGCTCTCTGCTTGTCTCTTCTTGGGAAGAAGCCCAGTAGATTAGATGCCGGCGACCAGGCTTGCATTTGGATTCATGCCTTCAGCGCTCTTTCCTTGATTGTGCTCCAAAACGTCCTTGTTCTCTGGCATGACCAAAACATATGCACCATGTCCGCCAACTCCGCTTTGCTACACAAGGTGAAGACTACAAGTGGTAGTACAATTTCACCTTTGGTACAAGCCTGTACTACACAGAAAAAGTGGTAGCAGTGGCTGAGCAGCCAGACTTATTTCAAGAGCAAATGAGCAGTAGTAGAGATTACACAAAGGACTAGAATTACTGTGACTCAAGCAAACACTGACTCAAGGTTTCTGGTTAAAAAGTAAGATGCATTTATTTTCAAACCATCTGTTCATAAAAGACTTCACTTCTATTAAAATTCAAACCACACTTCAATACACTACACACAACCAATTTCTCTTGTGCAGAATAATTCAAGGTAAGTACATTGGGTTTTGGCAGACCTATGTGCAATAAAGACGTTAGCGTGTGTTAATAAACAATCACTTTTTGACAGTAATGACAGTTCGGTCTTACTAAAGAAAGACGTACCCGCGGAAAGAAATGTTACCGGAGTAAAACACACTTAGCACATGAGTGAACACAAGAGTTGGGGATAAAAATCATAGGCGATACTTTTGTCAAAGCAGATGGAATCAGAGACCACTTTCTAAAATGTAGATAAGTCAATAGGCCTGCGCCAGTGTCAAATGGACAGGGGTCCTGTTGTCGAGGATCACAAGGTTAGAACAGTACACGATTTGAGATTCCCAGGAGTACTTAGATATTGTCAAAAGGGAAGCAAAAGTTCTAAGAGGGAAGGAAGATGAGGGCAAGCCTTGGGTGAGGAGAAAAGGGTTCACCCTAGTTTCTCGAAGTCTGACACAGTACCTTATTTGTATGAAGAAAAGCTGGTGCCACAGCAGTTGTTCTTGGTAGTTCCTGCAGACTCACGGTTCAAGAAGCTTCAGTCGTGGGGACAAGAAGGACGACATCTGGATCGATCTGCACTACCCAGGGATGAAGCCAGCAGCAGCAAAAGCAACGGTGAATAAAAGGTTTGCTCCTTTTAAACAGGAGAGGCTCTTCAGATGGCTATCCGGGTGTTAGGGAGAATTATCTCTTTAGGCTGAATTTCCTAACCTAGTGAGTCCCCCAGCAGCTTTGCTGGATTTTTGGAGTTTGTTTTTTCCTCCTGCCAAGAATGAGACTCTTTTTCTCCCACTCTTGGACATGATTTATGGTGTTCCTTTGACTGCTTATGTGTTTTATGGTCTATGGGGTCCTTTACTCCATAGGGTCTCGTGTGTTTTTACTATGCGTGTTACACAGCACCCTCCGTGCAGTAATACAGGGGTGTCATAGTGACACCCCACCATAGACTCCATACCCTGGGACTGACTACTGTCGCCCAGGGCATGTAAAGTACCCATTGGCTTTACTAGTCCCAAATTATTAACAGAAACCAGTATAAACCGTCATATTGTGGACGTACTGGTCGGGGCAATTCGATTGCCCCGGGGTATGTTAGTCGAGGGGGCATGTCTCCGTCCCCCCTGATCGAGTTTTGGCTGGTGGCAGTGGAAACTACTTTTTATATTCGACCACAAATATTTTCCTATGGGATTTTCCCATTGTTCGAGGCTACCAACTTTGATTATTTAATTCTCATAGCCTCGGATATACCGCCGGTTTATTTAATCAATATTAATTCTCCGGTTGGTATTTTTTGCCAAGACTCTATTCCAAAATGGCGTTTGTGTTCTCTTCTGTGACTCCAACCCAAGTCGAGCCCTTTGTTCCACTTTTTGGCGGGCTTCTCCACAGAAGCCTCCAAAAGTGGTGCCACTCTGTCTGGGTACCACAGGGGGTGTGGGAGGGGGTTTAGGCACCATGGACTGAGTTACCTTGGTAACTCAAGTCACACTCTTGCGTGATTGGCCCAAGTGGTGAGCCGGCCGGCTCACCACTTAGCATGTTTGAGTGACAGCTAGGCTGAGTGAATGGGGGTTTACTGCATAAAAGCAGGGCTTTGGGGACTGGAACTTCAGAAGTCGCCACAGGACCTGAGAATCCGACGAGGGAGAAGCTGGGCCGACCTACCACGACGACCCCACCGGTGAAGCCCTGCAGAACCGACTCACCACTTCCCGACGACAGAGGATCTCCCGGCTGGAGAGGCTTCTTCCCCTGACTGGTGGACACAACCAGTTTAACTTCTTTTCTTCGTCCCCCAGACCGGTTTGTGGTCGAAATGCCCGTGCCAAGCACCCCGGCGGCCGGATAGCCACTCGCCACTGAACCGCGAATCAACGGACCGCTCCTTGTACCTGAGAAACTCCGCGGCTGGTCTCTTCCCTGGCAGTGCAACAGACTCCTGTCTTCCTCCACAACGAGATCCTCTCTTCCCCCGGACGAAGCACCGACTTGCACGCGCTGCCAGGAACTGCCCCCGCTGGAGCGTTCTCACCACTTTAAGGTACCGTGTCCGCCAGGCCTCCCTTTCTAAAGATTGCAACAAGGTAATAACGCCCTAACCTTCTGGACTGGGCTGGCCGCCTTGACCCTCTAACTGGTCCCTTTCTCTGATCCAACTCCTTTTTGAACAATTACAAGACTTTTGTGCACTGCAACCGTGTGACCTTGGACACATTTCGATCCCCTTAAAGCGGATCCAGCCTACTGACTCTGAATTCACGGTTTTACTTTGCCTCCTCGCTTACTATGCTCTTGTAAAAGTGTTGGGATCGGTTTCAATTTGTTCTCTGCTTTTCTCTCCCTTTTAAAACGAACTATTAGTGTGCCATCTACGTTAAGCGCACACTGCTGTCTGAAAATAAATAGGGCTTTACTTAAGACTTGTCTAATATTCTTTTAAGGGAGTGTATATCTTTTAGTGACCGTGTTTTTAAATTGCTTACTATTAGTGCCTGTGTGTTTTTCTAGATGTGGTTTTAAATTTTCTGATGTTTGTTAATCTGCTTAGAATCACATGCTGTGCATAGGTCCGACATCCAGTGGTCACTGCGGAGTATTGCATTTTGTTTTTCGTAGTCGAAAAGGGGACGTCGACAAGGCGTGTCTGTAACACTATCCCTATAGTGACGTACGGTGTACCCACAATCCCTCACGCGTCGAGGTCCCTCTGTTTTTTTTTTTTTTTTTCCGCCCAGCTTTTGGTCGCCTTTACGCGGAGCTCCTCGAGAGACATTGCAAAAACACATTTCCTGGACCTTGGTCCTGACTTATTACATTAACACATAGATCCCTCCCCACGACGTAGCTGCAAAGCTTTTCTCCGCCGAACAAGATCTTCGACCGAGGGGACGAGACGGAGGAGATCCTTCAGCGCTGCAGAACACGTGGCCTGGCCTCGCCGGCCAACATACAGTAGGGAGAGTGGGGGTGGAACTATCTTGTTTCTCTTCGAGAATGCTTTTCCCTTCCCTTTCCCTCGGGGTTGTTATCACCACAAATTATTGCCTCAGCTATGGAGAGGACACCCTTTAGGTTTTGCCCGCGCTGCAAGGGCAAGTACACCTGGAAGGACAAGCATAAACGCTGTAATCGTTGCTTGCCCCTCGATCATAAAGAAGACAGCTGCGCGGCTTGTCAGCTTTTAAAACCCAAAACTCTAAAAGAACGTACAGTCAAGAGGTGGGCGGCATATGCCATGTCGAAGTCCGATTCCTCACCCGCCGTCGCGGAAAGTGACGAGGAAGGTGATAACACGACCTCCGTTGCGGAAGTCTTAAACCTTCGAGGGAGCGCTCACGCTCCTCGACGTCCGTCCCCGGCCCCGACGGGCTCGGCTCACGCCCTGCTTACAGGGATGAACACCCCGGCGACAAGGACGCACAACAGACTCGCTCCCATAAGCACACAACCCACGGCTCTTCTTCGTCGAAGACGAAGAATCCATCAGCGCCGAAGGAGACACAGGGCACCCCGGCGTCTACCTCAGACCGTAAGAGTCTAAAGCCCCACTCGCAAACGCAGCCGCGACCAGCGACTGGGCTTTCCACAGATAAAGGCGCTACCCCCAAACCATCCGACACAACGCTCCTTGTAAGAGTGCCCGTCGCAGTACAACACGCAACGCCCGTAACGTCGAGACCAGAAACCTCCACAGACAATTTACTTGTCGAGAGCCTATAGAGGATTGTTTCCGCCGATACCCATAAGCGGACGACGAAAGACATGTTGAATACCGCGCAAAGGGCTAAAGACACGCTGAAAAAGCCGAAGGGGAGCCAGGAACTGCCCCCTTCATCTAGAGGGACTCCTGGCCTACCGGAAGGCTTTTCAGACGGCGACCGAAACCTTTCATCGACGACGTGGGAGAGGTCAAAGCGTTTCCAGGCATAAAACACTAATTTCCTCCCCCCTAGGCTGCTCAGGGGTACCCCATGAAACTCTGGAGAGACTCCATTCCTGTATGGAGAAAATGGAAAGGTTTATGGAAAACCAAAACCTACCAACACCCAAAAGACCAAGAGAAGGACCCCAGGGTCAAATTTCCTAGGCTGTTTAATCCTTCACATGAGGAATTAGATGTGTATGACCTCACTGAAGAGGAACAACATTTTCAGGAAGAGGATGATTTTTTGGGTGTAGAGGAAGAACGAAACCTAGAGGAGGAGGGTTTTCAAGAAGATCCAGATACAGGTGCTACGTAGCAACGCTGAAGAGGCACCAGAACACCTGCGTACACGCCTTCTGGCCACAATCACGGAAGGGACACTAGTGAACCAAAGCATCGTTAAAAACACTTTAGATGCTGCAGAGACTGCTGGGCGTTCCCTAGTCCAAGGGATACTCCTTAAACGCCATGTCTGGCTGCGCAATTCGGGGGTTAAACCTGAAACACAGGCTTCCCTGATCAACAAACCTATAGAGGATACCAATCTCTTTGGTAAGGCAGTTGATGAGGCTCTAGAAAATGCTAAAAAGGAGTTTGACACAATCAAGACCCTTGACCAGATTTCTAGGCCCCCTAACAGACGCAGCTATGGCAATAAGCGCTTTTTTCGTGGCCAACACCAGCAGTAGAATCAACAACACTCTGCCAACAACTGGTCCTCTAACCAGGGTAATAGTGGCCAGTACAATCAAAGAGTCCAACGCCGTGGCAAGGGGAGAGGTCGGGCCTCTACCCCTAGAGGCTCCCAGGCCAATAACAGCAAATGACCCGAAGATTCAGGTCCCCTCGCATGCATCGCCGGTCGGGCGCCGGTTAACATCGTTTCTTCCAGCATGGGAGGGAATAACATCAGACCGTTGGGTACTATCAACCATAGCCCGCGGCTACTGTATAGAATTCAACAGTTCCCCAACATACAAACCCCCACAGGGACGATGCATGACACCAGAACAGCTCGCCATCCTTCTACAGGAAGTGGAACAGCTACTGTAAAAAGGAGCTATAGAGGTCGTGCCTCTATCTCAGGTAACGGAAGGTGTACTTCCTTGTACCCAAAAAGGACCTAACCATGCGGCCTGTATTAGATCTGCGCCCAGCGAACAAATTTGTCAACCCCCAAAAGTTTCGCATGGTAACCTTACAGGAAGTAATCCCCTTGCTATCACAAGGGGATTACATGACAACACTGGACATGAAAGATGCATACTTTCATATTTTAATGTTGCCATCGCAAAGAAAATACCTCAGGTTCATGATCGAGAACAAACACTACCAGTTCAGAGTGCTACCCTTCGGGATAGCATCAGCCCCAAGGGTATTCACGAAAGTAGTGGCAGCGGCTCATCTGCGCAGGTTGTCCATCCCAGTATACCCTTACCTAGACGATTGGCTCATAACAGGGGATTCTTACAAAACATGCTTCTCCAATACCCAAAAGACTGTAGACCTTTTGTTCCAACTGGGCTTCTCCATGAACGAGAAGAAGTCCAGCTTAGACCCCAGCCAGATCAAACAATTCCTAAGGGCTCTAATTCGAACAAAGGACGGCCTCGTCTTCCCCTCCAACGAGAGGGTCCAAAACATGCTGTTTCAGATCCCCCAATATGTGGCAGGTCGAGAGGTGACGGTACGCAAAGCAGTGCGCTTCCTAGGAATGATGGCGTCATGTATTTATTTGGTACCTCACGCGCACATGCGCCCAATGCAAGAGTGGCACAACAGCCAGTGGTGTCAGGCCAGCGGACAATGGGATGATCTAGTGGTGGTCTCGCAGACCTTGGTTCTCTCGCTACGGTGGTGGACAAAGGAAAACCTGCTAATAGGGAAACCTTTTGCCACACCCGCAGTGGAAGCCACTCTAACCACAGACGCATCCCTCACAGGATGGGGGGCTCACCTAGCCCATCAGACTGCTCACGGAGTGTGGACTCCGAGCGTAGCATCCAAGCACATAAATCTACTGGAGTTACTGGCTGTGTTCAAGGCACTGAAAGCCTTCTAGGAACACCTACAAGGAAAGACAGTGATGGTCCTCACGGACAGCACCACAGCCATGTACTACCTCAACAAGCAAGGGGGAACCCACTCTCCAGGACTGTCCAAGCTGCCCCAGAACATCTGGAAGTGGGCTCTCAGACACATGTTCTTACTGTCACAACATGTACCAGGGGAACTCAATCTGCTAGCAGATGAACTCAGCAGAGATTTCCCGCTGCCCGCAGAGTACGAATGGCGGTTACACGAAGACATCGTCTTAGACGTCTTCACACAGTGGGGTTTCCCAGAAATAGACCTGTTCGCAACTCTGGAGAACTCACAATGCCAAGATTACGCCTCCAGGTACCCTCAGAACCAGTCCAAGGGGGAACGGTCTATCAATTCCATGGTCAGGGAAATTTGTTTACGCTTCCCCCCCCCCGACTCCCCTTCTCAACAGGATTGTGCACAAGATGCACCGGAAACAAGCCACCATGATACTAGTGGCCCCGGCAACCATGGTTCGCTCATCTGATGGAGATGTCTGTCTCCACCAGTGAAACTGCGCTGCCCGTACAACATGCTGTCACAGGACAAGGGCAGGAGACTGCATCCATGCCCTCAAACCATGAACTTAGCAGCCTGGCTCCTGAGGTCATAGAATTTGGACATTTACAACTGCCACAAAGGTGCATGGACATCCTCGGGGAAGCTAGAAAACCTAACCCTCGTCACTGTTATTCTAGCAAATGGAAGAGATTTGTCTTCTGGTGTAGAGGAAGAAGCATCAACCCCGTTGACTGCTCTCCCACACAAATTGTTCTGTACCTGACCCATTTGCGGGACTCAGGTCTAGTATTCAATTCTATTAAAGTCCACCTAGCGGCACTTTCTGCATACACCACTTCCCAACTCAGTGTCATGGTGGAAAGTCCCAGTGATCAAAGCCTTCATGGAGGGGGTAAAAAGGATACACCCTCCAATAGCAAACCCAGCTCCCGGCTGGGACCTAAATGTGGTACTCACCAGGCTCGTGGGTTCACCTTTTGAACCCATGCACAAGGCAACTCTTAAGGACCTCACTCTTAAGACTGCTTTTCTAATAGCTCTCACCTCCATTAGGAGAGTAAGTGAACTACAGGCTCTTTCTGTTCTAGACCCCTTTGTAACGGTTCACAGAGATAAGATGGTTCTACGCACACACCCAAGGGTTGCACTGAAATTCATCTCGAAATTCCATGTCAACCAGTCAATAGAACTACCAATGTTCTTTCAAAATACTTCAAATCCAGGAGAAAAGAGCCTGCATACACTTGATGTGCGCAGAGCTGTCATGTTTTATATGGAAAGAACTAGACCACTGAGAAAGACTAATCAGTTCTTTGTCTCAGTGGCAGCAGGAAGAGAAGGAGATGGAGTATCAAAGTCCACTATATCTAGATGGATTTTTCAATGCATCACTCTCTGTTATACTCTTGCTAAGCGAGAACTACCCTTCAAGCCAAGAGCACACGCTACTCGTGGCACTGGGCATCCATAGCATTAATTGCAAATGTTCCCCTTGAGTCCATCTGCAAAGCGGCAACCTGGAGTTCTGTACACACCTTTACAAAACATTATTTTCTAGATGGCCACTCTAGAGCTGATTCCCAGGTGGGACAAGCAGTATTAAGACACCCTTTCTCTACTGTTCCTTCTCACAACCCACCTTCAACTCCGGGTACTGCTCGCTAGTCTATGCACAGCATGTGATTCTAAGCAGATTAACAAACATCCGAAGACAATGCATTAATTACCGTAAAAGCATTTCTGATGGTTGCATCTGCTTAGATTCACATGCGCCCACCCTTCCTCCCCGCTCGGATGGAAGGAACATAGACATCCTTTTATATCTCTCTCTTTTCTGTACTCACTCACGTCTAGAAGGCTCCCTCAGGGCAGAAAAAATACAAACGGAGGGACCTTGATGCGTGAGGGATTGTGGGTACACCGTACGTCACTATAGGGATAGTGTTACAGACCCGCCTTGTCGACGTCCCCTTTTCGACTACGAAAAACAAAATGCAATACTCCGCAGTGACCACTGGATGTCGGACCTATGCACAGCATGTGAATCTAAGCAGATACAACCATCAGCAATGCTTTTACGGTAAGTAATGCATTGTCATATCTTTTTTACACCAAGCCCTGGTCAGTGTTTACTTGTTCTATTGCGTTCACTTGACCTATTGTGAATACTCTGTATACTGCCTAACTCTTCTTGAGGGAAGTCTGACTGCTCAGCCACAGCTACCAAGTGAATCTGTGTGGTACAGACTGCTACCAAGTGGGTTTACTGCCAAACACCTGTAGTCCTAAATCTTTTGCAGTGGTCCCAGAGTGAACTGCATAGGTTTCTGCCTAACACCGGGCCACTACAACTGTGTGCAGCGATTATGACCAAGAAGTGGATCCTCTGACTGAAGAAGGCGATCTGGTTGATCCCACCAAGCTCAAGGGGAGAAGACTCCGGACTGTATCTTCTCTTGTTGTTGAAGTGTAGATGGCTCAGGACTGCAGCAGTGCTCCACCGGGACTCGGGAATGCAGCAGCCGTCTTCTTCTCCGCTTCTCCTCGGTTTTTTGCAGTTCCAGTAGCGACTCTGACTTCTAGCCCAAGAGTCCTGCCTTTTATGCCAAAATCCCCCATTCACCCAGCCTGGCTGTCAATCACTCAGCAGGGGAGTTGTCCAGCCCGGACAACCACCTCCGCCAATGAATACAAAGTGCGACTCGGGTCTCCAAGGAGACCCTGTGCAGGGAGTGACTACACTCCTCCCTCACATTCAGCCCACCTAGACAACCAGGCGCCAGAAGGAGTGCTTCTCTGGAGAAGCCCGCCAAATGATGGTGAACAAAGGAGGAAAACCTGGTTTGGCGCACAAAGTAAAACACAAGAAGGACTTTAACAAAAAGAAATGGCGATAAAACCCGACTGGAGCCAAATTAAAATCAATATGGTCAAGCGGGTTTCATGTTCGAGGCTACTTTATTAGCCTAAAACATTACCACGTTATATAATATAACCCCGGTAGAAATGTTAGGGTAGGTACCACTGCCACCAGCCAAGTCTTAATGTTAAGGGAGCCAAACAATGCTCCAAGAGGCACAGATAAAAAGGGATAGCAGTTAACCCTTTCCAATACTCCATGTAAAATGGTGTGTACTGTATCCGTGGTAAATGTGACTATATAATGTCAATGGCAACTTTACATGTTTCTGGGGGACAGTAGCCGGCCCCAGAAAAATTGTCATTGGGAAGTCTAAAAGACAACCCTGTGTCACTGCACTGAAGGTGCTGTGTAACACACAAATAAAAAGATGATGCCTAGGGAGTTGGTGAGACTCCATAGCCCATGAGCACAAAAAGTACAATACACACAAAAATACACTGTAAGAGTGGGAAAAAGGTTCACACTCTTACCAAGTGGAAAAAAAATAAACCCAGAAATCCAGCAAAACTGCTGAGGGACTCACTCGGTAAGGGAAATTAGCCATAGAATGAGAATTCTCCCTAACACAGCGTGGACAGCCTCGGGTCTGCCTATTCCCCATGTTTGACATTCTTTTGGGTGTTAGGTATGCTCTGTGTACAAGATAAAGCTGCATCTGCCTGAACCTTGCGTTCCTAGAGACTTTCTTTGCATACTGGAGGGCCCTGTTCCATTCCTCATCCATGAAGGGTTTCTGAAGCTCTTCTTCCCATTTGGCTCTTGTGTGTAGTACTCTTGCATTATTAGTTCATAATTGTTCGTAAAGCCTTGACACAGTGTGTGCCCCCTTAGAAACATCATACCATGCGTCTAGTGCCCTCCCCCCCTTTTGTCTTCCGCTTCCGGTAGGATCTCCCACCTCGTCCGTATTATTTTAACCATGCTGTGGTACAATATGAATTGGCCCTGGTGCATGTCCTGCTCCTCCACCAGGGTCTGGAAGTCTAACCAGTGTCCTCCTTGCCACAGATCTCCTATTTGGGCTACTCCCTTGTCCTTCCACTGTGTTCTGAACGTCGCCAGACTTGGAATATGGGTGTCCACTAGTCCCGCTAGGGGGATTTGCCTAGAGAAGGGTTCCTTCATGTCCTGGGCTTTCCACGCTCTTTTCCATAAAGCTCAGCCCAGCTGAACCATATTGGGGAGTGCTTTCGCTGAAGTGGAGTCCATTCACAGGAGTTCTCTTAAGTAATATCGCTGGAGTGGCTGTCGAAAAAGTATTGCATCTATGGAAGTATCCTCGCCCAACCACTGCACCACAAATTGTAGTTGTGAGACTAATGCCCCCCCCCACTCGTAGCCACTTTGTAGTGTGTTCAGTGCTACCCTGTTTCTCCCTCCTCCCCACAGGAAGTCCCTTGCCATGGCGTGTAGATGTTTGAAAAATGACCATGGGCTGTTATAAGGAATGTTGGCAAAGTAGTATAGTAATCGGGGTAAGACTGTCTTCTTCAATATGGCCGCTCTGCCTATCATCCCGAACGGCAGCGTCCCCCAAAACTGCATGTCCTTCCCTATTTTCTCCAGGGCTGCCTGTGTATTGTTCTTGTGTGTCTCATTGGTGTTGTGGTATATATTCACTCCCAGGTATCTAAAAGTGAGTGGGGATCCATGTAAGGCCTAAATCTAGCAGCTGGGCTGGTGTCACTCCTCTCAGGTCCGCCAAGGGGAACAGTGAGGACTTTTCCTTATTGCTGGTATTTGTATTTGTATTTGTATTTATTTATTTATATTGCGCACCTTGCCCAGAGGCTTGCGGGCGCATGTTTAGGAGGAAGTTACAAGTTACAGAAAGGAGGTTACAGGTTACAGCAGGGGTGATACAGTATACTGTTATAGGTGATATTAACATAGATATTAACAGCAAAGTAGCAGCACCCGGTTACAGGAGAAGGGTACAAGCAGTGATTCCAGAGAGCTTGCCAAATGTTCCCAGGGCCTCTGGCAAGTCCAGCAAGTGGGTCTGTGGGTTCTGGACATGGAGCAGAATGTAGTCTGCGTAAAGTGATATCTGGTGTGCTTCCCCATATATCACTATTCCGGCATCCCTGTACTCTGCTCTTAGGAAGGCCGCAAATGTTTCTAGGGCCAGGATGTATAACATCTGGGACAGCGGGCACCCCTGTTTTGTGCCCTGCGCTATACTCCACTCCTCTGAAACATGTCTGCCCGTTTTTACCCTGGCCCTCGGATCCCTATATAAGAGCTTTATCCATCGTAGGAACCCTTCCCCTATCCCAAAGTGGGCAAGCACTCCCAGAAGCCAATCCCAATTCACTGAGTCGAAAGCTTTTATGGCGTCCAATGATACCACTGCACTTTCTCCCTCTTCCTGGTTCATCATTTCTATGACGTGATGGAGTCTCCGGAGATTCCATGAAGTATTCCATTCCAGTAGATACCCCGTTTGGTCCGAATGCACCAGCGTGAGGATTTTGGAGTCTTGGTTTATCAGGGATATTGGTCTATAATACCCGCACTCTAGAGGTGATTTCCCTGGTTTTAGTATTGGTATTATTATTGATTCTGACATGCTACTCGGGAGCCGCCGCCTCTCATATGGGGCCAGGCTGTCCCTATATTTCTTGTAGAAGTCCCCTGGTAACCCGTCGGGCCCCGGGGACTTGTCAATAGCTGGGTTATGACCTCCGCCAGTTCCCCTACGGTGAGGGGCGTCTTTAACAATTGGGCTTGCTCCTCAGTCAGTTGCGGGAAGCTTGATTTCCGCTAAGGCATCGGCTATGTCTCCCTCCTCTGCCTCCTAAACCCGGGTGTATAGTTTCTCATTGAATTGTGAGAAAACTGTGTTTATACCTTCCTGGTCCTTATCACTTCCCCCTGCTCGTCCTTTATTGCGTTGATCGGTTCCCACTTGCTCTCCTGTTTAGTTAGCCAGGCTAGGAGCCTGCTGTGCTTGCCTCCCTCTGCATGTAGCCTCTGTATATACTTCCCATAATCCAGCTTCCCCAGCCTCCCCCAGATTATCATACACTGTTGTCTCAGGACGGTGAGCTCTCCCAGTTCTCCCTCCATCTCGCCTGCCCGTGCTACTGCCCTTAAGATCTACTTTTCCACTCGCTCTAGTTCAACCAAAATCTCCCCCCTGAGCCCTCCTGTCTTCCCCATTGCCGCTCCCCTGACTACTACCTTAAGATCCTCACAGATTGGTCCGGTGCTATCCACACTCCCTGTATTCTGCTCAAAATAGTAGTCTATCATGCTCTGGATATACTCCTGGAATTCCCCATCTGACAGTGCTTTTGCCCTCAGTCTCCATGTGGGTATGGGGGCTCTCCTATGTGTGTGCGCCCAGGCTACTCCCAGCGGGGTGTGATCGGACAGTATCCGTGCGTGGATGTGCGCCCCCGTGAATTCACCCAGTGTCTCCCTGCCCGTGAACAGGTAGTCTATTCGGGTAAACGTCCCGTGCGGGGCGCTATGGTGTGTATCCCCTTTTGCCTCCATGTATCTTTCTCCAGATGTCTACTAGCTCGAGCTGTTCCAGTATCTTCTGTAGTGCTCTGGCCGGTGGCGCTTGTTTCTTATGCTTATCGTCCGACCTGTCCAGTCGTGGCACCAATGTGCAGTTGAAATTGCCGGCCCAGATGATCGTTGCATTCCTGTACGGGGCCAGCCGAGGCATAAGTGTCTTAAAGAAGTCTGTTGCAACTTGGTTGGGAGGGTACGTATTCACCAGGCACACCTCCCGGTTTTCCAGCATTCCGTATATGATCTGGACCCTGCCTTCCACATCTTTTTGCGATCCAGGGCACCACCCCTCTTGCGTAGTTATGTAGCTTGTACTTTACATCTGGCCTCCCCACTTCTTGGCTACCATGGCTTGCTTTTCGGCCGTCAGGTGTGTCTCGTAGCATTGCAATATGGACCCTTGCCCTGTTCAACCAAGCGTAGACACTCAGCCTCTTGATGTAGGCGTTTAGCCCTCTAACATTCCACGTGACCACATTTAGTGTCTCCTGCTGAGTCCGGTGGCCCGTTCGTTCCCATGGGCTCGTATGCTGTCATTTCCCTAGTGTATTTGTTGTTACCTCTTCTTCTTTTGCTCTCTCCTGACCTACCTGACCTCTCGCTCTCCAGTCTCAGGTCTTCGCTGACTTCTTGTATTTGGGTACGGTCATGCTTGTTTTCCTTCTTTGGCGCTGCCGTGCCATATGTCTTCCTCCTCTCGTGCCTGCCCTTAACAAACCTAACCACGCAACTACTGCAACTTTAAACAAATGCACAGCCACCCACCCCCTGCTCGGGCTCTGCTGCATTTCAGGTGCCGCCCTCCTTTCCGTGGGCGCACTCGTCACGGCTCGGCGTCTTGAAACTAACACCTCAAACTCTGTCCTCCCTTGGCGCTCCATCTGTGGGTCTTGGTGGTCAGGTCCTGGAAGCTGTGAGCTCCCATTTTCGACTTACTGGTGTAGGTCTCTATACAGCTGCTTTGCTGTTTGTTTGCTTCTTGTTTCGTCGGTGTACGTCCCCAGTTCCATTGTACTTGTGAGGTCTTGTGGCATCTCGCGGTCTGTTCAAGTATTGTTCAAGCTTCTCTCCGTCAGGCTATTGGTCTTTTCTTCTGCAGTGTTTGCCTGTTCATTGTTTTCGCTCCATGCCTTACCGGGGTACGTCTCTATTTCTCTCGTTCCTTTTTCATGTGCTGGCCCTGCAATCTCCTGCCCCCGATGTGGAGGCTAGCTTATTGGCCTCTCACGGGCTTCTCTTGGTCTGTGGTTTTGCCGACTTTCTCCCCCATCTGTCTGGGCGGCCCTCTGATGTATAGTGGCACCTGGGTGCTTCTCCTCCGGCATATGTCCCTTCCCCTCTCCCTCTGTACCGGTGTCTGTGCAAGTAGCTATAGCCCTTGCATGCACTGTGTTTTGGTGGTGCGGCCCGGGGTCCTCTTACTTTCCATGCGATCCTCTATTTAGTGGTGACTCTCAGCTATGTTATGGCTCCCTGTGGGTCCCCTCTGGTACCAGGGTCGATAGTCTCTTGTGCGCCCTCAGATCCTGCTCTGCTTTGGTGGGCTGTGTCCTCGCACATGTTCTGTAACTTCGCACTAGGCTGTTTCCTTCTAGTGCTCCGCTGTTGGGCATGCGCTCCGTAGTGCCTCTTGGGATGGGGCTGGGCTCCCCTGCTGTGTCCTGTGGCCTCCGCCATCCTTGCAGGGTTTCCCTTCACCGCCCTTCGCCTTCCACGTATGAGTCTTGCCCTTGATGCAACGCCCGCTTTTCTTTATCCTGGTCGGGCGTCCTCTCGCCACCCCTTGTCTCTAGGGGACCACCATCCCCTTGAGATGGGCCCTGCGCCGTCCACATCCGGGCCCACTCCAGGGGTGTCGGGGAGAGATCCCACTCACTGGATCCTCTTGCTTGGCCTGTTTTCTGGCGGCGCAGGTCCCCGACTGGGACTGCTGTGCCTCTTCTCGGCTGTCCCTCGCCGTGGCCGATTGCACCCCTGTCACCGCACAGCCCCAGCAGAGCATGTCCTCGTCTTCCACCTTCTGCGGGGCGCGCTGCTCCAGTCGCTTCTCTGGTCCCCAGCGGGAGATCTCTGGTGTCCGCTGCTCCTTTCTGCCACACCAACGGTCCGCGCCCTGGCCCCTGGCCTTTCTGCGCCTCTGGCTACTCCTCCGTTCCCCCAGGGCTTGGTTATCTGCTCAGCGAGCCACGCCCACCCTTTTGTGCGGTGGGCTCGCACTGGCTTCGGTCTCCGTTCTGGCCTCAATTCGCTGCGATTCAATTCGGGTTTTGCTGTCCTCTGCTCTCCAGACCTTCGGACTCCTCCTCGGTTGTTTTTTATGATCCTTACTGCATTCTATTGACCAGTTCTCAAGATCAATAGACGGATCTCACAGGAGCTTTTAGGGACTTGCTCATGCTTGCATGGCCGCCAAGCCACGCCCCCTGGATGATCATCCTTATGGTTGCCTCGATTGGTCAAGGAGTTCGTCAAAGGACTATTTTGCTTGTTTCCGCCAGTGAAGGCTCCGGCCCTGGCGTGGGAGCTCAATGTGGTGCTTACTAGGCTCATGGGTTCTCCGGTCGAGCCTATGCCTTCGCCGCAACTGATATTTTTGTTGTGGAAAACAGCTCATCTTGTGGCCATCACCTCCGCACGATGAGTGGGAGAGATGGAGACCCTCTCCTGTAAACCACCTTAATTGACATTCCACGAGACGTGGGTAGTGCTTCGAACGCACCTCTCCTTCGTGCCCAAGGTGCCGTCCGACTCATCTAAACGAGCCCTTGGTGTTACCGGTATTCTTCCCGACGCCTTTGTCGCCAGCTAAGAGGAATTTGCACTCGCTAGATGTGGCTAGAGTGCTGAAGTTCTACGTGGACTGCACAAAGAGATTCCAGAAGACATTCTGATGCCACAGGATCTGGTCTCGCCCTCAGCGTACTTTCCAGGCTATCCAGTGTTTCACAGTGCTTCGTAGTACTCCTAGCTCTTCCCCGAGTCTCGTGCCTGGCCCCCTTTCTATTCACTCTTGCCACATCATGGGGTTGATTTTGCTGTATGCCTGGGTTATGGCTTACTCCTGGAGCACTGTCCTTACAAGTCTGCCACTGTTCTTTTCAGTATGTGCAGGGGGTTGGAGGGGCACCTCCCTGCTGGCTCACTTTGTTGGGCCCCCCCCATCCCCGGGTCTTCAGAGACACTGGTACAGTTGGGGGTGTGACACCTTCCCTGAGCTCCAGCCACTGTGTGCTCCAGGCCCCAGCTCGTGTCGCTGGGGGCAGCAGCTCTGTAGTGTCTCCCTGCGTGGGAGGGAGGGAGGGAGGGAGGGAGGGAAGGGGGGGTGTTTCTGCCTGCCTCCCTCCCCTGCTTCTCGCTGCATTGTTAGCCCGCTCTCCCATCTGGCTATAAAAAGGGCGCGCTTCCACAGCGGACAGGGTTAGAGGACATCACACCACCGTCTCACCTCTTTCTAACCTTGTTAGGTGTGCGAGGCACCTTTTGTGGCCAGCAGGGTCCAGTCGCTGCTGCACGCAGTGTAGCACTGCCTCCACTTCCCAGGTCTCTGCTGCTTTGTCTCTCAGGACCGTGAGCTTGGTGGTTTCGCTGTCCTCCCTCAGTGTGCCGTGCATTGCGCGGCAGGGGGAGGGAGGGGTGCTTGCAGATAACAGGCTATTCTTGAGGCAGCCTGGGGTCTTCTTGCCTCAACACCTCCGTTGGCTTCAGGTTCCGACGTGTATTCAATTTTAGAAGCGGGCATACACCCGTTCAGCACAATATAACTGCATAGACATCGTTAGGACGGAGCTCAAGACTCAGGCAACCATCTTGCCTTCGCCCCCCCTGGTGGCCTCCTCCATAGTGTATTTAAAAAGTTAGCCTGTTGGGGAGAATTTTCAGTTTAGTGCTAAATTCCTCCCACCTTAGAGACCCTGAGCTCTTTTGCTGAACTTTGGGTCTTTGTACTTTTATGTGTTTTCTGTCTTTCTTTTAACTTTGGAGTCTGACAAACTCCATAGGTATCATCTTTACATTGTGGCACAGCTTAGATTTCCCAAAGGCTTAAATACCTTCTCTTGGTGAAACTACTGTTTCCAAGAGCAGTGAAGTGTAATTGACTTTACTTACATTTTGTAACTTTCTAGACCCAGCACACAAATATAGGGTGCTGGAGGGGTTACTTAATATCCCTTTTGTCTAGTTTCTCCTGTAACATTTTTATGTTACCCTTTCTACAGTTAATGGCTGGTGGCAGTGGTTTACTTTTTATACCATTGTGTTTTTTCCGCGGGCTGCGTTTGCAGCCCCAGTAAAGCACCCATGGGTACCCATTTCGTCAAAATGGCCCTGGTCTTCTTTTTTCACCATTTCCCGTTGAAAAGGTACTTCTTGAGATTGACTCTACGTGCCAAACCAGGTTTGGTACCTTTGTTCGTTTTGTCTTCAGTGGGATTCACGAGTGAAGCCCCCCTCTGACTCAGTATGTCTGGCAGAGGCTGGAAGTGATTGAGGTGCCTGTGCTTAATCCCCTTAGTTACAGGAATGCACCCAAAGGTGATTGGCCGGCTGGCTGTCCGGCAAGGACAGCCACCCTGCTGTGCGATTTGACAGGTAGGCTGGAATGAATGGGAGAAACCTGCATAAAAGCCGAGGCTTTTTGGCTTGGAAGGCAGAGTTGACCACTGGATGACGGAATCCGAAGAACTTGGAAGAGATGCCTGCTGCAACTCCTGGACTGTTTTGCCCAGTGAAGCCCTGCTGCTGTGCTGAAGCTCCGAATTCACATCAACTAGAGAAGTCCTGCAAGGACGACTTCTCCCCTGGAGTTGGTGGGACCAATCAACTCCAAAGTAAGCCCGTCTGGACATCCTCTCGGGGCTGGCTGTACTTAGAACCGAAGTGTCAGGGAGAGGACACCAGATTGTGTGCGTTGCTTTTAAGTCGGACCCGAGCGCCTGGAAGATCCTCCGGACTTCCCTGAAACAGAACTGACCAAGCCTGAGCCACCGCAACATAGTGCTGGACCCCAGATGCGAGTAAAGTCCAGCGTGTTATCCGAGGACTGCGTTGTTGCTATTTGCTGTCGGACGCGAGGAGCTGAACACTGAAGGACCGCTAAATTGAAGTTTGCCCATTGCTGCCGCTGACCTTCCCATTGCAGAGGAGGAGTTCCCAGATATCCTCCCTCTTGTCCCCATGACTGAGGCTCCGGAACAACAGGATCTGCAGAGCTGCACAGGAACAGAAGCCAGCTGGAACCATTTCTTCTAACCAGAGGTACTGTAAAGTCTAAGAACTTACCTCTTGTTGTGTAGCCTTGCTTGCTCTCAGTTTAGACGTGCTTTGGTTACTTTGCAGAGTTGCTATATTTACCTCCTCACAAGCCTCCCAGCTTGTGGCCCTCCAAATGTTCTATTTTCTACAAACATTTCTAAAAAGAATTGTGCAAGACTTTTTACGTACCTGCAAAGATGTTCAGCTCCCCAAGACATTGTGCAATTCAAATTGACTGTCCTGGCTCCCTGAGAGACTCTTCTTACGTCTGACTCTGTGCTTTATCTTTTCCCCAGGAAAGGGTAAAACCTATTTGACACTGGAAGGTTTTAGAAGTACTTACCTGTTTGTGAATTATTTGTTAACCTTTGTTTTATTACTCTTTTACACCAAACTCAGTATTGCTCTAAATTTACCAGTGATGAATCAATGTCCACAGTGCACTAGTCACATGAGTGTGTAGGAAGTGTCTGGATCATCCCCAGTGGGTATCATCTGATTTAGAGAAACTAAAATATATTGCTCCCTTTTGAAGAAGGCTTATACAACTGACTGAAATAAATTCATAATTGCTTTATCATCAAGAAACCATGAGTACAAGTGGTTATTTGAATAACTGCTACTGTGGAACTCTGTGTCACAACATTACTGCTCACTTTGACCCCTCTTGAGATGAGCCTGGCTACTCACCCACACTACCAACCTGTGTAGTTCAAACTTATACCAAAGGTTGGGTCCCTATTGCCAGGAGGTCAAGGTTATTGTGCCCCCAAAGGGTACTGCATACAATCTTGTCTAAGACATCCTCTTTGGCAACTTTTTGGCAATAAGCACCTATCATTGCTGGGTTGCCCTAGGGGCTCCCCTTTTAACTTTCTCTGGCTAACCTTGTGATAACTACAGTTCCCAAGAGTAGAAAGGTTCTTTGGATCCGTTTTAGATTTTATTAAGTGAGACCAGCACCCCTCACCTTACGTGGTGTGTTGGGAAGATGCTGAGTATCCTGTTTCTCGTGCTAAATATAACATGTGTTACAAGGACAGACTTATCTTTTACTGGCTGGTGGCAGTGATATCTTTTATTCATTTAGTGCACCTTTAATGCGGTATGTGTGCACAGCCCCGGTAAAGGCACCCTTGGGTGCTAATGTTACCAAAATGGCCCCTGCCTTGTTTCTTCGCCATTTTAGTGCTCCTTGTCCTTTCTTGTTCCTTCCACCCCGATATCCACGGCATGAAATGTGTGCTCTTCATCTTCGGCAGGAGACCTGTGGAATCCCCGCCCATGCACCAGAGTGTCTGTGAAGGCAGGTAGCGAGAGAAGAGTCAGAAACTTCACAGCACTTTGTCTTACAGCCTCGGTGCGAGATTCCCGTTCAAACTGGAAGGCTGGCTGTCCTGTAAGGATTGCCAACTACCCCCCCCCCCGCAGTTTGAATGTTGCAAGGCTTTTGATTGGCTGGCTGGATTCCTGCATAAAAGTCTGAACATTATAAGATGAACAGGTAGTCGACCACTGGAATCAAAACCGAAGATAGAAGAATTTGCAGCTGAAACGATTCCAGCGACTGGAGAGCCTGCTGTAGCCCTTCCTTCCAATCGACCCGGGGATTCTGAAAAGGACGACCCCGACCCAGAGCCAGGTGGGACCGACTAGACTCAAGACCTACATTTTGAGCCATCTCACTCTGTGCTGCGACCTTGCAGGGCTGCAATACCCTGGGACCTCGAGCCATTTTGCGGTGCACGGTCTTAAGAATTCAGAATCTCACTCAAACCTCATGGGCATCCTGCTGGATCTCCAGAGGCATGATTCCAGTCCGAAAAGTCCCCTCACCAGAATGCTGGTTCTTGCAAACACCAGCGATATTCTCTAGTCTGTGGTCCTGAAGAAGCACCAAATCCACAGACCCTTCCCCGTTGATCTCTGCTGCAAAGTCTCTTCCAAGGTCTTGTGTTCAGTCACCACAACAAGGAATCCACGACTGGATTTTTGGCTGCTGATCCTAAAATTCCTGCTGCAAAATCCTCTGTGCTGGGGTACTGTGTCGGCTTGGGTATTTAGTTACCTTAAGTCTCTTGTGATTCCTGTGCAGTTTTGGTGTTTTCTGTGATTGGGAGGCCTCACATCCAGTTCACCCAGGCACACTCCTGGAATTCTCCTAGGGTGTCTTCTGTGAAGCCTATGGACCATCAACTAACTCTAAAGTAAAATACTGAAGTCTTCCTGAGGAACTCTGACTTTTGCCACTTAAGAACCTATCCTGACACTGCCTGTTGGACACTAGACCCTAGGGACCCCCCTTCTGCCACAGAGAACGCCCATTTTCCAAGAAAAGGGAAATACTTTTAAAGGATTGGACCTTTTGCCTAGAAATCAGAATAAGTGTTTAAAAGAGAAATTCCTGTAAAAAGTGTGTTGGTAACTGTAACTCTGATGGTCAATAGTTATAAAAGTTAATACCTTAGAAATGTTCTGCCATTCCGAAAAGTAGATATACTGTTATATTCCTCACCTGTGTATTGGTTGTGCCTCTTCCCAAAAGTAATGCTGTTGGCTTCACTTCACTATTTCTTTCAGTAAATGAGTGCAAGTTTTCCAACTGGGTCTTGCTTCCCCTGATTTGCTGTTAGCCTTTCCCAAATAAGTCTGCCTTAGGTTTTACCTACCTAGAATAACCTTGAGTCTTTCATAAAGTGCAACACTGGGTTTTGCATTCCCTTGTCCGTTTTAGACGGACACATAGTCTTATGTTTATACCTGCCGTTTACGTTGCTCATAGCTCCTGTAAAAAGTATATAGGGTTTACTTACCTTGAGTATAACTGTGTTAGCCTAAAATAAGTTAGATTTATTGCTTCCCTTAGCCTGTGAACTGAAAGGCAACTGTAATTGAATATTACACCCTGAGGTCCAACTCCCCTAGAAAAACTGTTAACCGAAATTAGAGTTATCGGTTTATACTACTCCTAGAATCTGTGTTTCACTAGATCAGAAAAGTATATTGTCCAGTTATGACAATGTGATGTCTTTCTGAGCGTCACGGTACAAATGATGGGGTCTACTATCCTGGTATTTCTGAAAGTAGTGTAAAAGTGACTATTGGTTTTGACTTTCCCAGAACTCCTGGTAAGTGTTCGAAATTAGGTTATATGCTTTGGTCTTTGCACCTTCAAACATAGTGTTGTGTTTTTATGATTTTGGTTCTATGTAATGTGTTGGTACTTATTTCCCCCAAGATTTATGTTGGCCTAATTTTATTTAAATAAACAAGTTTTTTTTACAATACATAGTGTTTCAGTGTTTCTTTGGACCATTTGTATTACAATTTCATTTGTACTGATTCTACAGCCCTCTCCCTCCTAAAATGAGCCGTGGCTGCTCTGTGTACGCTACCCTGAACTCAGTGAAATCTTGTACTGCCTCAGTTGAATGGTTTTGCTAAGTCCTTGGACTTAACAGGTTAGGAAGATTTATTTCAAATATGAACATCTTACCCTACACCATGCCCATATGACTTTCAATTACATTGAATGTGGAAAAGAAACTGGCAGGGGAGTACACCAGGTGTTCTGCGAGTCTTGTATCTGCACCCAGTTTGTGGTATCCTGAAAAGAGAATCCCAAGGAAAATAGATACTGTAGGTTTTTAAATTAGGTTGAATGTGAAAAAAGACCTGTGGGAAGGGATTAATTTCTTCAGAAGTGGATTGTAATACAGTTTAGTGCTAAATTCCTCCCACCCTAGAGACCCCCCAGCTCTTTTGCTGAACTTTGGCACTTGTACTTTAAAATTCTATGTGTTGTCTGTTTTTCTTTAAATATGGAGTCTGACAAACGCCATAGGCATCATCTTTAAATTGTCACACAGCACCTTCAATGCAGTGGCACAGGGAAGTCTACTGTTAGATAAACAACTGTTTCCAAGAGCAGTGATGTGAAATTGACTTTACTTACACTTTTTAACTTTCTAGACCCAGCGCACACTATCTTACAACAGGGTGCTGGAGGGGATAACTTAGTATCCCCTTTGTCTAGTTTCTCATGTAACATTTCCGTTACCCTTTCCTTGATGAATGGCTGGTGGCAGTGGTTTACTTTTAACTACCGTAGTGTGCTTTTACCGCGGGCTGCGTTCGCAGCTGCAGTAAAGCACCCAAAGGTGCCATTTTTATCAAAATGGCCCATGTCGCCATTTCTTTGTGGGAAGGTCCTTGTGATTTACTCTGCGCTCCAAACCAGGTTTGGTCCCTTTGTTCGTTTTGTCTTTGGCAGGATGTTGGGGAGAATTCTCAGAAATGTGCCAATTCCCTCCACCTTAGAGACCCCCAGCAACTTTGCTGGATTTTGCGTACTTGACTTTTTAAAGTGAAATTGACTTTACTTACATTTGTAACTTTCTAGACCCAGCACACACTATCTTACAATAAGATACTGGAGGTGTTACTTGGTAGCCCCTTTGTCTAGCTTCTCATGTAACATTTCTTATGTTACCCTTTCCTCAATGAATGGCTGCATTTATCGGGGGCTGCGTTTGCAGCTGCATTAAAGCACCCAAGGGTGCAATTTTTGTCAAAATGGCTCGGTCTTCTTTTTTCACCATTTCTTTCTGGAAAGGTCCTTCTTGAGATTTACTCCAGGTTTGGTCCCTTTGTTCGCTTTGCCTTGGCAGGATTCACAAGTGAAGCTCGCCTCTGGCTCCAGGGTGTTTGGTGGGGGCAGGAAGTGAGGGAGGTGCCTGAAACTCCCTGTGCTTAGTCTCCTAGGGGACCCAAATGCACTCTGTAGTGATTGGCCGGGTGACTGTCTGGCAAGGAGAGCCGCCCTGCTGGATAACCGACAGCTAGGCTGGAATGAATGAGAGAACACTGAATAAAAGGCGAGGCTTTTGGCTTGGAAGGCAGTCGATCACTGGACGAAGGAACCGAAGAAGAATTTAGAGGACGTCTGCTACAACTCCTGAACTGTTGGTTTGCCCAGTGAAGCCCTGCTGCTGTGCTGAAACTCCAAATTCATATTGACAGAGAAGCCCCTGCAAGGACGACTTCTCCTGTTGAGTTGGTGGGACCGGTCAACTCCAAAGTAAGCCACCTGGACTTTCTCTCGGAGCTGGTTGAATTTCCACAGAGTTGCTGCTGGAAAGCTGGAACACCAGATTTTGTGCGTTGCTTTTAAGTTGGCCAAGAGCTCCAGGAAGATCCGCCGGACTCCCAGGAAGCAGGACTGACCGAGCCTGAGCCCCAGGGTCAGACTGGGACCAGAAATAGGCCCGGTCACCCAAAAGAAAGTGGCCCACCCCTCGCCTCAAAGTGCCCACCCCTCGCGACGCTCGACCTCTGACATCACCGGTAGTGATGTCATTTGACCCCTCCCCCAAAGTGACATCCCGGGCAGCGATGAAACACAAACTTTCACCCCTTGACAAAACAAGAAGTGGCATTAAATAGCACCGTACCCAAGTACACTGAATTTCTGTGACTCCAATCAGACGTCCAAGGCCAAATGATGTTATTGTATCGCACTTAAGCTTAAACTCTTTTTTTTTTTTTCATAGAACAAATATGCATACAATATCATCCAACCTGTGTTGGTACTCGACCTAAGAAGGATGAAGGGCTTTTTGGAGAAAAAAATTCTTTTCACATTTTTTATTTTTTTTTATTTTTTGCTAACTGGTCCAGGCATGGCCAGAAACCTCGCCCCACTCCCTAGGGACGATTTTGGGCCGAAAGGCTGAAAAGCCAATCGACCCTGCTGAGCCCCCTCAGCAGTGTGGGACCCCAGAAGCAAGAAAAGTCCATCTTGACAGACAGAAACCGCGGTGTTGCTATTTGCGGTAGTCGCAAGTTGCTGAAACACCGAAGTGACACTTGTTTGAAGATTGACGTTTGCGAGCGGTGACCGTCCCATTGCAGTGCAGGAGTCTCCAGAAGTCCTCCCTATTGTCCCCACGACTGAGGCCCAGGAACAGAGATCTGCACAGCTGCACAGGAACAGAAGTCATCTGCTGCACTTTTTCTTCAATCCAAAGGTACTGTAAAGTCTGAGACAACTTAGCTTTTTATTGTAGGGTTGCTTGCATCTTCTACTCGCAAGCCTAAACAGCTTGTGTCTCTACATCGATTCTTCTTTTCTTCAAAGACTTCTAAAACATTGTGCAAAGACTTTTCTTACTTGCCTACCAGAAGTGCTTCAGCTCATATAAGACTTTTGCCCGTTGACTTTGGCTTAACCTGTTATACTGAATGACCTGCTTAGGGGATCCAAAAGTATTTGCCTGCTTAAGAATATTTGTGGTCTCTTGTTTGTTCTAATAACATTTTCCTTTGATCAAGTTCTAAGAGTATTCTAAAGGCAACAGTAAGATATTCATGTCCCCAGCACCCTAATTATTGAAGTCACCGGAGGGTGTAGGTTGTGACTGTAAGCCATCCCAAAAGCGTCTTTACTGATTTAGAAACTTAAGAGTGTGTAGTTTTGGATTGTATTTGTGTTGCTTTTATATTGCTCCTTTCTGAAGAGGGGTTACTCTAACTGACTGATAAATTAATAATTGTTTATTCAAGAAACCTTGTAAGGGTTTATTTGAATACTTGTCACTGTGAATCTCTGTAACTCCCCTAAAATTCACATTGACCCCTCTTGAGATGAGCCTGGCTGCTCAACACGCTACCAAGCTGTGTAGTACAGACTTATACCAAAGGTTGGTTTCCTATTGCCAGGAGGTCTGGGTTGTTGTAGTGCACCCAAAGGGTACTGCATACAATCGTGCCTAATACGGGATTCATGAGTGAAGCCCACCTCTGGCTCCAGGGTGTCTGGCGGGGGCAGGAAGCAAGGGAGGTGCCCGAAACTCCCTGTGCTTAGTCTCCTAGGAGACAGGAATGCACTCCTAGTTGATTGGCCGGCTGGCTGTCCGGCAAGTATAGCCACCCTGCTAGGTGATTGACAGCTAGGCTGGAATGAATGGGAGAAACTCCATAAAAGGTAAGGCTTTTTGGCTTGGAAGGCAGTCGACCACTGAACGAAGGAATCCGAAGAAGAACTTGGAAAAGACGCCTGCTGCAACTCCTGGACAATTAGTTCACCCGGTGAAGCCCTGCTGCTTTGCTGAAGCTCTGAATTCGCCTAGACTAGGGACGACTTCTCTTGAGTTGGTGGGACAAATCAACTCCAAAGTAAGCCACCAGGACATCCTCTCGAAGCTGGTTGAATTTCCACTGCATTTGCTGCTGGAAACCGTAGATCCATGGAGAGGGACACCAGGTTGTGTGCATTGCTTAGAAGTTGGCCAAGAGCTCTAGGAAGATCCTCCGGACTCCCAGGAAGCAGGACTGACAGAGCCTGAGCCACCTCAACACAGCGCTGGACCCCAGATGCAAGGAAAGTCCATCTCTACAGCCAAGAGTCTGCAGTGTTGCTTTTTGCTTAGACGCGAGGAGCTGAAACCGCAAACTGCCCCTGAATAGAAGTTGTTCCTTTTCTGGCGCCGACTGCCCTGTTGCAGTGCAGGAGTCCTCCAGACGTCCTCCCTCTTGTCCCCACGACCGAGGCCCAAGAACACGGGATCTGCAGAGCTGCATAGGAAACAAGCCAAAGCCCTTTTCTTCTAACCAAAGACACTGTACAGTATAAGAACTTTCCTCTTGTTTAATCTCACTTGTACTCTTACGTCCCGTCCCCTTTCCTCCATACTCGCGAGGGACGGGAGTCGGAACCTTTTTCACCAGAAAAATCTTCCACTCTAAATCTAGAGGTGCGTGGAGGCGCGGCCCTGGGAGCATGAGCTGCCCTGACTTCGCCCTCCACCGCCACACCTCAGTCCCCTTTTCCGCGTCGACGGGAATGGGCCGAATTTACCAGCGCTCCTGGGTTTTGCTTCGGCCATGTAATTTCACACGCGGATTCTTCCTCTATCTTCTTTAGTCTTTTCAATTAGGTACTGGGTCCTCAAACGCCACAGCTCCTCCCCAGCGAATAACTTCGACAGGGTTCAGCAGGTGCCCATCCTGCAACAGTCTCTTACCGACTTCAGACCCCCAAGCCCTCTGCCTACGGTGCCTTGTCCCAGACCACGGTTGGCAAGCCTGTTCGGCGTGCGGCTCGCTGTTCTCGAAAGCGATGAAGAACAGACTAGCCAGCTGGAGGGAGCTCCTTTCAGAAGTCTCCTTCTGAGGATCTCAAGAACTTCGTGAAGCTTCGATCCAGGCCTGAGGTAGGGCCTTTTTTTCATCCGCACCCCACCAGGGAGACTCCTTCTCAGGGACTCTCCTGGGCGGGAGGAACAGGTCAGCTCCTTCTACCAACACACGCACCGAGGCTGTCGCAGCTACCGGCCTCCGGCTGAGGGATCCTCTGATCTTCCCGGTGCCAGTGTTGAGGGGCCTCTAGGCTCTGTCACCGGGTTTGCGCCCGAGGGGCTCTGCCCTTGTACCGGCATCATGGCCGAGGGGCTACACCCTGTTACCGGCAATGCGTTCGAGGGGGTGCCTGAACGCAGCTCTAACGACCCCAGAGTCGAGGTTTGTACACCTACTGGGCCCGTGCCCGAGGAACGGGGCACATTGCGTGCCTCACACATAAGAGACTTGGCAGAGGCCAGTCCCAGCGAGCCGAGCAACACGTCGCAGCCACGTGGTAGGCAGCTCAGCAAAATGGCAGACATGCCAGAAAGGGACATCCGTTAGACACCTCTGCAGGACTTTGGCGAAGAACGAGTATCGAGGTGGGACTGGCATCAACCAGGTACGTGGCCTACGGCCTACCCTTATGCGTAAGGTTGTTTTCCCTTGCGCCCGTATGTACAGGGTCGGCAGCGGCCTCAGCTGCCTCTAGCTACCCCGTCCATGCCCTCCTCCTCCTCGGCCAGTAAGGACCGGATCTTCGAGAGGTTCCTCAGCCTCATGAAGTCTCCACAGATGGGGGGGGCTTTCATCAAGGACTCAGGGAAGTCCTTGCCGCTATACTAGCGGCACCACAGACACCTCTGCCGACGCCTCAGGCCTAGGCGCAGCCGCCTCCTCCGGCTCCTCAGCCTACTCTGCAGGCGGTTCTATACCAGCTTCCTCCTCTTCCTCAGCCTCCAGCCGTGGTCCCAGTGCCCCAACCATCCGGCTCCGGATACTACTACTCCTCCTCCACAGCATCCCTCTGACCCTCTGGATACTGATGAGGACGACGATCCTGACACACCATCAGCCAGGGCCTTCCACGAACATCTCTGGCCTGGCGGAATACCTGGGCCTCCCCCAGCCCCATGTAGAACAGCCGGCAGAGGGCGTCCTCGCTGAAGTCCTCACGAGGGGCCCTTATGCCAGAATGGGAATTCCACTACCGACCGATGTGGTGTCCCTCGCCTAGAAGGGTTGACTCGTACCCCACTTTGTCCAGCCAGTCAACCGCCACCTGGAGGACAAGTGCAGGCAGATGGAGGGGGATACACTCTTGATCTCCTCCCACACTCAGCCACACTCATCGGTGAACGCTGCCGCATCACTGTACTCCAAGCCTGAGTTGTCCTAGTCATCTACTGCGCTGTTAGGCAAGGAGGAGAAAACCTTGGGGGCATACGGTAAGAATCTGTATTCCAATGCTTCCTTGCATTTGCGACAGGCCAACGCAGACGCCATGCTGGCAGCTGCCAACCAAAGATTATGACGGGAAATTGCTGGCTTCCTCCCGGAACTCCCCGCCCACAGCCAATCGTGTTTTAAGGCGGGGCTAGCCGATGCCAAGCTCGTAGCTCAGGATATCATGGAGTCCACCCTGGCACACATTGATACCTCTGGATGTGCCTTCTGTATTGCCACGGACATGAGAAGGATGGCCTGGCTCGAGGCAACCAAGTTAAACCCTGATGTCCAGTGTCCTCTTTCACTCCAGCACGGACGAAGAGATGGACAAAAAGAAAAACCGCTCTCAGACAGCTAAGTCTTTATCCATACTGACAAAGACCACGCCCAAAGCGTACTCCCAGTCTCAGCAACGCTCGGATAAGTGGCGCTCATCTGGATGCTTCAGCGACTTCCAGGAACAGAGGTCTAGGCAGATGGAACGCTCGCTGTTAGGGAGAATTCTCATAAATGGCTGATTTCCCTTACCTAATGTGTCCCTCAGCAGCTTTTCTGGATTTTTAGGATTTATTTTTTTCACCTGTCTGAGTGTGAGCCCTTTTTTCCCCACTCTTACATGTGTTTTGCTGTGTGTTTTCACTTTTTGTGTGATCTTGAGCACTGGAGCCTCACCTACTACATGGCCTCATATTTTTGTTACACTGCACCTGCAGTGCAGTGACGCAGGGTTGTCTTTGAGACTTCCCACCGACTCAATTTTCTGGGGCTGACTACTGTCCCCAGAAAAGGGGAAGTTGCCATTAACTTCACTTTAGTCACTTTAAACCACAGACCCAGTACACCCCATCTTACATGGAGTATTGGAAAGGGTTAAATCTTATCCCTTTTTGTCTGTGCCTCTTGGAGCATTGTTTCGCTCCCTTTACATTAAGACTTGGCTGGTGGCAGTGGTATCTACCCTAACTTTTCTACCGCGATGATCTTATATAAACGTGGTATTGTTTAAGCTATTATATTAGCCTCAAACATAAACCCGCTTCACCAAATACTTTTTATTTTGGCTCCGGCTGGGTTTATTCACCATTTCTTTTTGTAAAAGTCAACCAGTTCGCCCATACTACAAGCCAGGACCCCTCCTCTGGTCGAATTTGCTGTACAGAGCTACAGTGGCCCAGATAGCCAGGAAGGTCGGACCCGGCTTGGGTTTTAAGGAGCGCACCTTTTATTCGTTGCTTTGCTCTGCTGCTGGTTTCTTCCCTGGGTAGTGCAGGACCCTCCAGTCTTCCTACTTCTTGTCAGTCCGACAGTCGCTTCAGGAACCGTGAGCCTGTAGGAACTACCAGGAATGTCTGCTTCAGCTCCCTCTCCGTTTTAAGGTACTGTGCAAATCTGGTTGTCCGTTCGGTTTCAACCGCGGTGAAAGTGTTTGAAATCTTTCTCCAATCCGAGGGCTTGTCCTTCTTATTTGAACTAACTTTTGTATCAACCAACCTCGTCCGGAAGCAGTGCCACAAACTTTACCGCGAACTACCCTGAACTGTGTGATCTTGAGCAAAATACTTTTGACAAATTGACTTTGGCCCTAAGCGTTTTCTACCTGATTCTATCTCCGTAGTTCCTCTTGCTCAATTGCCCTAAGTACTTACCTATTGGTTTGACCTAATTTCTAAAAACTTTGTTTTTCCCTCCCTTTTAAATTGCTGGAGTGCCATTTTGCTCCCACTTCATTTTGTGAGCTTAACTCATCTGGAACTTAAGGGAAGTGGTGTGGTGTATTAAGAGTGTGATTTTTAGACTGCTTATAATAGTGTACTGTTACACAACTGAAGAGTGAAATAAATGTATATTCTGTTACCTGAAAACCTTGAGTCAGTTTGCGCCTGAATCATAGTAATTGCTGTCCTTTGTCTTTTGTTCTGATGCTTGTTAATCTCTTAGAATCACATGCTGTGCATAGTCCGACATCCAGTAGTCACTGCAGAGTATTGAATTTTGTTTTTCGTAGTCGAAAAGGGGACTTCGACATAGGCGTGCCTGTAATACTATCCCTATAGTGACGTAGTCTTAATTGTGTGTTGTGTTCCCAAAGGGTACTGCATCTAATTCTGCCTAACACTCGCGACCCCAAGTCGGTGCAAGCATCAAAAAGTGGGGAGGAGGCAAGGGCTTTTTCCAGTACCCCTCTGGGGGTAAAAAGTCCTGACGCACCCCTCCGGGTCCATGTGTCGCCAAGGGGGGGGGGGGGGGGGGGGAACAGGCTTGCTCTTCACGTGCACTTTTTGCAACACAACTTTGTGCACCCCTGGGTCCTGTCAGTCTCCTCTGGGTACTGTCTACTTATTCCTGCCTCTCCTCCCTCCTCTGGTCCTCTCCCTCAAATTGGGACAGCAACTCTTTTGGCGGAGATTCGGTCAATCGTCCCGAGCCAGGCCGTGGAGGAAGTCCCAGCCCCCAGCGAGGCTTATGCTTCTACTCCAGGATCTTAGCCATTCAGAACCACCAGGCCGGCCTGAGTTGTACTGGACCTTTCCACCCTCAACCTCTCCTTACCTCGTTAGAGATTCAAGATGGTTACGCCAGCCTTTATTACGAAGACCTTGTGCAGGGGAGACCAGATGTGCCCTCTGGATCTGAAGGACGCTTATTTGCACGTCCCGATCTGGCAACCCCACCATTCTTTCCTTCGGTTCAGGATCATGGGTTGCCATTTCCAGTACAAGGTCCTCCCTTTTGGCCTCAACTCGGCCCCCAGGGTCTTTACCAGACTCATGGATGCTGTGGCAGCCCTCCTCCGAGCTCAGTGCACCTACCTAGATGACTGGCTCGTCAGGGCTACATCTCAAAAAGCAGTTCACCGCTCCTCGCATGCACTGATGAACACACTACATGACCTGGGCTTTTTGCTCAATTTCAAATAGTCACAGCTGCAACCCAGGCAGTCTTTGACTTTCCTGGGCCTCATCTGGGACACGTGCTCAGTGAGGGTCTTCTCCTCGGAGGACAAGATTTCGGCCATCAGGAGGGCCACGTCCCACTTTCTCAGCTGAAGCGCTACTTCGGCTTGGTGGTACCAACATCTTCTGGGTCTGTTTGCAGCGGTACTGTTGGCCGTCCCCCACACAAGACTCATGATGAGGAGGATTCAACTCCACCTCGCAGCATCGTGGAACCAAGAGAGGGGCTTGCGGGCCGAAATTATCAAGATCCCAATCTCTCTCCACCCGGACCTCACATGGTCGTCCAGGAACTGCAACCTGCGGATGGGAAAGCCCTTAAGGCCCCCCGTCCCACAGGTGACGATTACCACAGACTCCTCCCTTGAGGGCTCGGGATCCACCCTGGAGGATAGCTGTGTTCACAACACGTGGACTCGTCGGGACCAAGAATACCACATCAATTGGCTGGAACTAAATGCCATCTGGTTAGCGCTCAGGGCCGTCCTCCCACTTCTCAGGGGAAAGGTTGCCCTCATCCAGACCGACAACTCGACCAGTATGTACTACATCAACAAGCAAGTGGGGGATCAGGTCCCCTACCCTGTGCAGACTGGCAATCAACATGTGGGAATGGGCCTTGGAGAATGACTTTCCTCACGGCAGTCCACCTCCTTGGGGAATCCAACCTGGAAGCAGACAGGCTCAGCAGGTTGGGAGCGGACAACTACGAGTGGCAGCTGAAAACCTCGTTGCACAGATGAACTTCCACAGATGGAGCCTCCTCCAGGTGGATCCCTTTGTCACCAGGCACAACAAGAAGTGCCCCCAGTTCGCCTCCTGGCAGGGGCAGGGCCTAGGCTCCCTGGGCGACGCCTCGTGGATACAGTGGAACGGCATGTCAGCCTACGCCTTCCTGCCCACTCCACTGATTCTCAGTGCTTTGCAAGTTCAAGGAGTCTCACCAGCTCAACATCATTCTGATAGCTCTGTGGTGGCCAGCCAGGCCATGGTTCTCGGAGCTGCTCAGCCTCTCGGAGGTCCCTCCGATCCACCTCCCGACGGGCCCAACACATAATCTGACACAGCATGGGGGGCAGGGTCGTTCAGAAGCTGACCCTCAGAGCGTGGTTCCTGAGCAGGTGATGCTCAGCCACCTCAACCTATCCCAGGCCAATCTGGAAATCATACAAGGGGCTAGGAGCAAGGCTACCAGAGCCCAGTATAAAAGTAAATGGACCAGGTTCGGCCATTGGGCCCACTCCAAGGATATCGACCCGCTGGTTTGTTCACTGGACGATGTACTGTCATTCTCGACGCGCGCGCCAACTCGGGCGTGCAGGTGGACACCTGCCGCACATACCTCTCTGCCATTGGGGTCTACAGGAATTCAGAGGAAGAGGTCTTCTCCTCCTCCAACCCTATTGTCAGGAGACATCTGGCCGGACTTGCTAGACTCTACTCGGCCATCAGAAAGCCACCCCGCGTGTGGGATTTGAACCTAGTCTTGGGCGCTCTCGCGCACACGCCTTTTGAGCCTATGGCATCCGCGGACATCAGGCTGGTCACAATCAAGACGGCCCTACTAGTCTGCCTTACTTCGGCGCTGGGTCAGCGAGATCCAGACCTTAGTCGCCTCAGAGCCGTACACTACCTTTCACCAGCATAAGGTGGTCCTGCGAACCCATCCGGCATTTCTACCTAAAGTGCCATCAGCCTTTCACCAAAACGGGGAGATTGCCCTTCCCACATTATTTGCTGACCCGATGGACGAGCTTCAGAGTTCTGCACTGCCTAGATGTCAGGTGTGCCCTGAAATTCTACCTGGACAGGACCAAGGGCTTCTGCAAGTCAGACACCATATTCGTCACTTTTGGAGCCGCCAGGCGAGGCTATCTGGCCTCAAAAGCCTCCATTTCCTGCTGGATGGTCTCTGTATCAAGGAAGCTTACGAGGGCCAGCATAGACCCTTTCCGGCGAACATGCATGCCCATGCGGTCAGGGCCAAGGCAACGGCCATCACTTTTCAGCGACATGTCCCCTGGCAGGCCAGAAGCAGGGCAGCCACATGGGCCATTCCATCGGCTTTCTCCAAGCATTACTGTTTGAATTCCGGCTCCAGGTCAGATGTGGCTTTCGGACAGACGGTTCTGCGGAACCTGAGGGTCTCCTCTCCACCCTGGGGCTACATTCAGTTGTAATCGCCCATTGTTTGGGATAATTTTCTTAAAAGGCTAATTTCCCTTACCTATAGTCTCCCAGCAGCTTTTCTGGATTTTAAGGGTTTATTTTTTACTCCTAAGAGTGAGACTCTTTTTCCCACTCTTAGGCATATTGCTGATGTGTGTTTTAGGCTATTCTGGTGCTTATGCTCTATGGGGTTTGTCTCACCCTCATAGGTATCACCTTTTTACAGGTGTGTTACACATCAACCTCCGTGCAGTAACACAGTACACATGGACTCCATACCCTGGGACTGACTACTGTCTCCCAGGGCATGTAAAGTCCTCATTGACTTTACTAGTCAATAGTTATGAACAAAACCAGTACAACCCATCTTACTATGGAAGTAGTGGAAAGGGTTAATAGTTTTTCCCTGGTGTTCATTTTCGAGAGGGTACCGTCCAGTCCCTCTCCCCAAAGTTTCTGGCTGGTGGCAGAGGTTACTACCATAAATATTCGACCGCAAATATTTCCCTATGGGATTTTCCCATTGTTCGAGGCTACCACTTTTACTGACAGCCTCTAACATACCGCCGGTTTATTTTATTGTTAACTTTACTCTGGTAGGTTTTTATTGCCAGATCTTAGATAATATTTCTTTCTCGTATCTTTCTCTGAAATCCTAAACCCGGGTCGGGGATCCTTTGTTCGTCCTTTTGGCGGGCTTCTACACAGAAGCCCTCCTCTCGGCGCCACTGAGTCTGAGGTAGACAGGATGTGTGGGAGGGGGAATAGGCACCCTGGACAGGGTTACCTAGGCAACCCAAGTCACACTCTGCCCTGATAGGCTGGGGGGGGTTATCCCGCCAGGACAGCCACCCTACTCTGAGTGACAGCTAGGCTGTATGAATGGGGGTTTTTCTGCATAAAAGCAGGGACCCGAGGACTGGAGCACAAGACGTCGCCACTGGAACTAAGAAACCCGAAGAGGAGAGAAGCTGAAAACCTCTGCAACGACTGAACCACCAGCGAAGCCCTGCTGCAGATCCTCACCACTTTTCTCCAACGACTGGAGAAGATCTTCACCTGCAAGAGTCTTCTTCCCTTGAGTTGGTGGGGCCAACCAGTTCGCCAATCGCCTTCCAGGACCTGCCATGGTCGAATCGCCTGTGCCAAGCACTAGGAGACCGGATAGCCAGGCATCCGTCCACCACAACCCCGATTTTAAAGGAGCGTACCTTTTTATTTCGTCTTGGCATCACCACGGCTGGCTTCATCCCTGGGCACTGCAGTAACTCGAACCTTCCTCCACAACGAGAGCCTCTCTTCCTCTGCTGGATCCCCCAAACTGCAGGAACTGCCAGAAACTACTGCCACCGCAGGAGCCTCTTCCGCTTTCAAGGTCCATTGTTCCGACAGGCCTACCGTTTCGTTGGGTACTGTTAAAGGTGTTTTAAATCCTTTACTTACCTTCTGGGCTGGCCGCCCCTTTCGTCTAACATTATCTTTTTACATTCTTCAACCGCCTTTTCAAATCGTTAACCAGAGACCTGACTGCAGCTACTAGAACCGTTTGAATCTAGGCACTTGTCCTTGTACCATTGACTCTGGCACAGGCCTCTTGACTCTGGTTAAATCTGTTGCAACTGCCTTCTCTAGATTGTTTTTCATCAAGAAATGTGTTGGGGCACCTAAACTCTTATAACCACCTTTCCTTCCCTTTTTATATATTGCTGAAGTGCCATTTTGCTCGGTTTTCACCAAAGCATTGCTTTTGCTAAAGTACTCCCTTGCCTGACTTGTTCACAATTCAATTGGGAAGTGTTGCTGGTGTGTTTAGGAGTGTAACCTGATATTTCCCTGCCTCTGAAGAAATTGTTAGTGCCATTTCTGCTTGGTTTACACTGTGCCGTTTTGCTCAGTTTTCACTCTTGCTCAAACTACTACAATTTAATTAGGGAGTTGTGTATACTTTCCTTGACTGTTCTAACTTGCTTAAATGATAGTGATTTGTGTGTGGAACTAAGTGTTTAAAATATTTATATTTCTGAGGCTTGTGGAATCTGCTTAGATCACATGCTGTGCATAGGCCGACATCTAGTGGAAGCTGCGGAGTATTACAGTTTGTTTTTCGAAACTCGAAAATGGGCGTCGACACAGGGCGTGCCAGTAATACTATCCCTAGTGTGACGTCCACTGTACCCAAGATCCCTCACGCGTCTAGGATCCTCAGATTGTTTTTTTCCGCCATACTGGTCGGAAGCATTTTGCGGAGTCCCCTGGCCTTAGCCATACTTTTGCTAAAAATTTAAAATAATAATCTATTGACATCCTTCCCCACCCCAACGTCGAACTTCGACCTCGATGCCGGCTGGAGAAGAAATTGACCGTCGGCTGCTGCATGACGGATTTGGGCCTCGGAAGGCCTCTGGCCTCGGCCCTGCAAGTAGGGAGAGTGGGGATGGTACATACTCTACACTCTTGGTATATAGGTACACCTTATACATTTCCTACACTTAACAGCCCGCTGCCTCAAAGTGCGTATGGAGGGTACCCCTTTTTAATTCTGCCCCAAGTGCAATCGCAAATACCCTTGGGTCGACAGGCACGCCACGTGCAATCTCTGCTTGCCGAGGGACCACCCCGAAGCGAACTGCAGAGCGTGTAGTAGGTTTAAACCTAAGACACTTAAGGACCGTTCGACGAAGCGTTGGGCCCACCACGCCAGGCAGGCGGCCATGGCAGCGGAGGGCGCCTTCAGCGACGCCGTACTTTCGGACGGCGAGGGCATTACAGCGTCGAAAGACAGCCGAGCGCAGGTCCTCGAGCTCGGAAGGTCGTTCGGCAGGGCGGCTATGGGGAAGACCCCCGGCGACACAAGCGCTTCACATACTACACACACTAAACACACTAAGTCCAACCGAGACTTGACGTCGAGTTCTCGGAAAGAGGCCGAAACAGAACGGTCCGATTCGGTGTCCTCTGGGCGCTGTCGATCAAGATCGCCGCATGACTCCAGGCAATCATCCACTCTTGCCAAGAGTGCCTCGCTCCCTAGGCTAACAGAAGTTCGATCGTCGGAAGACGAAGACGACTTCCACCCCCAGGCCGCGCTCCAGGAGTCGGAGGCCGCAGTTAAAACCAGCGAGGCCCCACGCTCGAAGTGCAGGGACACCACCCCCGATCCTCGACGCCACGCGTCGAAAACCTCCGGAGCCACTAAAGGACAGGGAAAACATTTTTCCACTCACGGGGAGGGGGGAAAACAGCAGAAGAAACAACCTTTGCACTCTTCCACACCTGTGAAACACACCACTCCCCCTAAACAGACAGACAAAACCAGGTCTGCTGATATGTCTAAAACCAGCAAAGCTACTCAAGATAATGCAACACTCACCTGATTCCCTCGGAGGCGTGGGTCTTGACTGGGCGGTGAAACCGTCTTCAGCGTTAGGCGTAGGATTCGTTTGGCTCCCGGATTAGGCCCCTTCTTCACTGAAAATTTGACCCGAAGGGTGAGGTGTCTGCAAGTAGAAAATCTAGGTATTAGTGGCTGGAAGGTTGGGAGAAGTTCCAAGCCCCTCTCTCCCTCTCTCCCTGTGGTACTGGGTTGTAGTCGCGCTCACCTTAAATAGGTGAATGCCGGGCTCTCCATCCTGCGTCTTGTGCAGGGGCGCTGGGTCCAGTTACTTCACTGGATTCGAGTTCAGCCTCTTGATTGCAGAG